>NC_089764.1:12053992-12121492 GCF_040412425.1 Macrobrachium rosenbergii
TAAATATTCTAATCCATAAGTCGACTTGTGAAATATTCAAGTTGCCGTTTAGTATACCTTTGCAAATTGAATTTCAGCAATCATGACGACTAGGACAGAGAATTTCAAATATTTCTGTTATCAGTCTCTAAAATTCAGTTCAGGAGCGGATAAGATATTTATACACATCCTGAGCATTTGAAAAAATCTTTGTTTACGCCATTGCTAAAATGTAATCAGGTTCCTGAATTGATAAAATGTACTTTCCCGGGTTCTGATTGATGGAAAGTGCTGGGTTCTTGACTGTATGAAATACATGTATATTTATTGATTACATTCTATATTGTCACTCTTATTTATTGTCCTTTTTTTTATTAGTTTTGATTTACTAGGTTGACGCTCCCAATGCAAAACTGGGTGATTGTTTCTGGAGAAAATGTATTTGTGTGGTGTGACTTGTTTGTCTCTTGTCAAAGTCGAGTTCTCATTTTATTGGACTAAATCTCAGTCTTAAGATTTGAAACTTTACTGTTCTTTTCTTGAGACATAGAAGTCTGATATCTAATTGTCTTATTTATATTCTTTGATGAATACATTTATGGTCTGTGTCCTTTGAAATTTTTGGTTCTGATAAGGTTACCTGAAGAAGCGGTAATATTTTATGTTCTTATTCATGTTTATTCGTTGAATTCATTTAATATACTTAACGAAAATAACATTTGGATATTTAATTCTGATTGAAATGATTGACCAAACATTATCATTACTGATCTGGCTTTTATAAAGTTTTACAAAAGAAGGACATTAATATTGACTCACATGGCTGAGTCGTGTAAATGAGATATAGAATAATCTCAGCTAACGTTTAAAGCCCAGAGCTTTGGATATAATAGTTAGTGAAGTGCAATAAGCAACAACTTTGTAGAAATTCATCACAGGTAAATGGCAGGTTTATATGCAGATCAAATATTTGCACTACATAATCATTTGCCCGCTGTATTGATGCTTTTGCTAATCCTTTGTACGTACAAAGGGTCCAAACTTTCAATGTGTGACCAGTGTTTACAAGAGGATCATCAGAATGGAAAAGGGCCCAAGAGATGAGCCCGAGATGAATAACTGTTTCAGTTTGCACTAGAGATTAAAGGTGATAGAAAGCGATTGCATATCGGCATAACGCATTGCGACCTGCGAAATGGTAAAAGTGATAATGGCAAGAATATTCGGACATGTTTAGACTCCACCATAAAGTGTTATCCTTCGCGTCTTAAATGAAAATGAAAATAGAGATTAAAAACCAACAACGATAATTTACTCAGATTTTCGTATATCATCACCAAATGAATAATAACAGAAGTAAGTAAAGTGTGTGTTCACAAATTTTGAATTGCAATGTTTTACGATTTTGTTCCAAAAAGATTCCGTCGGTTTGGCTGATTCCTATTTATCGGTTAAAGTATTTCAATATAAATAATACTTCAATCCCAGGACAGATGGCAATCTCCTTCACAGTGGCACAAACTCAACTCGATTTATATTGATAAATCCTAAGAACAAAAAAGCAACATGTTCCCATTTGGTGGTTTGTGCTGGAAGTGCTGCATTTCTGCTTTATTATTTTGTTTTTGTTGTTTTCTCTTGAGTAGGAGCAGTGGGGTGGTAGGTTCTGAGCTAGCATGGAAGTATGTTGGTTAAAATGTGTTCCTTTTCGGGCCTCTGACGAGGAGGTGCAGCCATTAAAGTTTAGGATTCAAAGGATATTAAACATTGAAACAAAATAATATTAATAATTGACACTTTTGATCGGAAAATCCCAATTTTCTGTCCAGTTGAACTGAAAGCGTAAACTTGCCGAGCCTCTGAGCAGAGCTTAGCTAAAACCTAGTACTGCTTTAAATTATATTGCCCGGGAAAATTAGCACTAACATCATTCAAACTTGGATGGTACCGACCAAGATCTTACTCCTTGACAGTGTTCGCTAGCTAAGGTATCAGGAAGATATCAAATGTTATTCTTAATTTGAAATTCGCTCTCGAGAACGGTTCTGTATGAAAACCTTTATCATGGGACACTTGACTAGACTTGGGAACCTCAGAACAACCCAAACAAGGTACGAATGGCTTTTTTTTTATCACAAGCCTGCATAAATCTCTTATTTCACAGATTATTTGTTTCATCTTCTCTGTTTGCTTATTTTCATATAGCTTATTCTTTACTTGTGTACCGTTTTTTGTATATGGATGCTTTCAAAGATCTTTAATTAGCTTATAGACTTGTAGCATTCTGCCTGCTAACCAGGGCCGTTTGGCTAATAATAATACACACAATAATAATACACACACATAATATTAATAATAATAATAATAATAATAAAATAATAAGAAGAAGAAGAAGAAGAAGAAGAAGAAGAAGAAGAGGAAGAAGAAGAAGGAAGAAGAAGAAGAAGAAGCAAGAAGGTAAAAGAAAAGAAGAAGAAGAAGAAGAAGGATAGTTGTCCTGATGCCGTTGAGCTCATACTCGTTTATACTAATAATAACGATTAATTTTACGATATATCTCTTGCCAATGACAAGTCCATAAACATGATTTGCATTTATGAAAGTAGGTATTTTTCAGTTACTTTCAATAGTTACAACTGGGTGAAATTTGGTAGTTTAAGGAAAAGTTGTACGAAAAATGAAATAAGGCAGTGCAGATGAAATTCCCTCAGTCATAGAAGTAGTTGATTCAAAAGGTAGATAGGAATAAATAGAATAGATGATGGTAGAATGGGAAAATAGGAGGTGAAAGAATATGTGAAGTTACGAAGGTACAAAGGTTTGGAAGAAAGATTGTTGAGCAAAGTTCCATTTATGGAACCTGCAATTCATGCGATCTAAATAAAAAATGAAAAATGAGATGAAGTCTTTGAGTAGCGTATTAGAGTACGAATGACTGAAAGTGTGAGAGAAATACGGAATACGCAGAGGTGACATCACTGTTGGTTTCACTGAGACTTTAGATAAGAGTGTTTCCACATGGCTCGGTATCACTGAAGCAACAGATGATGATAGATTGGTGAAAAGAGTTTGTGTATCGAAATGATGGAAGAAGGCGGAAAAATAGAGTACGCGCTGGAACAGAAGCGCCCTTTCTTACAAGGTGAAAAATGCGTGAGACGTGAAAACAGTAAATTTAACAAGTTTTCACTGGTTCATCTTTTAATCAGCTCTGAGGTGCAGACTATGGCAGTGACTGTTTAATAACTAGTTAAAACTCCCTCTTATTACGTGGATCTCAAGTTATATAAAACGACTCCTTCATTACCTCTATTCCGACAGGATAATTCCCATGATCAAATTTTAGAATCAATCTTCCTACTCGATCTAATGAATTCCGGGAACTCGATTTTGCGGTACAGCTCGTTGTATCTTTCATTCAATTTTTTTTTTTGGTGCTCTAAATCTTTACATCAGTTTCCTTCCATCTTTAGTCATTTGATAGTTGACTTCAATTTCACTTCAAAGAAGCCGCCCGACTCCTTAGGCTGACTTAAGCCTATATGATCCGTTCATTTAGACAGAAAAAGCTCAATATCTTATAAAAATAAAACAGTACAGTTAACCCTATGTCACCTTATGCATACTTCAGTCCATAGGAGGCCAGAATACAGAGCTATTGCAATTAAGGTACCATGGAAACAAGAACACTTACAACAGCCCTGTTTACTTGCTGAAGTAAAGTCATTCTTTATGAATATATACAAACTGAAATATTATGTTGTATATTATATTTCGTCATCGCTACTACTGGACCGCTAGGTTTTGCAATTGCGGATCACATGACTCTCTAATGTGGTGCCACGTGTAGAGTAGGCTAAAACCTGCATGGAAAAAGGAATTTTGCCTCCAACTGCACATGTCAGTGACAGAAACTGTGGATGTTAAAAACTTCTGTTTCTCTGACAATATCGCCTTTCAGAGAATGCTGACCGCCAAACAAACCTAGTTCAGGTTCGTTGTCTGTTGCTTGTAGCGGCAGGAGAAAATACAGTCTAATAATATTTTGTTAACATTCCAGAGCCATTGGTGGAGTTAAGTAATAGACTGAAATTGCCTCGTTATTCATTCATTCATTCTTATTTGCTCCCTTCAAAGGGTTTTCTATTACCTAAGAATTCGCTAGACGTTCACATATTAGATCTTAAAATTGCTTAAAATTAGTACGTTTCAGCAATTCGGAAACCCTGTTCAGTTTACAAATTAACAGTGGAGAGAGAGAGAGAGAGAGAGAGAGAGAGAGAGAGAGAGAGAGAGAGAAGAGGTGTTACTCGATTAAGCATGCCTTATCAACTTGTCGAGAAATACAGAAATATGGAGATATTTTCTCGAACATTGCAGATGTTTCAAATTTTGTCAAAGGGAATATCATACACAAGCTTCAAAACCTGACGGTGATTTGTCAGTCCTTTTGAAAAGAAAAGTGGTTTTAATGGGGCGTCAAATAGTCTGCTCAAAATCCATTTAACCTTTCCGTCA
Organism: Macrobrachium rosenbergii; assembly: GCF_040412425.1. Taxonomy (NCBI): domain Eukaryota; kingdom Metazoa; phylum Arthropoda; class Malacostraca; order Decapoda; family Palaemonidae; genus Macrobrachium; species Macrobrachium rosenbergii. The sequence continues at coordinate 12,058,490 of NC_089764.1, forward strand.
TTGCCAGAAGTAATGATGGAACACTGATGAAGCCTACCGCTTTTTGTCGTTCAACTTAGATTAGATTTTTTTATGTATTCCTTCCAATAGCTATCAGTACAATTTAATAAATGAACTCTACTAATGCGAAAGAAGACCTGAAAAATTCAACTAATAAATTTCGATGATGATTGTCTATTTTAATAAAAATCCCAGCGAATGTGGTGTGATATAAGACAGGTGACAAGAGAATTAACACTGATAGGCAATCCACATCACAAATTACATTTTGTCAGTTTCTCATTTGTCAAGATTTTTGTGTCCGTTTCTGGTTAAGAGAAACAACAAAATAATGAACTCCAATACTTTATATATTCTAAATCCCAATGGAAGTCTGGTGAATTATTTTATACATAAAATCTAATTTAAAGACTCGAAAATCAGTTACTATTTCAGTAGAGCCATGATGATTCAGTCAAATAACTTCTTATTGCTTTTATGTGAGGTGGAATTGAGTTGTACAAAGGTCGCAGTTATAATCCCTTTGCTCTTGCTTTTTGTGGCTTTCATTACTTTAGCAAGGACAATCTACTTTGTTTTCTATTTTAACATGTATTAAAAATGCAAATTTAATTTGCAAGTGCGCATAGTAAAGTTTTCCGAATTCGCTGAATATAAACGAAAAAGAACACTTCGGCGGAAATTAAATGGGAGAATTTACTGCTGGTCTTTTTACAACTCAACAGTATTCCACTTTCTTTACTTAAAAAAAAAAAATAAGTGCGTCTTTCTCAAGGATTCAAACCATGAAATAAATCAGAAATTCAGATACTGGGGAAAAGTTACGTTATATAATAGAAATAATCTGCTGGTTAATACAAAGAAGATTTTTTTTTACATATAAAACAGAAGATTTTCAGTTTGTTACATGTAAAAAGAAAATTCATATACTCCCAAAAGATTTATTATGAATTATTCCCATCAGCATAGCTCTTTCTTAAACAAATGCAAACGCCGAAATGTAATCCAAAATCAATATTAAACTCTTCTGAAAGCGTTGAGGATATATATGGAATCTCAGGGAAGATCTGCGCATCAGTCTTCCCTTGACAGAAATCAACAATAATGATCTGGAGTAGCCTACCTAGGCCTACATGGTTCTGGCTGGTTTTGGTTTCTCCATTAAGCTCCCATAACTGAAGTACCTGTTTTGGAAATTTGCAACTCTAATGATAAATGTGGTGCAGAATATACAGTAGTTCTTTGCTACTAATGTATAATTTTCTGATTATTATACAACAGCCTCTTCGAAAAAGATAACTATGGAAATCCAGTTTAATCGTATTCTTACTGAAAGGGAACAATAGTACCAAAGCAACGCTTACATAAATACTTCAATTACAAGTTCCTCTTGAAAATTAGGGTTTCCACAATTGGGAAGCCTCTTAGAGTCTAAGAGATGTAAGATTACTTCCAGCAAGAATTTGACAAATGAACTTTCCCTTTTTCAGCAGAAAATCAGATAACATTCAACCATTCAACGAATCATGGAAGTGACTGAAGGGTTTGGGCAATAAAAAAAAAAAAAAGACACAAAGTAAGATGACAGTTAGATGTTATGTAGGGACAAGACCTCTCTTCCTTCAACGGTACTAAGACAGGGTCTCTAATATGTGAAAGCGCACTGAATCGACAGACTGAGTGATGCAGAAGGTTTTGTTCTACTCCTGCTATAAAACTTGCTGCTGAAGCAGAAACGAGGTCTCTCCTCTCTCTCTCTCCTCCTCTCTCATTAACTCTCTTCTCTCTCTCTCTCTCTCTCTCTCTCTCTCTCTATTTCAAGTTATAGTTATTCAAAATCATCCATCAACGTACTTTCCCAAGTGCTTACGACGCTCTTCTTCATACAATACGGTTATAGTCAAGTATGTTATTAGGACTGATTTACATAATGGACAAGTTTACTTGAACCGACAAACAATTTTAACACACATAATTATGCCCCTAGTGTGCATGTGTATACATCACCTAGAAATCATTCATCAGAATTTATTCTAAGACTTATATGAGCCGAACAACCTCACAACACTCCTAAATGAGATTCTAATCCCTGTCACTCAAACCGTGTCGGGCTCTGAGGCTAGTGAACCCTTTCAAATAGCATATTTCCCACCATCTCTTCTGGCAGACAAAGGAACCGAAATCCTAATTCAGAAGGTCTGCCTCATTGACTCTTAAGCACTCCAGTGAAAGTTCCCCCATTCAGTTACATATGAGGTCAACCATGAAATATTCCGCCTTGCCGTTCATATACCTTTGAAGAATGGCAATTTCAGCAATATCATGACGACTAGGAACGAGAAAATGTCAAATATTTCAATTATCAGTCTACAAAATTCCAGTTTCAAAAAGGCGGATAAGATATGTGAAACGTAATACACCCTAGAGCATTATGACAAAAATCTTTGTTTTACGCCAGTAGCTAAAATGTAATCAGGTTCCTGAATCGATATAAATACATGTACTTTCCCAGATTCCTGAATTGATATTAAATACATGGACTTTCCCAGGTTCCTGGATCTGTATGAAATACATATATATTTCAGTTCAGTTACATTCTATATTTACTGTCACTCTTATTTATTGTCCTTTTTATTATTAGTTTTGATTTACTAGGTTGAAAAGGAACTCCCAATGCAAAACTGGGTGATTGTTTCTGGAGAAAATATATTTGTGTGGTGTGACTTGTTTTGTCTCCTGCAATAAAGCCGAGGTTTCTCATTTTTTATTGGACTTTAAATCTCAGTCTTAAGATTTGAGAGGAAGACTTTACTATTCACTTTTTTTTCTGAGAAACAGAAAAGTCCCTGATATCTAATTGTCTTTATTTTGATATTCTTTGATGAATACATTTATGGTCTGTGTCCTTCAAATTTCTGAGTTATGATAAGGTTACCTGAAGAAGCGGAGTAATATTTTAGTAGTAATTCTTATTCGTGTTTATTCGTTGAATTCATTTAATATACCTAACGAAAAAATAACATTCGGAAATGTTTAATTCTGAGTGGAAATGATTGACCGAAACTTATCATTACTAATCTGGTTTTTATAAAGTTTTACAAAGAAGGACATTAATAATATGCTTGACAGCTATTTGTGTAAATGAGATAGAGAATAATCTCTCAGCTAACGTTTAAAGCAGAGCGTTGGATAACTGAGTGAAGTGCAATAAGCAACAACACAGCGAAATTCGTCACAGGTAAATGGCGAAAGTTTATATGTAGATCAAATATTTGCTACATAAAATCATTACCCTTTTAATACTGATGCTATTTTTGCTAATCTCGTATGTACAGGGGTCCAAAACTTTCAGCAATGTGGCTGACCAGTGTTTGGCAAGGATCATCAGAATGGAAAAGATCCAAAGGAATGAGCAGAGATGAATAACTGTTTCAGTTGATAGAGATTAAGGTGATAGAAGCGATTGCATATCGGCGTAACATTACCGAGTACTTAAAATGGTAAAAGGTGATAATGGCAGAATATTTGGACATGTTTGACTCCTATGGCGTTATCCTTCGCGTGTTAAAAATGAAAATGAAAATAGAGATTAAAAAACCATAATATGCATAATTACTAAGATTTTCGTATAACATCTTTCCAAAACAATAATGACAGAAGTAAAGTAAAATCATTGTTCACAAATTTTGGTGCAATGTTTCGCGATTTTGTTCAAAAGATTCAAATAGGTTTGGCTGAATTCTATTTATCAGCTGTGGTTTGTACTGGAATGCTGCGCATTTCTGCTTCAATTTTTTTTTTTTTTATTCTTTTCTTTTGGTAGGGGGAGTGGGGAGGTAGGGTAAAGGACTTTATTAGGTTCTGTTGCGCTAACATAAAGCATATGTTGGTTCCAAATGTTCCTTTTCAGGCCTCTGACGAGGAGATTGCGACAGCCATTAAAGGTTTAAGTTCAAAGGATATTAAATATTAGAAACAAAATAATATTAATAATTGATACAGTCGGAAAATCCCGATTTCCCTGTCCAATTGAACTAAAGCATAAACTTGCCGAGTCTCTAAGCAGAGGTTTAGCTAAACTTAGTGTTAGCTGCAAATTATATTGCAGGAAAATGAACACTAACATCACTCAAAATACGGATGGTACTAAACCATTTCTTTTCCTTGACAGTGTTTAAACTCGGAATATCAAATGTTATTCTTAATTGCAAATTCGCTCTCGGGGAACATATCTGGTCACTCTTCTTCAAATACAGAAAAAAAGACATACTGCAAAAATTTTTGGGATTTTCAGAGACCTCTCCATCCTAACTGAAAAAAAATAGTTCTGTAAATTATTTGGTAGTGACCTCTGGCCTATTTGTTCAACAAGCTTACTGCTCATCCTTTTCCAGTTTTATAATTCTGATCACCCATGAATTCATATCTTTCTAGACTGTATATACAGTGCACTATGTAGCTCTAGATATGCAGTTAATTCTAAAAGTCTTTTTCTTTTGTGAAGTCCAGTATCACACCAGTTTAACAGTTGCCCCTGTATCAAACCTTATTATGGAATGGCCTGATTAGACTCTGAACCTGTGAAGTAGGGAGTAGGTAGGAATGACTCCTTTTTGCTGAACAGGCTCACATAAATCCTATTCTGCATGGGATTATTTTGTTTCATCTTATCTGTTTGCTTATTTCTTTCATATAGCTTGCCTTTTACTTGTGTAAATTGATTTGCATGGTTGCTTTCTAAGATCTTTAGTATGAAGCTGTGACTGTCTTTTAATTAGCTTATAGGACTTGTGGCATTTTGCTTTACAACTAGGTAATAGCTTATTGGGTACACACTAATAATACACAATAATACACATAATAATAATAATAATAATAATAATAATAATACTTTGTCCGTATAATCATCAAGTGTTTACTTTTCGTGAATTATTACACACACACACACACACACATATATATGTTATATATATATATATATATATATATATATATATATATTATATATATATATATATATATATATATATATATATATATATATATATTATATATATATATATATATATATATAACATATATATATATATATATATATATATATATATATATATATTTATAACTTTTATGCTGTGCCTGGAAAAGGACCATATTCATGGAAATTGATTCTGTCTTCTTTGTCCTCAACTTCAGTGATGGATCTTCGATAACATACTTTGCTCTGTTTCAAAAGGAATTATTCTGAATAATTGTAGGACATATCAATGATATAATTTTAGTCGCTTATTATAATTCAATTAAAAAATGAGCTTGTCCATGAGCAATTGGAAAACATCACAGGCTTCTGTAATAATAACCAATATAATAATGTGATACATATTCACAAGAATCTTTTAAAAATGGGGTAAACTTTTTTACAATAAAAAAAGAGATTTTTTGGAAGGGTTTCATGGAAACCTCTGTCCACCCTTGAACTGAGATTCTTCTCCTGGCAAAAAGCTCCTCTTCTGTACCTTTAAATTGTCCTAAGGATCACGATATTTTTGAGAGTGGGTAGGAGGTGGGAGGGGAACAATTGAGCCAGAGTGTAGGCAGAATTCAAAAAGATTAAAATGGTGGAGAGAGAGAGAGAGAGAGAGAGAGAGAGAGAGAGAGAGAGAGAGAGAAGGTGAATAAAGAATTTAGACTCGATAGCCAGGAATATATTTTGACATTTCTGCCTTGGAAAGATATAATTTGCTTTTGGAGAGAAATTTCGAAATTTGTATCAGAATGGCAGGTTTGGGTGGTCTTATTTCTTTTGGATACACCAGAATATAATGTCAGTGATACTCTAGGCAAAAATACAACAGCACCAGAGGCAATGAAAAGTAGAAAATAAATATGTATGTGACGTAATATAATAATAATAGTAATAATAATAATAATAATAATAATAATAATAATAATAATAATAATAATAATAATAATAATCAACTAATCATGATTCAGCACCTGTACGACAAATGTTTCTCAACCCCCCACCAAAAAAACATAATAAGTTTTATCAATAATAAATGCAAATAGCTGCTCTGAGGCAAGACTAGCACAAGGCCAGCAGCTAAATCCTAAAAAACAACAACAACAACCTTGTTTTTTTTAAAAGGTTATATATCCAGACGACAGAAGGATTTCATTGATATCTCAATAGAATTCCCTTTTTCCAATGTGAAAAGTTGATAACATCGCGAACGTGGACACATTGCCAACTCACTTTTTAATAATATATAATAATAATAATAATAATAATAATAATAATAATAATAATAATAATAATAATAATAATAATAATAATGTCACTTCCAGCAATAAACAAACAGTATAAAGTCATTTTTAAAGGTTATGTATGTCACAAATCACTTTTACATTTCATTTGATATTAATATTAAATCTGCTATTGATATCCCAAACATGTCCAGGTCACAAATCAGAGATAACCAGCAACATTAAATTTCTCCTGAATGCTTTTCATTTTGATAATGGGGAACTTTCTGTCTTCTCTCAATGTGATCGGATACATTCAACGCTTGTCTGTTTGAAGGGACTGTTTTGATATTCGTTACGTGAGGTAATTCCATAAATGAAATATTGCTGGATGTAACAGGTTTATTTGCTATTATAGTATTCAAGGTCATTTCATAATACCGTCAGATTTTGAATGATATTTGTTGCCTTTTGTAAAAATTCGTTTGCTGACCGAATTGTAAGAGTGTGTTTCGAGTGTAGCCTCTTTACTAAGCTAAAATTCCTGGAGTCTCTTCTAAAGTTTGTGTATCATATATCAGAGAGAGAGAGAGAGAGAGAGAGAGAGAGAGAGAGAGAGAGAGACCTGTTTAAGAGGGTCTACTCCTTCAAATAATAATAATATTGAAAATTTGGCTATTAAACCAGGCAACAACACGATGTTCTATAAGCTCATTATGACCTTGTTGTTGTGAGAAATGTATTTTTAAAAGTCTGATTTCTTACTAAAATTGGCCTATAGAAAAGAATTAGCTTTGCTTATGAATTGGCAACCTCTGGAAACCCTGGATTTTTGCATAAAAAAATGCAAAATGGCAGCTCCTGGCAGCGGTGAAGTTAACTTTGTAAGCCAACTGGCGTTTCCGCCGATATTTTGATATCAGACGAAAATACTGTTTTACAAAAACAACAAAAATGATTCCAGTCGTAACATCAATTCTTGTCTAATCCTTCAAACTGATATGGATTTAGGACAGTTTATTTATATCAATACTGTCGTTGTATTGGTATGTTACTATTATTCATAAAAAAATGAAAGATCTTTGACTCTGTGGTCTTATAAACACGCACACTTATGTTAAGTGTTATAAAATTTTTTATATATTGGTGTTTACATTATTGCTTTGTAAGGTTTATTATCAATCTAAAAACGACGAAAGATCAGGCAATCTTATAACGTCTCGAGTATAATACCCTTTAATATTCTGTAACACGGCAGGTGATATTACGACAAATAATCACGCTGTGCATTACACGAAAACCTCAGAATCTCTGCCCAGCGATCACAAAACCAGACAGTCCTGACTTTTCAAAATCCAGACTTTGAAGCTTTAGTAGTGCTTCTCATTTGGCTGTAGGTCTACAAGTCTCTCGCTGGCTTCCCAGACTTGTTTTGCTAACTCCTCGTTGTTGAGAAGGGCATCTGCCTTAGAAGAGCTCTGGAAATAAATATAAGGAATGACTTTAGATGAATAATAATGGTGCGCATATCAACAAATGCGAAGCTGTCGCTGCCGAACTTCTCAGTTCAGAGGCCCTTTATTCCTCACACCGTTGACTGTGAACAGTCTCCCTTTAGAGGATGTCGTCCAATTGGAACTTTAGAAGTTCAAGGAAGAGCTGTTCATTACTACCCTAAAGCTATTCTCCTTGCATTTTAATATATCTCTATCTATTTGTTAATTTATTTCTTGTTTTGTGATAAGTGGATCTACTTCCTTCCTTTGCCCCCTCTTTGGAAAACTTGAATTTAAAGTCAGTGGCCCTGTGGACTTGTTCCATATGGATAGGTTTCATTTTCTGAATAATAATAATAATAATAATAATAATAATAATAATAATAATAATAATAATAATAATAATAATAATAATAATAATAATAATAATTTCTTACTATTGCTATATTATGATGCTTTGCTCCTCACTGAATGGCTTACGTCAGGTTCTCAGTCTTTGATAGTTGTGCTTTCTCCTCATGGAATTCAGTCTGTGCCAATCGGAAAGATTAAAAAAAAAAAAAAAGACTGTCTGTCAAATGAATGAGCAATTTTTTTTCATGAACACGACATAATTATCAGCAAATGTGTCACGACAATTGAGCTTTCCCTAATTTGTCGTCGGAGATGATATGAAATGTTCCTTCATCTGTTTCTGAACATTTCATGATATGATAATTAATTAACCAGGTTTATCATTTCATTCCTTTCACTTTTTTCAAAGGTGTCCATAACGAATCACTTTTCAATTGTGTATAGTTCCTCGTTGGACGGGTCGATATCGTTCTCGGCTAGCACTTTGCTGGGCCTGCGTTCGATTCTCCGACCGGCAATGAAGAATTAGAAGAATTTATTTCTGGTGACAGAAATTCATTTCTCGGTATAATGCGGTTCGGATTCACAATAAGCTGTATGTCCCGTTGCTAGTAAGCAATTGATTCTTAGCCAAGTAAAATAAGTCTAACCCTTCCAGAATAGCCCTAGAGGAGAGCTGTTAATCAGCTCAGTGGTCTGGATTAAACTAAGGTATACTTAACTAATTTTTTCAATTATGTAGCCATTTCTCGCTAAATATTTGCTTTAGGTCCTCTACTATCACTAAGAACGAGATTTATCTTAGGTCCGTAGACTGTCTTTATAAACAGAGGATTTGTTTTAGGCCCGTGCACACCAATAACACAGATTTCTTTTGGTTCAGTAGGCTATTCATAAGAATGAGGTGTGGTTTATGTCAATACGTTATCAATAAGAATGAGTGTGTTATTATGGGCAGAGAGAGAGAGAGAGAGAGAGAGAGAGAGAAGAGAATTAAAAACTTGATAAAAAAAAGAAATTCCGTAGGATTAAATAAAATAGAACATTTTCTGTGAATAATCCCCAATCTTGAATACAACATAAGCTACCTGATTTGACTGGCACTGTTCCTGAGATTGTCTGCGTGACAGGAAAGTGATGAAAACTTTTGCTTCCAGGAATGAGAGAGCACATAATGTAAAACTAATGAATAGAAATATTCTTTCCATACTTAAACTAGTTATAGAGGCGATCGGAGACTAGACAACTACAAACTCTGGATATTGTAAGTGGCGTCTCATTGACTCTAACTTAAGAAACGCATCTCTCTACCTACGATGATTATTCGGCAAATAATAAACGACTATTTGTCTTGATTTCCCTCCAGTCAAATCTAACTGTAAAGCGCCTTTTTTCCCATCACGATCGATTTCTTTTTACGTGGAAGGAAAGCCATGCAGTTTTCTGCAAAAAAAAAAAAGGTAAAAAATCGTCCGAAGGTACTGTCGCAACAGGGAATGATCTAACACTTGTGTTCTAATTCTTTATTCTTCGAAGATGAACCCTATTCGTATGGAACAAGCTCTACAGGGCCAATGAATTGAAATTCAAGCTTCCAAAGAATATGGTGTCATTCTGAAAGAAGTAATAGAAGGTAATGGGAAATGCAGAAAGAGGGAGACCAGTTAGAAGAACAGATAAGTGCTAACAAATTGATAAATAAATAAAAATGCAAGTAAAATATTAAAATATATTTATGTTTCGTGTTTATTTTTCTGTTCACAGAAGTAAGACTAAAGCTAGTCAGCTATTCACGTCTACATGGGCCAGTTGTATTTGAAAAGGCGTTTTCCTCTTCTGTTCATTTCTTACACTCTAACACTTTTCATTTTTGAACTCTAACACAGAACCTTACCTCTTTTGAAGAACTTTCCAGTGGTGCTCCCACCTTCCTCAGGAAGCCCATATATCACAGTCTGCGCCCCTTGGACCTCGGTCTGTTTGGGAGAAATGTTGATTAAATGAACTGGAGACTCTGGAGTGGTAAGGTGATGAATTTTAGGCTGTCAAGTCAAGCACTGAAGGGCATTTTTGGCCATTCAGTGCTCAAGACAGCGAAAAGAGTTGGTGGTTGGACAGCAAGATAAGGAGATTAATTTGAAAATAAGACATCTCACGCCACATGAGAATTCCTGATACAAAATGAATGATAAACAGTGCAAAAACATATAAAAACTGTGATGTACAAAATGCACAAAATGTTCAAAACACAGAGGAGATGAAGCAGAAACATCTAGGAAGGTGTGGAGCTGGAGAAAAACAAGAATGAAAAGGAAGAGGCAATGGAGGTAAAGACTAAAAAAAGTGGGTACAGCAGCTAGGGGCGTTTAGTAATGCACACAGTGCATCACATCATCATCGTGTGAGGAACAGAACAGGACTCAGGAATGAAGCTGTGAAATCAGAAAACGTGAGGTTAGAAATGTATTCCCTTGAAGAGATCCAGAAAACGTGGAGGTTAGGAAATGGAGGTCAGACAAAGAAATGTGAGGTCAGATGTGAGGTCAAGAAATGTGAGATTAGATCAGGAAAGTGTGAGGTCAGGAAGGTGGGTCCCATGAGGTCAGGAATGGGAGGTCAGACAATGGATAAAAAAACGTGAGGTCAGAAAAGTGGGTGGAGGTTAAGTCAGGAAATGTGAGGTCAGACAATGTGAGATCAGAAAAGGTCAGACAATGTGAGAGCTTGAGATCAGGTGAGGATCAGGAAACGTGGTCAGGGAAACGTGAGGTCAGAAATGGGAGATAAAAAAAAATGTGAGATCAGAAAACGGTCAGAGGATCAAAAACGAGAGTCAGAAATGTGAGTAAATCAAAACGTGGTCAGGAAATGCGAGGTCAGTAAATGAGGATCAGACAATGTGAGATCAAGAATGCGTGAGATCAGGAAACGTTGGTCAGGAAAGGTGAGGTCAGGAAATGTGAGGTCAGGAAATGGGAGGTCAGACAATATGAGATCAGAAAACGTGAGGTCAGTAAATGTGAGGTCAGACAATGTGAGATCAGGAAGCGTGAGATCAGGAAACGTAAGGTCAGGAAACGTGAGGTTAGGAAATGTGAGGTCAAACAATATGAGATCAGAAAACGTGAGGTCAGGAAATGTGAGGTCAGGAAATGCTTGATCAGAAGACAGGAAACAAAACACCGGACTTACTCTTCCATGGCGAACAAACAACTGACGAACCCAACCATCAGCCCTCCGGACTTGTCAAAGATTTCGGTGCTCCACAAATCCCGGATTAAGAGAATTCACGTGAAGACATCTGTCGGAAGAAAATGAATGAATTAGCGTTTCGATGTGACAATTATATATCTTTCTGTGGTTGGGAAGATTTTACTCAATATGCAACGGAAATTACCCTAGAATAACAGGAGGGAAGTAAATTTTTAATTATCTTGGCGTTTTTAAGTTGATAGAAGAATCAGGACTCGAAAATGAAGAAATTCTGACTTCCGGGCGAGATTCGAACCAAACTCGGAATACCAGAACGAGGTGACGATATTCCAGTTGGTGGTTTCAATCTTAATACAATCTTATTGTTCATTTCATCCAAAGAAATGAAAAGGAACAATTTATTCTTACCTTTCCTTTGGTTAGGTCAGCCAGTCGGCGGGTGAAGAGAACGTGCACGACTTTGACTGGGCGTAGGATTTGAAAAGACTGGAAGCCTCCTTTCTCAAAGTTCAGATTCTGCAGAACGAAAAACAAACGTTCTTGAGTGTCCTCTTTATTATTATTATTATTGAAATATCAATTAGAAATCCTTCGTCGTCTGAATTCGACATCTGAGGATCGAAAGTTCCCATTCATCCTCAGCACTACAATGCCACTCGCACGCAAGATGAGCGAACATCAACATGGGAGAAGGCTCCGCCCGAGATGACTTGCCCAGGCAGCCAATCACAATTCATCACCGATCAAGAACCTCCCCCGCCCCTGACCTATAAATACCGACAAAAAGCGCCTTGTTTCTCCAGATCTTTTCAACCACGTCCAGAGGATGACCAACGAGCTGGTCGAAACATGCCGACGGTACCTGAATAGAACCTGAATCCAGACGACAGAAGGATTTCGATTGGATATTTCAATAATAGATTTCCCGCATTCCACATATTATTATTATTATTATTAGTGCTATTATTGGTGAAGAAATCCACATTGGCGTACGTAACCATATATTATGAAATATATATAAAAACGAGAGCTTTAGAATCTGCTTGATTCTCGAAAGCTTTTCGTTTGTATATATATTTCTAATATATATTTACATTTACACTACTGTGAATTTCTTCACCATTTAGTGACTTATGCTAGTATTAGATTTTTATGACTATTGGACTATTATTATTATTATTATGTGTATTATTATTGTGTGTATTGTTTATTATTATTAAAACAATTGTTGTTTCAACGACATTTAGCTTGTAGTTTTTTCTCACTTACAAACCAAATGCCTTTGAAACTTCAAATGACTTTTGATAACACTACTTAAAAAGACAGTCTGTTACCAGCATATTATTATTATTATTATTATTATTATTATTATTATTATTATTATTATTATTATTATTATTATTATTATTCAGAAGCTAAACCCTTATTCAAATGGAACAAAGCCCATAAGGGACATTAACATGAAATTTAAGCTTCCAAAAATATTGTGTTCATCATTTAAAATAATTAACAAATGTAATAGGAAATGCAGAAAGAAAAGGTCAGCAATTATAAAAAAAGATAAATTAACAAATAATTAGATTGAAATATATATATAAATGATAAAAATACATATATAAATATGTTTTAGTATAATGCACAACATCTTCCTTGAGCTTTATATCTAATTGCACAATATCTAATAGAGGATATATATATATATATTCCTTTAAAGATTCTTTCTCCATGGCTAGAAATGTTTTCCTTAGAATATGTTGCTCGTGGCTTTCACTTGAGCTCAGTCTCTGTCTGCTCTTCAACAGGTTGGTAAGAAAGAGGGGAGACGATATTGCCAAAGTGAATTACAAAGTGTCATGGAATAAGAAATGAGGGAAAAATCAGGAAAATAAAAGTGAATTAAAAGTATATAGAAGTGACATTTGCTTTAAAAGAATAAGAAACAGCGAGGAAAAATTGAGATTTTCAATATTCAAGTCTGTATGCTTTGAAAGAGGTTAAAAAAAAAAGAGGGAAAAATCGAATTAACAAAGTGCAATATAAAGTGTAACATGCTTTGAAAAGAATAAGAAACAGGGAAAAATCGAGATTAACAAAGTGCAATATAAAGTGCAATATGCTTTGAAAAGAATAAAAACAGCGAGGAAAAATTAGAGATGAACAAGTGCAATATAAAGTGCAATATGCTTTGAACGAACTTTTCCCAGCTACAGTCGTCTCCTGTCTCTTACTCTTGTTGTATCATCCTTTTCAATGTCTTCTCACTCTTCTTCCTTATTCTTAACCACATTATTCCTACCGGAAAGTGTGCTGATCGCCCTTGTATGATTTTAGGCCCAAACACATGACTTAGACTAGAGGGTCATACCAACACTTCGCTCATCCATGGACAGGCAGAGCCAGGAGCACTGGACACAACATACCGGACGCTTTAATCTCTACAAAGGAAAAAAAAGCATACAACAATAATTTAGAAGCCTTAATAAGCTTTTACTTACGTCAACCCTCAAGGTAGAAGTTAGGTAGAGGAAGCCACGACGACGATGCGACTGGGTCTGCTCTTCTTTATGAGACCTGAAGAAAAAAGAAAGAAGAAAGAAGAAGTGTGCCGACAGTGCACCTCACGTGGTGCACTATAGGCGTACTTGGAGTTCTTTGCAACGTCCTTCGGCGCCTAGCTGCAACCCCATTCTCTCCTTTTACTGTACTACCGTTCATATTCTTTTTCTTCCATCTTACTTTCCTCAGCCTCTCTAACAATTATAATTGTTCCATGGTGCAACTGCGAGGTTTTTCTCCTGTTACACCTTTTTAACCTCTTATTCTCAATTTTTTTTCAGTGCTGAATGAACTCATAGGCCAGCAGCAGCCTTCAGCCTAAATTGTATATTCTATCTAATATAACACAGCACTACCTAATCAAACAGGAAAAAGTAAAGGAAGGGCAGCAGGGGATGTAAAAAGTAAAGTAGAAATTGCTATAATTCTCTAGAAATGAGCTTAGTAACACCACCTTAACTTTTGGAGGTAGTTAGAAAAGGAAGGGATTATGATAGTGATACATTTTAAGTATTTATTGCAGAAAATGGTAAAATGTTCAGAATAAAACAAACACTCAATTTAGTGAAGTCTCACAGAAAGTGAAGATAAAGATTATCAAAATACTTAGAAAAGAGACCAATAGTAAACAACAAGAGAAGTCAGTGTTATTTGGAAAAAGGGATTACCAATACGACAGAGAAAAGTTATACCAAGTAAAACTGTTTTAAAGTGAAACAGCTCCGCGTCTCACACAGAAGTGGTTAGTGTCCCCACCCAACTCTGTTTTGTAGAGTGAGCTCTTGCTTAGGAGCCAGGAATCAGGAACCAGGATCAGGTGCCAGGAATCAGGAAAAAAGGACTCAATAACTAGGAATCTGGAACCAGGAATCAGGAACCATGAGCCAGAAACCAGGAGCCAGGATCAGGAAACCAGGAATCAGGAACCCGGAATCAGAAACCAGAAGCCAGGAACAAGGAATCAGAAACCAGGGATCAGGAATCAGGAACCAGGAACCAGGAATCGGGTATTTGGAACCAGAAACTAGGAACCATGAACCAGGAACCAGAAACCAGGAACCATGAATCATGAACCATTAATCAGGAGTCAGAAAGCAGGATAAAGGAAACCATGAATAAAGAACGAGAAAAAGGAACTAGGAATCATGAACTAGGAACCAGGAATAATGAATTGGGAATCATGAACCAGGAATCAAGACCCAGATACCAGGAATCACACACCAGGCAGGAATCAGAATCAGAAACAGAAATCAGGAATCATGGAAAACCAGACCAGGAATCATGAATCAATAATCAGGACTCCAGGAATCAGGAATGGAACCAGAAGCCGGGAATCAGGAACCAGGAATCAGGAATCGAAACCAGGAATCAGAAACCAGAAACAGGAACCATGAATCTGGAGCCAGAACCAGGAACCAGAGATTGGGAATCAGGAATCAGAAACCAGAAATCAGGAATTGGGAATCAGGTACCATGAATTATGGACCAGGGATCAGAAACCAGAAACCAGGAATCAAGAACCAGGAACCAGGAATCCGGAACCAAGAACCAGAAATAAGAAACCAGGAATCAAGAGCCATGAATGAGGAATCAAGAGGCAAGAATCAGAAAGTATGAACCAGAAATCAGGAATCTGATATACACGAACCAGGGATCAGGAACCAAAAACCAGAATCAGACACCAGCAATCAGGAACCAGAATCAGGATCAGGAATGAAAGAAATGGAAATCAGAAACAAAGAAACAGGAATCAGGAACCAAGAATCAGGAATCAAAACCAGGAATCAGGAACAAGAACCAGGAATCAGGAACCAGGAACCAGGAACCAAAAACCAAGGAACCAGGATCGGACGAGATCAGACTTTTCTAGCTGTGGAGAATCTAATCTTTTAGGATTTTAATCTTTTAGTTTGCCTTTTCTCTCGAACTCAGATTCCCAGCAGAATGTATATAACAAACATATGTTTATAACAACCACATCCGCGCATGCGCACATCCACTGAAGAGACAAGAAGCTTCATAACCGGATCCTCAATCCTTACCGAGCAAAATGTTAGTTAATAGAAAGTGACCGAAGTGATTCGTAGCCCATTGTGTATTCAATCCGTCCGCTGTCAAGTTACGGTGGTCCAGACCAGCTATTCCGGCATTGAGGATCAACACGTCAATCCTAGAATAATAATAATAAATAATAATAATAATAATAATAATAATAATAATAATAATAATAATAATAAATAATAATAATAAGAAGTAGACTCTCTCTGTTGAAAAGGATAGCTGCGTCATTCGAGTTTATTTTATGTTAATTCTTCTCAATTACATTTTCATTATTCTTCTGATTTGTCAATATTAGGCAATGATTGGCCAATGTTCATACTTTAGTAAAGAAAAATATATTTTCAAAGAATCATAGGAAAAAATGAGAGGATTCAATACCAATTAACAACAACAACAACAACAACAACAACAATAACAATAATAATAATAATAATAATAATAATAATAATAATAATAATAATAATAATAATGAATAATTGAATCTATTTTAACATAATCATAAGCTTAATCTATGTTAGTTTTCAGGTCAAATCATTGTAAATTATCACTAAATTTCATGCAACGATAATAAGGAAAATTAAGTAATAATAATTATAATGATAATAATAATTACTTGATCTATATTATTAATCAGATATAAAATCTAGTGAATTATCATCAATCATTTATATATATATATATATATATATATATATATATATATATATATATATATATATATATATATATATATATATATATATATATGAAGTTAATTGACGTCTTATAAAAACTGTGAGAGAGAATTCTCGCCTTTCCTCCTCAACCAAGATTTCATTGGCAAACTTTCGGACGGAGGCAAGGGACGAGGTGTCTAGTTGCTTCACGTGGACGTCTTCATTCCCCGTCGTGTTGCGTATGTCCTCTGTGGTGAGAGAGAGAGAGAGAGAGAGAGAGAGAGAGAGAGAGAGAGAGTTACGTTTATTGTAAATATAAAAACAAAATCAAAGATAACGACACTTTGACCTTTCAGTCAAATTAAATAGATTGCTTCAGGTGACTGGTTAAAAAGTTCATTGTTATTATCAATTATCTATGATAAAATGGCAAGATTCTTTCAATCTTATCTTATAATTTACTCTAGTGTACGGTGCATCATGTATGTCCTGATATGTATACACGCGCATATGTATTTCAAGTGTTTTAACGTGAGAAAATGGTGATATGGGTATGACAGTGTTTTTTTTTTAAGAATGTAATAAGGAAATATTACAGAACTAAGGTGTACCAATACTGTTTGCGTTTGTGCTTTGAAGACACCCAGTACATGACAGAATGGCGTATTGATGAGTGATTGCAGTACATTCGAATGATTACAGATGGTCAATGATAAGCAGAGATTACAGTGGGGCGGATAAACAAAAATCGTGCACTTTGGGGTAGAAGCGTAAAACTTTAGCCCCCAATGAACATTTCTGGATATGGACCCCAGTTAGCGGTGCCTACTCGTGGCTACTACAGGATGTCATCTTTTATCACTCGTTTACCCATATTTTCATACAAACTTCACTTCTGGACTGCCTTTCAGCACTCAAGTACATTCTGACCTGTCAAGTAATGGGTTTTCGTATCCTCTCAAGTGATCAGAAATACGTCCAACCGAAAAAATGTAAAAAATATATCTCAGGGCAGCCATTTTTTCAAAATGGCCGCCAGAAGAATCAAATTCATCTAGGAGGCATTTTAAAAATGATAGGGCCTGTCTTAGTGTCTAAACAAATGATTTTGGCTATTAGAAATACTCCGAACCTAAAAATAGTTTTCCTGTGGTGAGTCAGACATCTTGTAATTCAAAATCGTTGCCAAAATTTCCGGACATTTAGTGGCAACTTTGCTCTTGGTCTAAGATTGTATATATTTTGCAGCATCTTTGCTTTCGGTAGATAAAATAATTTATCTGAGGGTGGTTGCACTTATAAACATCAGGGTCAGACATTAATCCCTGCCAGACTGCCCAAGGCAGGAAAAAGGTCCTCAGGGGGCAAGTGTAACATGTCAACAACTTGCCAAACAGGCCAAATAGCTTTCATACAAAGACCATATATACTGACACAATATCCATTGATGCAGCTTTCAAGTACTGTGTCACAATTATTGTATGGCAAAATAAAAACATGAATGTGACTATAGTTAAATAAAATAGGTAGTCCTAAAAGATTACACGTGTGGACAACTGGACAATGGATTAAAGTGACTTTAGTGGGTACCTCCTGACTGAGCAAATCAGTAAAGGTTAAAGTCTGGCCCTATTTGTTTATGTCGTGGCTTTACGTTCAGGACTAATAATGAAGCTTAGCTGTTAAAGTAATGATGGTTTTTGCATTTTCGCTCTCTAAATGTAAAATTGTATGACTTTTATTTTCAGGTATACCCCAATGGCAGAAAAATGTACAGATTAAAAGCAATTGCTTCAAACCTGAATGCAAGAATTAGACTATGTGTAATGGTGATGGTGCTTAACTTAGAGTAGTTTGTGAGTTTAACCTGCAAGTGTGGCTAAACAACCCAAGCTTTCAGATTCTGCTAAAGCAGGTTTCTCAATAACAGCGATGACTCTATTGACTAGAAACTTTGTTCTTTGCTAAGATTATATGCTTGAGCCTTTACACTATCCCAGTAAATGCAAACGAAAAGATAAAGGGTGCTGGGTATAAATATGTTGCAGAAAATCTTCAAAGTTTTAGAACTAGGCTCTCTTCCTGTAAAAATTAGTATACAGAAACTGGATGAAGGATCTGGTGTGGAAGCAACACTTACTAGACACAATTCAAAGGGGCACAAATCATGCAAAAACAAGATTAGTAACTTAAAGTTGGGAGTGAACTGAAAAAAAGTGATACTAAAAAAAGGGTCATATGGGCCAAGCGCCCCGCCCCCGCAAAAAAAAAAAGAAGAAGAGCTCAGCTAAAAGGCAGTTGCTGGAAAGTTTGGACAAATCTTCATGATTTCAAAGTTTTTGAAAGATACAAAACTGTTTGGCTGTTGGAAATATGGGCAATAGAGCACATTATCACAACAAATTTGCAAACTGTACAGACGTGCCCTGAGACAAGATAAAGCAGAGAGTTTCATGAAGGAGCAAAGTATAGTGCTTTTGAAGCCGATTTCATATGTAGAAACCTTTAGGGACTCATCAGAAAGAAGACCTGTTTTTAGCATAAGGAACTGAAAAACTTGTACAAATCAAGGCTCCAAAATCTTGACATACTAAAACCACAGGTTCACAAAACCAGACTTAAAAACAGAATATTGGCAGCAATCCCTGACCTCAGAGACCACAAGCAGGGAAAAGGAAGTCCTCTTTGCTTTTGATAAGGATATTGGGGCTGTATTAAAGGGGGCCAATGATAGGGATTTGACTCTGAGGCTCTGATATTAGCAAGTGCTGCCAAAATTATACGCCGTGATATCTTTGAACTCAAACAAGTATTCACAGGAACATTTCCGGAAGTCTGTCAGGAACAGTCTGTTCCTGCCTCTCAAACCTTGCTTAACATGACACTGGATGGACCTAGCATAAAGAACTGGAAAACAAGAAGGCCAAGACCCCGTGCTTCCCAAACAATCTCTCAGCTGATTGTGTTCAATACACTAAAGTCTAGATGCAATGCTATAAAAGCCAGTACCTCAAGCCAAAGGCACCAAGAAAGAGAAACACCAGTTTCCATTTAGAGGCAGATTAGCGGTTAGTGCTGCATGTACCTGACGCAACCAGCACAGGTATCAAAAGTTGTCGTCATAATTGTGTCAGTTTGCACAAGATACGCTTACCCGTGTCCGAAGTATGGGTATCCTTTGACGTAGGAAAGCATCACAGATACATTGCAGCACATAAATAGCTGGTGCTTTGGGTCCCTCAAAAGCAAACTCATTGGCAGTCTTCGCCTTATCGGCTGTGATGTTACCTCATTCTTTGCTGGTAAGAGCAAATCAAGTGCCTGGGATACATGGAATGTATTTGATGGGGTGACAGATGCATTTCTGATTTTTTGCAGAAGCTCCAGCAGATATCCCAGACAACATAATGAGCTGGAACAGCTTGTGGCACTCTGGTATGACAGAATGGGAGGGCTACCCAAAGTCAATGAAGTCAGACAGCATATGTTCGCAAGGAAGTCCAGGGATTTGGAGCATATCCCTCCAACACAAGCAGCCCTCCAAGCAACACACATTGCAAGCGGCGTATCAAGGGAAGCCATGTGTGAGGACAGGTACTTCAAAAGGACACTGAATTGCAGATCTTGCAGATTTGGGGATGGGAGAAGCAAGATGGATCGTCCTGGGTACCAAAGTGGACAACCCTTCCTCAAGCTCAAAAGCACTTATGAACTTATACACTGTAAATGCAAGAAAGCATTTGCATCTCCTACAAATGCTGCAAATGGCTTAGAAGTGCACAGTTCTTTGTATTTGTGAAGGAGGAAAATGCTTTCAGAAGTGACTCATTTTGTCTCAATTGCAGTTGTAATGATTATGCCTATACATTTTGAATTTTTTGTAAACTGGAAGCTCATTATGGATGTTGTAGGACATATGCCTAACCATAGACTCTAAAATAGTCCACCTTCAAGTTGTTCCTTTGTAATATGTATCTCTGACTGGTTATATAAGTTATATGTTGCAAGTAGCAAAGTGAGTTCAAGTATCGTCTCTTATGTTGCGTTAAAGAGATACGTCAGCTATTTCAGAAAAAATGAATAAATATCCTTATTCAAATATGTATTCTTATACAAAAATTTATCTACTTTAATACTCTCACTATTTATTGGTGCATTTGCAGGTGTGCTGAAGAATAGTCACGCGGTTTGATTTAAATTTGCAATAATAGAATACAATGTTACTAAGAGTATTACCGAAAGGAGTAAACGTTTATGTCGGCTATTTAGAAAATGGCAGACATTATTTGACTTATGTAAATAACTTAAATAATGCAAATAATGTAAATAAGTTAAATAATTTGTAGAGACTTGGGAAAGACAGGCAACACATTTTGTACATATGAGAGGAAGTAATGGAGTCAAAACTTAGTCTAATGTGGCTGAATAACAAAAATATGGGTAACAATCGGTTCTTAGATTGCAAGCTCCATACTGGCCACCGGGGACAGGACTGATTGGGGTTCATATCCGAAAATGTTCAGTGGGGTGTAAAGTAAACATGTACAAAGTTTTACTTCTACCCCAAAGTGCACGATCGGGTTTTAGTGGAAGAGGTATCTGGATGATATGATAAGATAACAGAGAAAGCCAGCTCTTGACTGTACCTTGCAGGACCAAACGAGTGCTTGAACTGATAATAAGGACATGATACGATTATTCACAATTTTGTCGAGAAGGCCCCTAATAACGATAATAATTGAATATTTCTCACCTGCAACTTTTGTGGCCTTGGGAATGTTTCTGCAGCCTAATATCAACCTCGCTCCCTTTCTTGCCAAATCTCTCGCTGTCTCCTTTCCTATGCCTGAGAAAAGGCATAAGAATATATCAATTCCTCGAAAGTATCTCTCTCTCTCTCTCTCTCTCTCTCTCTCTCTCTCTTTCTCTCTCGCTCTTATGGAATTGGCAATAGAAGCTGGAATACTTATTAAAAATATAGTGCTGTAAAAAGTTTTATTTATATATATTAATATATATGTATTTATGTACATATGTATGTATATAATGTACAATATATATTCAGGCAGCAGGAAGTTTGCAAAAAATATTTTATAGGAAATTTGTGGAGCGCCTGTGAAGCCAAAGTTGGAACGTATGATGGGAAGGTTGACCAACTCTCCTCTGTGGAACTAAAGTGTGGATGTTGAATCCAAATGAAAGACCAAATGTACATACAACCTGCAGAGATGACTTGTTTACTTGGTATTTGTATAACAGTGGGCAGGCTGCTGCTGCAAACGCCATCGTTTTCTAGCATCCATGTTTAATACTACACTGTTTGCTAAGAGTTTTATTGACTAACTAAAATATGGAATAGTTTTCCAAGTGCAGTTGTGGAATCTTCTGATTTCCAAATAATTACGCAAGGAGCAATTTCACTCCTGCTCTCTCCTGGTGTCTCCTGAATTTCAGGTGTATCGGTTTCATTTTCTATTCCTTTATATTTATTTACTTATTTATTTATCATCTTTTCCTCTAACTCTCTTGCTGCAGGCTGATTTGTCTTTGGAGACCTCTTGGGTTTATCATAATCTGTTGACTCTGTCTATGAGGGTTTTCAGCCAAAAGATTTAAAGAAAAAAGAAACTAAAGGGTGGTAAAAGGGTTAGTGTGAGTGTAAGGAAGGATCAGACACAAATAGAGAGTACTGGGAGGAAGAAGGAGGAGAAAAGACCTTGAAAGGGATAATGGATGGATGAAATTGTTATTAGAAAGAAAGGGCCTTAGTATGCAGGATGTGAGAGAGAATGTACAAGATAGAAGTAAATGGTGCAAAATGTGTAAAGGTTCAGCACACACTGCTGGTGAGCCTACTGTGAAGGCGCAAGCTGCTAGTGTCATGGACTTTTTCTGCACAGGGAGTTCTTTCATGATCCAGCAGTTTTAAGAGAATATAGGATAGAGTATAGAATTTAGGCCAAAGGCCAAGCTCTGGGACCTATGAGGTCATTAAGCGCTGAAATGGAAATTGAGAGTAAAAAGGTTTGAAAGGTTAAAGAGAAGGAAAACCTCTAAAGTTGCACTATGAATCCATTGTTAGGAGATGGCTGGGGAAAGTAAGACGGAAGAAAGAGAATATGAATAGAGGAGGTATAGTAAAAGGAATGAAAGGGGTTGCAGCTACGGCCCTGAGGAAGGGACGCTGCAAAGAACTAAAAGTGCACTTGTGGTGACGACACTAACCCCTATGGCCCTAGTAGCTTTAAGTGCTAATGTAGTGGTGACCACTGTCCTTCCTTTTAGTGGGGAGCATTACAGAGTTTTATAGGGACTAAGTCATTACCTGCCGATGCTCCCGTTATGATAACCGTCTTCCCTTCCCATCCTGACGTGGTCCAAGTTAGCATTGCGGCTTTCCGACGGTAAATGATTCCTCGGATGTAGACTACAGAAGCAGCAAGGCCAGGGCGAGGATTGTAGCCAAAATGGCGTATCAATCGACAGAAATGTCCATGACTGCTCTTGTTGGATTGGCTGAAATGGTAGATTGAATGGTTCAGATTATTATTATTATTATTATGCAGCCATATTATTCAACAAAACTTATCATTAGGTCTTCTTCTTATTATTATTATTATTATTATTATTATTATTCAATTATTATTATTATTATTATTATTATTATTATTATTATTCAGAAAATGAACCCTATTCATATGGAACAAGCCCACCAAAGGGCCATTGACTTGAAATTCAAGCTTCCATTTGTTTACTTTTCAATTTTAGTTTGTCTCTTCACACCTAATGCAAAAAAGTAACAAATAAAAGAGATAATATAAAATTTTTATATTTTTATCCAGTAATCTGGCCAGCGTAACAGATGTGGATTGAATTTGAAAGAATGGATCATGAACGCTTGAGTTTAATCTAATCAAGTCTAGTCAGACTGAACAGGATACTACTGATATGAACTTTCCACAGTTGACCTTCCTCTTTAGGTCATTAGATTTCACTGAGATATCAGGTGATGCATTAATAGGGAAAAGAAAAAAGATTTGTTAAAGAAACTCAGTAAAAAGTAAGATGATGATAGGCTGTGGTCTGTGATGCAAAGATGGTATTTGAGAGAGATAGTATTATATCATAATATTACTGCTAGTATTAGTGGTTTCAGTTATATATATATATATATGTATATATATATATATATATATATATATATATATATATATATATATATATATATATGTATATATATATATATATACTGTATATGTATATTTAGTGGGGCAGTTATTCACTTCTTGAAAACTGTCTGTAGTACTGCGTGCTTTCACTTCTGTGGGAACAAGTTGCTTGAGATTTAACTATGTTTGGAGCGTACACCCATCATGCTCAGATGTCAACTATCTTGGAAAATTCACGAGTTTTTTATTTAAAATGGAAATTATGTTTCCCCCTAAATACATATATATCTAGTCTTAAAAGCTGTATAAACTTTCCACCTTTTAAAGGGTAGTAGTGACCGAGTCTTTATCTTAAAAGCCACATTGTAAAATTTGTGGACTTAGAATTCTTACTTAGTCTATGGGCACTCAGAAATTTTATATAAGTTCACAAGTCACTTTGAGCCTTTACTGTTACTTCTCCACACATCTCGACACTCTCCCTGCGCTAGCGCCCTTTTCTAACTCTCTGTTATCCTAAGAACCTCCATATATATAGGGTTCTGTCTGATATTCCTACGATACCAAACATGGTACAAATTTTCCAAGTTTCGTCTCTGTGGCTCCCGTTTCCATTAATGTTCACGTTCACTTTTCTATACATTTCGTTCGAGGGCTGTTATGAAGTTCAATGGTGACAAGATGTCGGCTGGCCACCTTCCTCGAAAGGCTCCCATAGTGGGCCTATTTCGATTAACTTCTCACTTCTCACTAAAATCGCTGAACACCTTTTTCCCGTGCGAGACACACACTACTAATTTGTATGGGCAAAAGTCGGTTGGTCCCGGCCTCTGGGATTCATTCAGTTCGTTACAGCCCCTTTGCTGTTTTTCGCTCTGTCTTTATCGGTAATTTTCTGTATGCCTTTGCGCGGTAATAAAGATATTTAATTTATTCTGTTACAGACTCGACTCCATTACACACACACACATTATATGCGCGTGTGTATGGATGTATGTATATATATTATGTATCACACACACACACACACACACACACACACACACACACACACACACAAACACACACACACACACACACACATATATATATATATATATATATATATATATATATATATATATATATATATATATATATATATATATATATATATATATATATATATACTATATATACTATTACCACTAACAATGGCTGGTACTAATAGTAAAACCAATACAGCCGTTTGCGCTAAATTTGTACTTTTAATTGCTATACTATGGATAAATATCCTTTGCAGTATAATATCAATAATGTTAGCCACTTCCTACACTTACACTGCTTATTCATGTATACCATCAATAGACTATCGTCCAAAAGGTGGTTTCACAGCAAAATAATGCAACAGCCTTTCACATTCATCCTATTATAACTGGTAGATTTGGGCTGATTTTCCTGGCTCAGAATATATCAGAGTTAGACTCATGATACGCTTGTTGAGAAAACTCTTCTCTCTCTCTCCCTCTCTCTCTCTACTCTGATAAATGACTCACGCCCGCTACCCCCGCACCCCAACCCCCTATCCCCGTCATTCTGGCATGCGGATGTTGTTATCTCAATTTTAGTTTTCTGTGAAAGAAAAATATTGTGCCGGCTTTGTCTGTCGATACGCACTTTAATCTGTCTGCATTTTTCTGTCTGCACTTTATTATATCTGCACTTTTTTTCTGTCCGCACTTTTTGTGTCTGCCCTCAGGTCTTAAAAACTACCGAGGCTAGAGGGCTGCAAATTGGTATGTTGATCATCCACCATCCAATCATCAAACATACCAAATTGCAGCCGTGTAGCCTCAGTAGTTTTATCTTATTTAAAGTTAAAGTTAGCCACAATCGTGCATCTGGCAATAATTTAGGATAGGCTACCACCGGAACGTGGTTAGTTTCATGGACCGCGCAAATAGCATTATACCGAGACCATCGAAAGATAGATCTATTTTCGGTGGTCTTGATTATACGCTGTAGCGGCTGCACAGAAAACTTGATTACTTGTTTTTGTTGTTCACATAAGTGGTCAGTTGATCAAGCACTTTCAAGGTCTCTCTCTCTCTCTCTCTCTCTCTCTCTCTCTCTCTCTCTCTCTCTCTCTCTCTCTCCCGCCCAATACGAAAGAGTTTCAAGGTCATTTCCTCGAAATATGTACGCTTCTATGATTTCCACTTCTTCAAACACTCTATATTTTGCGTAGGTCTTCTTTCTTAGGTCTCCATCGTGCAATGAAGAATAACTTAGGTCTATACAGTGCAATAAAAAAACTTACGTCTAAATCGTACAATCAAAAATAACTTAGGTCTACATCGTACAATAAAAAACTTAGGTCTACATCGTGCAAGAAAAAGGAATTTAATCTACATCGTGAAGTAAAAATAACTTAAACAAAGGAAGGTAAATTTCTCAAGTTATCTCACCTGTAGTGCATCGTAGGGCCTACCTTCTTCAATGTTATACAGTCAAAATATTTTTATTGATAAACAGTATCTCGCGTTGAGCTCTTTCTTAGAATTGCCAAGACTTTGAACAATTTTCAATTCTTTCGCAGACCTAAATTGGTGTGGTGCAATCTTCCGATCACCACATGACGATAAGTTCAGGGGAGAGAGAGAGAGAGAGAGAGAGAGAGAAGAGAAAGAAGAAAGAGAGAAAGAAGAAGAGAGAGAAGTTTCTCTCGAAGTGTGGTAGATTGTGAAATTTTAGTATATTTCGCCATTACTTCTGCATCTATTCTCTTACTTATGTGATTCCCTCATTCAGGCAGATCTAGTATACAGTATATCAAAGGCAAAAAAATTCTGATTTAATCGACAAGTATGTGATCAGTAACTCCCAGTGGTACTATGTCTCTCTCTCTCTCTCTCTCTCTCTCTCTCTGTGGTGGAGCTCTTCCTTAGAATTACCTAAATCTTTTTTTATATGACAGACCTTTCGGGCCCCGAATCAACTCATAAATAATCCAGAAAGGTTTGGGAAGAGGTTCAGCATCAGACGTTAACTAAGTGAGCACTGACTGAATCTTGGTCTGATACTGAGTCTGAGACTGACAGATTACACAAGCCTCCTCTCCCAGCAGCCAGGTTGATCTGTTGCCAGTTAAGCAAATTTCTCGAGAGATATAAATGTCTTTTCCTTCCCACCTTTAGCTCTGAAAAGGAAGTTTTTTTTTTTTCTTAACCCTTAATTAAGGGACGGGCTAAATATATATTAAACATTCCCCCAAGACCGAGAAAACTTTAAGGTTGGCCAATTTAAGGGAAAAACACGTTAATGGAAAGAGGAAGATATGGAAATGCGCAGGGTGTAAGAAAAAAAAAATTCTAAAGTTTACAACCCTGTGTGGGGCCTCTTTTGCAAGAAACCTGTAAAAATATGTTAATTTTACCAAGTTATACATTTTTTCTAATAATTTATTTTATTTTATTTTGGAAAATTATAATTATAACTCACACAATATCATAACAGATAAGAACTAAAATCAGTAACGAATTCTGAGCATATCTGTTGTAAAATATTTACGTAAATTTACTGAGATCGGGAAATGCAGTAACTTTTTTGGATTTATACATGTTTTTTTCTAATATTTCTTTGTTAAATTACAGCTATAACTGACATCATATCATAAAAGATAAGAACTAAAACCAGCAGTAATCCTGGGGTATATGTGAGCCAATAAATAAAAAGACGTCATGGCAGAGAGGAGCCAATATTTCCTCTTCAAGTCGAGAACAATACTGAAGTTCCCAAGATGCCCATAACTGAAGTGTTGGAAACTCTCTCCCGCTCGATACAGACAGATCGTATGACGCGTAATGTTAATCCTCCTCAGAGGGGATCTGGCCACCACCTAAAACCTGTTTTAGATCCTCTATTGAGGGATCTGTCCATTAAGGGTTAAGGTCGTTCTTGTACATTTTACTAATACTGGGGTCCAAATAATACATGCCAGGGCCAAGATTGAAATTACAGCTGGAAGTAGCTGTATGATTGCAGATTCTAAAAAGATTTTGTGAAGAAATCTTGAGATCTGGCAATCACTGAACTGTCAGTCCTATTGATCCTGTGAGAGTTCTCACTTAAATGAATGAATATTACACTGGATGTTTGCCCAGTTTTGACAGAATACGTATGCTGCTTAATTCTCACTTCTAAATCTTTACTATATTGACCTGTATAAAAGGAAGAACAGTCCAGTCATGGGATTTTATATATTATGTTGTTGCTTTCCTTGGGATATTTTTATTAACATTCCTTTTAGTGTGTTAGTATAGGAAAAACCAGGTGGACATTAAAGATTTTAACAATGATTTTATGGTTTCAAAACCACTAAAATAAGGCAGACTAAGAATGTTCTTAGGGGTTTCTTTCTCCATGTTACTATCACTATAATACTAGCAAACATCTAGTATATGTGAATGCTAACATAAACCTGTCCCTATTTTTCTTATGTATTCGATTTCTTGATCTAAATACTGAGGACTGACAATATGCAATGCTCGTAAAAACATAGAAGAAAAAGTGGATATTTTGATATTAGGTGGTGGCCTGAATAGAAATGGACATAAGCAAAGTTTTGGTTGGTTTCCTATAAATAGTTCTTTCAGTGAAATAGTTCTCCTTTAATTTGAAAACCTCCTAAGAAAGCCAGTTGTCTTTTTCTTTCTAAAACCAAAATTTAATGGATGGTCCACTAATTCTTCAGTTAAATTGAATTAAGTGCATCTGTACATCAATCCCAGCAAGGATATCTGTAAAATACCATCAACATCTGTCACTTTAAATGAGTATCTATTGTAAATATAGTTTTTAAATTTTACAAATCAAGTTTGATATATAGTACGGATAAAGGGGGTTGCCCATATATATACCAAATATTTGTTGGTAGAATTCACCATTGAATATAAACTTACAATCACAAATGCACAACCAAGTGAGTACATAATATGACATTTATAGGTATATAATGATGATGGATTAGTTCGTTATAATATACTATAAAATAGATTCTATAGGGACTTTATAAATATAGAACAAATATCAAATAACAAATCTAAGAATCAGTGGGGAAAACAGTGATTTTGTTTAGTTTATCAACTAAATCTACGTTCAGAATTATGAGAATCAGGGATAGTTCAAGTAACGGGGACAACGGGGCGGAGCAATATATTTTGAAAACATATGATATTGAGCAACGTAAATAACTTAGCGTCCATTTCTATTCAGGCCACCACTTTAATATCAAAATATCCACCTTTTCTTCTATGTTTTAGGAGCATTGCATATTGTCATTCCCAGTATTTGGATCAATAAAGGAATGGCATATAAAAATAGGGACAGGTTTATGCGGGCTGACGGCACATACTAGATATTTACCTTTAATAAAGCCCACAAAAAGTTTTATCGTGAATGTAACTTGGAGAAAGAAGACTCTAGAACATTCTTAGGAATGTTAAAAAAACATATCCCGAGAAATGCTCCTCTTTTGGCAGGTCAACCTGGGTAAAAGATTTAGAGGTCAGAATTAAGCAGCATAAGTATTCTGTCAAAACTCAGCAAACATCCGTCTTCAATATTCATTCATTTAAGCAGCCAAACTCTGCCCAAAGGATCATGTGGGAATGACAGTTCAGTGATTGACATACTCCAGGAAAGCAGCTTCCCCAAAATCTTTTAGAATCTGCAGATGATGGTCCCCCTTCAGGCAGCGTGCTGTTGTGCTAAACCCTTACATGTATTAGTAAAATGTTCAAGAATGAGCTAAAGAATAAATGAGGATTAAAGGACTAATTGCCCTATATTTTTCAATGCAATTAGTATGCCGCCAGTTTTTGACAACGCCCACGAAAATTTGCCATTGTTTACACCAAAAGGCAATATATTAAGTTGTGGCCTTAGTTTTACCAGAACTGAGCTGATCAGTGATCCTCTCTAGGAGCTGGCTTTGAAAATGATAAGCTAGTTTACATGGCTAAGAACCAATTGAGTTCATCTATAACAATGGGACCTCACAGCTATTACAAGGATAAGGCATTAGGTGTGGAGGCCTTAGATCACCAGAAAGGCCATTTCTCTTAATTCCTCTCATTAGCTGGCCGGAACTTGAACTGGGCGTCCCTCAGGAGTCGTAGCCACAACTCGGCCGACTCGCCCAACGGCGGAGAAAAGTGAAGAGGGGACGGGCAGACGACTGACGGACTTTTTAGAAATGGTAATCAGCATTTTCATTTAAGGCCTGAAGGTGGTAGATTTTCTTCTCCTGTATAACCAAAGGTTGAGGACTTCCACTAATTTTGAATAATGTGTTTCCATTAATTAGTGCATCTGTTCTTTATAATTCCCAAGGATTCTGTACATGTTATACCATCAATTATATGAGCTCCTCTTTTAAAGGCTGCCTTTTATATTTTTCATCCCTCCTATTGCCGCCCCTCCTGCCAAGTTCTGGACCTGCCTGCTCTGTTGTTTCTTTTGGCCCGACATGACGCCCATTTCTTCGGTTGATCATATACCAATAAATATATATATTATAGCTGTTTACGCTCGCCATCACTTATATATAGGCCCTCCGGGGCCGATATGCTACGACTACACCACCCACTCCTAAGAATATACTGGAGGAAATTTACCAGGGAGGTCGAGGATGAGTGTCAGGCATGTCAGAACAGCTACCTGCACCTGAAAATGAGAGTTTCGGTGCAATTTTCGTTACATCCGTCTTCAAGATGGGCTCCATGGTCCCGGGGAATGACACTTGGGGGTTGGCAGTGACAGCGGTCTTGCCAGGCAGCTTTAATTAATCTCCAGCCTGAGTTTCCATCGCAGCTGGCCTGGACTCACTCCTTAATTCCCAGATATGCGCTCCCTTGCAGCCCGAAGCATCCACGCCAGGAAACGAGGCTTTATAATGAGACCAGCCTCCATCTCCAGTTCAGTACAGTTCAGTCGTCATTCAATTCTGAGGTATTTATGCCTGTTGAGCCTATTGTGGCTATTTTGTATTAAATAAATATACTTTGCAATATCATTCCCAGACGTCGCCTATCCTCTGATCAAACATCATGATAAGGTTGTGTTGTAATCAGTAGCTATAATACAAGTACACAAATAAAGGAAGGCAAAATGAACCTGAATACACTAACATTTCATTATTGACTTTGAAATAAGTTCAAAATACTTATGTAACTATATCTCTCTCAGAAGAAAATGACAACTCCTCTTGGTTCTCAATTCATATAAAATGTCAAAAATGTCGGGAAAGGTAGTTTCAAAATTTTGTAATTCATATCAGAATATCAACAGTAAATAAGGCAGGTAACTTTCTCTAAATTATCACCTCATAATTAAAACAATGTAAAAGAAGAGTACTTTCAAAAATGATTCTTCAGAATGAAACAATGTTAAGAGAATTGTACTTTCAAAAATGATAGCAAATTATCATATCAGAATTGTCTCATTTAAAAGAAATTATTAAAATTTATTAAAATATATGATTGTTTCATATTTATTAAAATCCATTTGCAATGTCGGATAGAAATTCATTGCTCTATCCTCTTCCCATTTACCAAGTATTGATAAGTTTAATATCATTGGATTTCCAGCAATTCTGTTTTGTCCCTTTTCCATTTGTTATTTTAGTGAGAGTGTCCAAATCTTCCTTGTTAAGTTAATCCTGAATTGTAATACATTATTGATGTTAAAATAAGTCCAAATTAAATACAGGAACAGACCTTGTTAATTATTCATTAAAATTCTGTTTGTGGTCTCAGAGGTTTTGTAAAGAAATTATTAAAAAGGAAAAAAGTTACATCTTCTTTCTGTTATTTATATGTTTGTTTTATTTATATATTAAACATATTATAAAGTCATGTCCCGCTCTATATATTATATATATCGATATAGTAATATATCATATATAAAAATCAATATCTTTTTATTAAATCAACTAAAAAAACAAAAGTTTAAACCTAAAAGATTAAAACAATCCTGAATTAATACATTATTGAATTTATAAATAAGTCCAAAAATTATGCAACAAATGAGACATTTTATAATTTTGTGAACAATCAGGTATGCATCAGATGTAAAAATCATGTTCTCCTGCCAGTTTATAAATAATTCACAGATGAAAAGTATTCTTCAGCATAAATACGCCAATTTTGCATATATTTGGGTCGTTGCAGTGTTGCACAGTCACGGTTGGAAGGGCTCGATATCTAAGATAGAGCTGGATCCATTATGCCAGGATGACAGCATGTGTGACAGGGTGCTCTGATCTTCTTCTTGTCTTCGTGCATTTCTTCTTGATCATATTGTGCAGAACACATGGACATCACTAATGGCTCTTATATGGTGGGCTTCAAGCATATTGCAGTGTGGAATATAGAATCTGTTTGCCAAATCCCAACATTTTTTTCTCCACCGTCCTGACGTGCCTGACTTAACCTGTAGTTGTAAATCTGTTCCTCCTTGCTAAGCACTTTCACCAACGCTTCGGGTTATACCGTATGGGAAGGCATCATCGCCAACTGAAGTAGGGCAAAGGAGATCCATTTTTTGACCTGGCAGGGCAACCCCGGTTAATGGAAGATTGCACTTCCTCTAGTCAACAGCATTTCTGCCAGTCGGATCAAGCAAATACACCAACGTCTGACTCTGGACAACATAGCTCCCACGTCGACGTCAGAACTCGTATGAAGCATCAGCATTGTTGCACTTGTAATTGAGTAGAACTTCCTGTCATGTTATTGCTGGAGCTTGCAATGATTGCTCAAAGCCTAATGTGAAAATCTATAGCTCCAATTACGTGGGCGTGGAAGTTCCACCATTCCTCAAAACCCGGATGCCACGCAAGGTGTTATGACACCTGCAGATCTCCTGAAGCCCCAGCAACAATGGCCCTGCAGGTCTCGGATTGACAGGAGACTCAATGAAATTGTTTGTGGTCACACCAATTTGCAGACATTCTGTATGAAATCACCTGAGCCAGGCCTGCAACACATGGAAGCCTGTTGGTTTCCCCCAGAATGTCCTTTCTTCTGAACAGGTATGACCCGTTCAACAAGTCTTCAATATTCGTTCTCAATCCGGGCACAATTTCATTAGCTCTTGTACGGTTGACAACTCCTGCCATCAGGTTGTCATAATAACCTTGCTCCATCCTTTTCTGCAGGTGCCACACCCACACCCTCCTTGGGCGCCTTTTTTCTGCCCAAAGTTTTGCAGCAATCATTGCAAGCTCCAGCAATAACATGATGTGCATACTCAATGACAAGTGGCAACAATTCTGGTCTATCTGTACGTGCTATAAGCTATGAGTTGACGCATTACTCAGCTATGTTGTCCAGTTCTTCAACCCGTTGGTAGTATGTCTTGCAGCTGTGGTGATTACATACAAGTTCCTGTGCAGCTGACGGTATATAGCTTGGGTTTCCCGCGGTACGTGGGGCCAGACGTGACGTGGCGAAATCAGTTACTCAGAACGTTCACAACCGGATGCCTGCGTTGGTGTTACGTGCTCTGCTGTGCACTACTTCTGCCTGCGTTGGCGATGATTCGTCAGCGTCACGTCACCTACGCGTCAGTGCATTTGTAGCGCACTAAAATATGACATGCAACACGCACATCGTCCCGTGACACGTATCCAGTTGGGCGGGGCCTATTTTCTCGCGGTGGCGCAAGTTTCACCAATTCTGGCTGTGCGTGCGCATGCGTATTGATACGTGAATGTGTGAACTTAGCATCTGACCAGATGAGAGTTTTAACAATTTCAGCATGCAACCCTCTTCAAATGATGGGCTTTATGCGTCCCAAAGAATACAATTGAAGGGGTAAATAGCTGTTTCCCTGTCTTAATCTCTCAGATTTCCTTAATCTCTGGCAGAGTTTTCCATCTTTTACTGGGCAGACCTCTTCCAAATGACCAGATATGCACCGACCTTGCAGCCAGTGTCTTTTCTTTGACTGTTTTTTCATCATCTCTCTCTCTCTCTCTCTCTCTCTCTCTCTCTCTCTCTCTTGCATTTCTCCACTCAAGTAAATTCCTGATTGTTCTTGAAATGTCTGTTCCTATACCATTTTGTAATTATTGAAAAATGCATAACGTAATGTCACATCCCTTCAGAAGTTAGCCCTGTGCATTTTTTCCACCAATCTTTGTTTTGTTAACTTATTTATAGAGACTAGCTCATGATATAGTAGTCTCATCTTTTCTCATTTTCAGAGTGTTATCAGCGCAGTGTACCTACGTATCCGTGCCGCTGTTTAATCAATTGCCTGAAGAATCTGCTTGTACAAGGCGGAAAGAAATTCATTGCCATGTTGGCTCACGGTCCACTTGCAAAGTTGGCGAATTTTCAATCATTCATTAATTATTCTGTTTGATGGACTTCTAGGGTTTTTTTTAAGATTATTAACTTCTAAAACATTATCCATCACCTATTCTGTTATATATTTATTATGGATATTTAAATATAATATATATATATTATATTATATTTATATATATATATTTATGTAATGAACTCATTGATTTATATGGGCAAAAGAGAATTTCAAACCCAAAAGATTTAAAATATATTTAGGCAAAGACCAGTTCTGGTTGACAGATCTTTTCATAAATACGGCACATTTATGCAACCAAATGAGTTTTCTTTATCTATTTGGTGAATATCGACGAAGAAATGAGATGTAAAACACCATCTTTGCTCTCTTTTTATAAATAATTCACTTAAGTATTCCACTAAATATCGCCAGTTTTTAGTATATATTTAGGTGTTCTTGATAAATCTAACACAGTTGAGCTGGAAATACGAAGTACCATATCTAAGCTAGAGTTGGATCCATTACGGAAGCTCAAACCAAGGTATACTTGACCTACGTTAGATCAGTAACGAAGTGACAAGCGCAAACGAAGAAATATCTGAAGCGTGAGATCAAAGCTGCTTTGGAACTAGCATACGATTTAGCAAAGTGTTCGGGGGTTCGCTGTTTATTAATATAATAATTCCTTCATTTTCATTTCCACATAAACTGTTTGGACGTACACCTTTCTTGACCATAAATTGGCCATATACCTTTCCACCTTTCAGTCAGCCTGTGAAATAGTATCTTTTTTTGGAAGTTGTTGAAATGACCTTTTTTTTTTTTTTTGAGAATCGACAGTAGGTAATGAGTCAGTTGCATTACCATTTTAGGAAATTTTGTACATAATGATCATTTTGTTTAAATCATACTTTAAAAGAATTAGCAACAAAAATAAGTATCAAGGAAGCAGAAGTTTATTTTATTACTGTTGCTGGCACGGGCTCTTGCTTCATAATTTTAGATGCAATGCAGCTGTATTGAGCAATATGAAGTAAATGAATTAAATTCTGTCAACCTGCTGAAACTTGAATAGCTTAAAACATATATCACCTTATTCATCATGTTTATTCAGCAGTCTTAATCACTTTTTGGGAGTATTCGTTCTCTTTACTACAGTACTGTAAGCTCTGATATACTTGTGATTTTGATATTTTACAGTGATATTTCATACAGCCCCTGAATTAGCCACGAAATCACTGCCCTTAACTGAGTCATCTTCAGGTAAATGCACACAGAGTGACTTAAGGACTGAAATTAACGTCAAAGAAGGTGACCCTTTCCGTACCCTTGATACTTGTGAAAGTTTGTATGTATGTATATCTATGTATATATATATATATATATATATTATATATATATATATATATATATATATATATATATATATATATATATATATATATATATATATATATATATATATATATATATATATATATATATATATATATATATATATATATATATATGATGTGTGTGTGTGTGTGTGTGTGTGTGTGTAAACATTTTCCAAAAGTGTTATTGTAGCGGACTAACATTTGATTTTGTTCCTTAGGCATCATGCGCTCCACATGTTACGTATGAACACCCAAAGGTAACTGCAATTCATATGTAGCGGAGTTGATCAAATGGTTCCCAAATCGTTTTCCTGATTCTGGTGATTAATAAGGCTTTCGCGTCTATGCTTCACGTTTCAATAAATACCCCGGAATCTATACTTTTGATTAACCTTGGGACAATATTTTCTCTTTCTTTACTATTGATTATTTGGCAGAACTAATTACATAACTCTCTCTCTCTCTCTCTCTCTCTCTCTCTCTCTCTCTCTCTCTCTCTCTCTCTCTCTCTCTCTCTCTCTCTGCCTTACATACACATACACTCATTATCACAAACTTTTTTTTTATTTTAATTATCTTTAAAGTAAGGCATCGCATGAGGAAATAAGGTATTAAATGCTTGAACGCGATCTTACAACGCTAATTAGTGGAAATATACTTGCCAGTAAGTACTGTTTTACTGTTGTCTTGGAGAAGCAGGATGTATTAATGAATGAATTTTAAAATTGATAAAAGGGTGATATGGACAATAAACCGAGTTAATTAATGCTGCATAAGTTAATGTTGGAGGGAGAACACAAATAAATTTAACGCGACTTATATTGGCAACCTGAGACTAGGGAGTAAACAAGGCGTGTAATTGTAGCAGTTCCAGAGGAGCAGGCAAACATCTTTCAATAGTTATACGATACTAAGAACTATCCTTCTGCAGTCGGGTTCA
Source organism: Macrobrachium rosenbergii (assembly GCF_040412425.1). Lineage (NCBI taxonomy): Eukaryota > Metazoa > Arthropoda > Malacostraca > Decapoda > Palaemonidae > Macrobrachium > Macrobrachium rosenbergii. The sequence goes on from NC_089764.1 coordinate 12,094,907, forward strand.
TTGGTAGCCAGGCTCACTGTGCTATCTCTGAAATCTGAAATCAGTATCAGCCGCCTGATCACTTGTCTGTCATCAATGATCAACTTGATTCAGGATCATGGTTTGATAAATAGTGGGTACTGGAATTTTAGTTTCTGGTCCCATAATTACAGCATAGAATAATATCAAAATTAAGCATTTGCTTCATAAAGCAAATAAAGTCGATATCGCACCGGAAATAAATTCCTACGTTAGCGCTTCATTACTGAGTTTTAAGTCAATGAACGTTTGAATTTTGTGAAAAGATGCATCTGTGATCGAGTGCAGATTACCTTAATTTTGGAAATATTTTATATTATTATTTAGGATCATCTGGACAATATGAATTCGTAAACGTCTGTCAAAGTAGGACGAGAAAAATGTCAGAGTTCTTAATGGTAGTTCAAGAACCATTATGCCGTTTTTCTTTCATATATTTACAGAGTTAGGGGAAACCTGTTATAAAAACTGCATTCATTCTTGATTTCTTTATATCTTCGTAACTAGAAGCATAAAAACACCTATGATATACCCAGTACGAACACAAACACCATTTTCGTTCTTATAAGCATAAATGTCAGTTTAACGTTTGCTTTTTTTTATGTGTTGTTGCATAAGAGAGGCTCGCATGCCCTGGTTTCCCAGTTAAAAATGCCGAGTTTACTGAACTGATCCAGGTGCAAAGCATTTGAAGAGCAAATTGTAATGAAAGCTTGTCAAGGGAATTGCAGTGAATTGTGAGGTGATACAGATGAAAGTTATGCCACCTTTGATGGTTGGCCCTTCTAATAGATTTTTCAATAACAAGAGTGCTTGGTGATGGAGGAGGTTCATATGGAGTAATGAGGAGACTTGAGAGACATAGAGCAGCCAAATGATGCTATTCTAAACAGCAAAACGCCACAAACCCTACCTTATAGATTGCAGCATGCCTTAGAGCAGGGACCCCCAACCCGCGTCCCTTAATGATGTTCAGTGCGGCCCTCAGGGCAAGATAATAATCCTGCTCTTATCCAGCGGATTGCACGTAGCCAGCAACTGTATGGCAGGATTTTTTGCTACTTTTACGCCAATTTTTATATAAATTCGGACTATTTTTAATAATAATAATAATAATAATAATAATAATAATAATAATAATAATAATAATAATAATAAATAATATAGATCTTTTAAATAATATGTTAAAAGGATGGCTGTATTATGCGAATTTATCTTATACAGTGTCTTTCTATTTTCCTTATGATTCGCTTTTGGAATCATGTTAGTCAGCAATGGCCGATATTTATTGGAGAAAGGACAGGAAGGGTGGAATGTCTTTTCAATCAGAAATTTTCGTCTGGATTCAGGTTCTATTTTTCGAGGATGACCAGCGAGCTGGTCGAAACATATCGACGGTACCTGAAATGAAACCGAATCCAGACGATATTCTGATTGAATATTTCAATAAAAGACTTTCCGCATTCCACACTTCCTTTGTCCAATATGAATATCATCTTTAACAAATGTGACAATGTGAAGAAGGAAATATTTCCAAAGTGTACTATACCTTTGTTGTGAGATTAACAGGGATAAATTTTTGAATACCATCATGTTTCAATTTTAAATATAATACTATAAAAGACCGAAATAGTGCTATAATAATGACCATAAACGAGTTTGGGTAAGAAAAACAAAACTCAAAAGAAGAAGGTGTGCCTGAATTAAGAACAGGTGGATTAAAAAACATATAAAGACAAAATTGCAAATGTGTTCAGTGAAAAGTATATCGATTTTGATTTCTAATTTCTTTTTTTCTTTTAAATCCATAATAATGTGTAAATATTGTAGGTATATAATTTTGTAATATCTTGGTAATATCTTACTAATGTAAATGAAATGTAATATTTTCTTATTATGTAAAAGAAATGTAATATTTTTCTAATAAAAGATAAAAAAAAATATGAATATCGGCCAGTTGCTGACTAACGTCGCTGAGCCCGAAAAGCGAACCATAAGGAAAATAGAAAAGACACTGTATAATAATAATAATAATAATAATAATATAATAATAATAATAATAATAATAATAATAATAATAATAAGTGAATGAATCTCACGTAATTTTTTCCGTTTTGGAATTGTTGAGACGAAAAACTGATGCACTAACGCTATGCTTAGGACCAAACCGAACGTGATTTGAACAAGTAAAACGTTGACGCTTCACGTCCAGCCTCTGTGCTGGAGTGATTCAGCTTCAGCTGTTGACCGCCAATCGAAGGCCTTTTAACTTTCTCTTGTGGATTTCGCTTTCTGATTTAGGATTTGGCGAGTATTTTTTCTTTTATGTTGTAGTTAAATAACATAGCTTAACAGAATGCTTAATAGCAATCATTTTGTAACAAAACCTAAAGCCTGTGGCGTAGAGTTCGATAAAGAAAATTAGTGATATCCTGATGGCAAAAATTGTTGAGTATGCGGTATAATCCGTTTCCGTTCTGTTCAATAATAATAATAAAAAAAAACCTATTACAAAAAAAGAGCAAAACATTTCTTTAAGTGGAATCATATTTTGTAGTGAGTCTGTAAATAATGTTAGTTCGTAATTTTCCTATAATACAGACTTTTTTCCCCAAGTGAACACAGCATTTCGTCAAGTGGCATAAGTCTGCAACGAGAATATACATAATTCTAATTCCGTAGTTATTTTAGTTATTTATTTACATTTTTGTGGGGATTGTAATTTATACATTTTCCCCCTAACAGTAACTGAACATTATGTCAGTTAACCCAAAAAAGAGGACAATAGATGAGGAGGGCCGTATGTTTAATGAGAGTTGGATTTCTGACTACTTTTTTTATTTAAGAAGCCGACAGTGCTGTATGTCTTATATGCCACGAAAGTTTAAAGATCTCGAAGACATTTCATGTCAAAAGACATTATGAAACACGGCATAAGAATTATTTTGCACTACGAGATGTACCAGTCAAACAAGATACCTTCTTTGAAAAAATCGGTGTCTGCACAGCAAACTTTCTTTAAAAGCAAAACTAGTGAAACCAAACCATGTGTGCGTGCCACCTACGTAGTCACCAAGTATACATGTGAAAAAGGAAGGTCACTTACTAATGGAGAATTTGTTAAAGAGCGCACGATGAAAACGGTTAAAGAAATATGCTTCAACAATCACTAGGCGTTTGGAAGATTTCAGTGGAGACGTGGTTTCAACATTATCTGAGAGAGCACGCAGTTTTCAATATTTTTTTTTAGTCTTGGATGAAAGCAATGCTATTTTGAATACAGCACAACTTTTGATTTTTATCAGAGGTGTTGACAACAACTTTCAGATTGTGGAAGATTATGTGCCCTATGAAGTATGAAAGATACTGTAACATCAGGAAATCAGTTCTTAGAGGCATTTCAGGCAGTTAGGTCAAGCTAAAAAGTGTAACCACAGACAGAGCAAGAAACATGGTTGGAAGGAAAGAAAGGTTGGTCGAAAAAATCTCCACTGAAGTTGTTAATGCTAATGGCAAACCTCCTCTGAAGTTTCATTACATTATTCATTAATTAAAGGCCTTAAATTTGAAGATGCCATGAACGTCGTCGCATCAAGTGTAGATTTCATCAGGCGTCATCGTTTGAATCATCGGCACTTTCAGACATTTTTATCTGAATTAGATTCAAAGTATGGTGATATATTGCAACATACTGAAATGAAGTGGCTTAGGAAAAGTCCTCAGGCTTTTTTTTTTTTTGCACATCGCCATGAAATTTAAATCATTCTTACTCAAAAAGGAAAGTTTCAAGAAGCATTTTCAGATCCCGACAGGGTTTATTGCTTAGCTTTCTTGTCTAATATATCCGATCATCTGAATACTTTGAACACAAGACTGCAAGGCAGAGGAAACTTGGTATCAGACATGTTTACTGATCTGGAAGCGTTTGAAAATAAACTAGAAATTTATATTAAACAGTTTTTGAAGAAAACATTGTGCATTTTTCCATTTATAATGAGTTGCTAAATAAGAGAAAAAATTGTTCATCTGCCTCAATAATAAAATGTAACGAGGCAATAAAACATCCATGATCATATGGCAGAACTAAATGTTTCAGAACCATTTCAGTGTATCACCAGAAGAAGCTACAGGAATTTATCAGATGGAAATAATTGATTTATAAGCCAATGACACATTGAAAACCACATTAAAAAATAGCCTATTGGAATTTTATTCCTGTCTACCTGAGGCATATTCGGATTGAAAAAGGTTTGCCGCAGGTATGTTTTCAGTTTTTGGTAGTACGTAGGCTATATCTGTGAACAAACATTTTCAAAAGTGAAACTGGTAAAATCGAAACCTAGATCAAGGGTTACTGATGAGCATCTTCACCAGATTTTGAGGTTTTCTGTTACAAATATTGAAATTGATGTCGCTAAGCTTACAAATAGGATGCAGCATCAAATGTCTCATTAAAGCTAAACAGGATTATCCCCGTCTTATCTTTCTTTTGCAGTAAAAAAATAACTTATTTATTAAATATCTTTTATTGATAGCAACATTACCTGTATAGTAATAACCTGGCCCAGTCTCAATAGCCTAAAGTAAATAGAATAAAAACGTGAAGTTTCCTCGATGGTGTGGAGAATTCTGATATGCAGCCCTCATCCAAATTTGGAATGTTAATGTGGCCCTTTCACCCAAAAAGGTTGGGGACCTCTGCCTAGAGGGAAAGGGCTTAAGATAAATCTAAGAAAAGAGAAACAACGAGGACAGAGTATGCGCGAAGGTATGTAATTATAACAACTGAAGAGACGATTAAGAAGATAGCTTTTAAAATATCTGTGCACAATGATATCCAGTACTTGTCCTCTTAATAAAATTTAATAAATGACTGACAAAAGAAAATCAAATGCGCAGACGATAACGATGGTATTAGATATGATTCCTCTCAGCTCAGTCAAGAGATTATTATCATAAATTCACGCGATGAAGACTAATTACCGAGATGCAAGTCTCTCACGGATCAAGCCGCGGCTTCTGATTGGAATTCATATAAATGTTCTGGGAATTCCGGTCACTTTACTCAGATTCCAAGACCAGCCAGGTCTGTATGGCTCTGAAAATTAATACTCAGAACGTAGTTTTCATCTACTAGAAATTCCATACTGAAATACTTGAGAACCAGATATACTAAAAGAAAAATTCTGTATAGATACAACGCGTTGCCATATCTATACCTACTATATTATGTATTGCAGATCTGCAAATGCGATAAATTCAGACATAATCAGGAAAAGCGTGCTGGTAAACAAGTTTTCCCCAAATGTAGTTATGTACATAGAATGCGTATGTATTGCTATACAGAACAGCTGTGTGTACTATAATCGAATGCACTTCGAAGGTCTTAACGAGATCTCTATATTGTATAAAGAGGAACAAGTGAGGACGAAAAATACAGTAAACCATATTGAAAATTGTTAATTTAACTATTCGCACCCATTCTAAAAAATGTTCTTCTGGCCAAGTAGTCAAAACAAAAATAGAAAATGTAGTATATTTTGTGATATATTGCTGAAGAGTTTAAAAAGGAAGAGCTCTTCATATTCTTCACATTAGAGCTCCGTAAGTAATAAACAGAATTAAATGAAAATTCAAAAAATAAGAATGAAAGAATATAGGAAAACGTAGTCTAGGTAAAAACAATATATATATATATATATATATATATATATATATATATATATATATATATATATATATATATATATCAATATATCATACACATTATTCCACAAGGTGAAAAAGGCATTAAATTTGTATACATTTAACAAAGAAATTGGTTACGAGATAATAATAAAAAACTACCCAAATGTATTATCAGATTATTCTTTTCTGTCTGGAAATCATATACAGTACATTTTTGATGATGTGTTCACTGGAATTAGTAAAATATCAGAAAAAGAACCATTAAGATATAACAAAGTAACGTGTTTACATGGAGTCAAATTGAAAAATGACGTATAAATATGAGGTTTATAAGCTGAGAGCCATATCACGTAACAAATCATGTCAAGTGACCTGGTTTTGTTGAATATTAAAAATGCAGATTTGGGCAGGGTCTCAAAGTGATATTTTTGGGCCAATTTTTTCAATTTCTGTTTTAGGGGAAAGTGTTCCCTTTCTGGAACATGATTTGTCTTATCACCCCCGCCCAATACCCCCTCTAGCGCTTTTTACAGCCCATAACAGAGGTGATAATGTGCTTCATCACTACTGAAGAACGCTCAGTGGGAATATCGTTCAATAATTTTTTGTACTCAGATTGTTATTTTGCAAATTATGTTAGGACTCGAAATAACTAAAAGCCATCTCATGCCCCCATGTATAACAGCATGGAATTCAAGGTATGCAACAACTCACCAGATATCGTGCTCAAATAGGAGATTTGCAAAGCTCAGATTGTTATTTAGCATCATAGAATTATGTTATGAATCCGAAATAACAAAACGTCTTTGCGACTAGTCACCCGCCACGCTCATACCCACAACACTCCAGCCATTTTGTCAATTTTTGCTAAATAACCTGTAACGTGTATATAAAATAATAAATGCCTTTTGTAATGTGTAAATAAAGTAATAAACCCTTTTCCAAAAAAAAAAAAAAAAATTCTCATTGATCCTCCACTGCGCTCGATCAGGACGAATTGTGTACCCTGAAACTTGTCAATTAATTTTCTATGATTGAATACAGAAAACGTTGACGATTCATAGGAACTAAACTAAACCGAAAACTTGCTATATAATTCTTTATATCGCCGTAAACTTCAAGCAGCGATTTCTCAAAATGTGTGTTGGCACAGGGGGGGGTGGAATGTACAATTTTTGTCCGAATATGTTTATCGGCATAGTTTTACTGGTTTCAAGCTGGAAAGGCCATAATACACCATCTTCTAAGAAAGATTTTTCCCTGTACCGAAAAGTAGGTTTCAGCCCTCATATGTGAAAATAATTATTTAATTTTACGTATTTTCTCTAGATTTGTGCACATTTTTTTGGTACCCTTGTTTATTATTTGATTTTGAGTTTTCCCGTGTTCCACGGGGACATATAAAATTCTCAAGGAACAGAATCTCTCTAGGACCGCAACTTTTTTACATGAAGCAAAATCGAAAAAAAATTTAATGTTCATAAACATCGTTATTTTTCACTATTGAAACCATATACGGCACGTGCAAACAAATCAAAAATTTCAAGTTGATTCTGAGTTTTGCCAAATTTTTGTTCGATCGAAAAATGCCCAGACCCTGCGCATACGTTAAAGGGGGATACAGCACTGCTTTTTTCTACGATTACAACTTAATGTATAAAAAAGTTTGCTATCAAAATTTTCCCCTACTGAGCTATGAGCTTTCACTACAACAAGAAACAAAAAAAAAAAATTAAAATATAAAAGTAAATTATTTAAATAAAAAAAAAAACAGGATAAAAGTTCTATAATTGCTAATAAGGAGAAAGTTAAGGAGTCATACGAGGATTATATGAATGCCTCTTTGACGTAAACTCGAGAAGAAGACCACACAAGGAACTTCAAGCCGAACTATCGTAAATGCACTTACGCAACTTTCAAGAGGAGCGGTGCTGGTGTCAAGATGTCCACTTGAGCAAAGTTATATCAAAGATCCCGTTTTCTCATGCCAATGCTTCAGTGAAGTTTTTATTCCCTCTCCAGAACATTTGTGTTTGTTTGTTTGTTTGTTTGTTTTTTGCTGTGTGGATGGTAACAGGTAGCTTGCTATTATTTTCGCTTTTCACTCGAGAAATGAGAGCACCAACAACACGCAAGTAGCTCTTCAGAAGATTAAGGATGCCTTAGTAAATCCCCCAGTGTTGAAGTTTCCTGATTTGGAACGTCCTACAGCTCTGTAGGGGTGAAGAGATCGGGCACAAAGTAATAATTTGTAAAAAAGCATATTGTCAGAGTTTCATTATCATTATCTCTTTTCTGCAATAATTGCAGAAATTCTTAATAATCTTCTCCTACTTTGGATAAGCCCTAATTTATTTCATATGAGCCATATTATGAGTTGAATACCCCTTAGCTTCTACTAATTTTGGCTATTTCCTTTTAAAAACTTATCTTTTTGTTAAAGATGCTTGAAGCAGCTATGAAAGTGTTGATGGTGCCATCATATAAGTATAAGGGGCAACTTTCTTAATAATGGCGCTATTTTAATTTGTTTATCAGACTGTCTGCAACAGATAGTTGTTGTTTACTAGATTAGCTGAAAGTTGACTTACTAGCCCATTTCACTGATGGTCACTCCAAATTCCGGCCGTGTTCTCAGTGCTTTCAACAAATATGAATGCTTCTTTATCCTCAAAATTATCACAACATTTGTATGTTTTAGACAAACGAAATTTAAGATGAATTCCTGGTTCTCATTTTCACCAGGTAATCTGGTTTTGCTTCCTTCTAATTGATGGTCTTTGAGGACTATCAATTACGTTTTGAATTCCTCGCATTATTATAATGATTATCAGGAAAGGCCTTGAGTCCGAGTGAGGAATAACTGAAGAATCGTTCATCGTACCTATATATAGGGGGATTTGCATAAGGAAATTCTTTTCACATACTTCCCTATGCATAAGGAAATTTCTTGGAGAGTATTTTCCCAATAACGAATTCAAATTATGCAAGAATGTTTTTGTTTCCAGATGAATAGTTTTCATCGTTTTATGTTTACCGATGTTTGTAAGAGTATACCTTAATGCTTTAACGCTTAAAAACGCATAGAAATTAGTTATAAAGAGTAAAAACAATAGCATGTCATGAAAAAACATTGGGCAATTATTAACTCTTCGTGTTTTTTCTATTTTATTTGATCACAGCGAATTATTTCTAGATGGTTGGTAGCGTGTAATTAAAGTGTCTCCTATTTTAATTTCTAAATTGTTGATTCAGTGGACTGTTTCCAGGTCACTGACTAAATTGAATGTAATCACATAGTAATACGGCCGCTGAACAAGCAAGGTCCTTCTTTTTTGTTGTCACGAGATTAAAATTAAACGCCGTTCGGTGAACCGTAAAATTACCGACAGAGTAATAAAAAGAAATTCGTTTTCTATTTTATTTCTGATTTTCATGAGATCTTCTGATAACATTTCAGAAATGGGAATATTGTTATTACTTAATATTCAAGTAATTATGAAATCATCAAAGATTTTTTACGAATACTTTCAAATGTAAGTACTTGCCAGATTCTAGCTTTTTACCACGAAGTGCTGAATAAAATCTTTCAAATTTGTCTTTTCGTAAAATGAATATATTATAAAGCTGGTCCTATAATTATTATCTATTTCAGGGAAGTAATAAAAATATAATTATAATATATCTAATAAGAATATATAATATATTTATTTAAACATATTTAAATAAATAACTGCTTTAAAGTTACATCAGAAATTGTGCTTTGTAGATGAGAGGCTTTATCAGAGCAAGAAGCCATTGTGCAACAGGTAAAAAAATGGTCTAAAGGTGCAAATTATAACAACGAAAATAAATAAGAAAAATCCTTATACACACACACCCATATATATAGTATGTATATACATATATATTATATTATATATATATATATATATATATATATATATATATATATATATATATATATATATATATATATATATATATATATATATATATATATATATATATATATATATATATATATATATATATATATATATATATATATATATATATATATATATATGTATATATATATATATATATATATATATATATATATATATATATATATATATATATATATATATATATATATATATATATATATATATATATATATATATATATATATATATATACATACATACGAGGTATGTTCAATTAGTAATGAGAAAATGTCAGGCGAGACACTAAATATGATTGGATCACAATACTACTTCATGGTGGAGTACACATACATATAGTCTATAAAATGACAAACTGGCAACTTTCTATATTTGTAGGTCTGAGTGCAGCGGTGAATGTGGTGGAACCAGTCTGATCCGGTTTGCTGATCTGTGGACACTTGCAGGGAAACATGGAGCAACGTTACGCCATCAAATTTTGTGTTAAACTTAAGAAAGCCAAACAAGAAGCTTATGGAATGTTAAAAGAGGCCTATGGGGATGAACAGATGAGCCAAGCAAGTTTCTATCGGTGGTTTAACAGATTTTCTGACGGAAATGAACAGGTTGAGGATGAACCCAGATCTGGAGCACCGAAAAGTGCACACAAGGAGGAAAACATTGAGGAAGTGCAAAGGTTAGTGATGCAAGACCGTCAAATATCTGTGAGGATGCTATCTGAAGCTGTTGGTATTAGTATTGGCACAGTAGAGACAGTTCTGACCGAAGAGGAGTGGAGGAGTGGTCAGTGGTGGTTCCACCAGGACAATGCCCCATGCCACAAGTCAACGCTGGTGACCACCTGGATGGCCGACAGGGGAATGAAAGTGGTACAACACCCACCCTACAGCCCTGACCTAGCCCCTTGCGACTTCTTCCTGTTCCCACGCATGAAAGACAGCCTCAGGGGAACCAGATTCCAGTCAACAGAGGAGCTGAAAGAGGCATCGGAAAGTTACCTGAAGGGACTACTGAAAAAGGACTTTGAGGAGGCCTTCCAGGATTGGGAGAGACGCATGCAGAAGTGTGTAGCTGCGAGAGGCAATTATTTTGAAGGAGACAAAGTCGTGTAAGCTTATGAAAATAAATAGTGTCTCTCCTGACATTTTCTCATTACTTATTGAACATACCTCGTACATATCTGTCATGCATGACAGTGACTTCCAACACAAAGGTGATCCGTTCCAGTACTGAATTCTCCTCGTAAGCAATAGCAATTATCCTCAATAATCGTGCCATCTTAGTTTCATTGTATATAGCATGGTGTAGAATCCATTCTCTCTCTTCCATTTCTGTAGTGTCCAATCTTAACCACGTATCTTTTAACCTGACCCGTGAGAATTAAGTTTTCTATATAAACATTTTATATATATATATATATATATATATATATATATATATATATATATATATATATATATATATATATATATATATATATATATATATTCTATGCTGTACTTATTCTATAATTAACTTGACCAAAGTGATTTTATTTGAAAGTTGCTTTTATTTTTCATCCATCTTGAATTTTAGTTATTATGTTCCTTATTATTATGTGCTTTATTTTTTGGCTGCAATTTATTACTATGTTGTTCCAGTTTTAAGAATTTCGTTAATGTTTTTATTTTGTAAAAAAATATTTCTATTTAACCAGCTCATTATTTTTTAACTGTTTCATTTTATCTTTTGTCATTTTCTTAGCTTCTTAATGCTCATGAGGGGAAGTCTAATAAATTTGTGGAAACTAGGCTATACCTCCGTATCAGAAAGAAATAATGTCTGAAATTCACAATACTGTTTAATTCCTAATGTCTATGACCATATTTCTTTAATTATAATGTATCTAATTTAAATTTCGGAACAGTATTATCTAAGTGAATGGTCTGGAAAAATGTTTTCTCCACACTATTTTGAAGTTACTACGCCATCATGATCTCTAATTAACCAATACACTATTTTCCTACAGTTTCATCTTATATTTTCTTATTTGATTGACGTCCTCATCATTATGAAGGCAAAAGCGATTAAGTTTCGCCGCCTCAGAAAAAGAAATAATTATTTCCGCATTCTCAATAATGTTATGTCTATAATCCATGTTGCTACAATCAAGCTGAATTTAATTTAACTTTTGAAACCACTTCTTTATATACGAAAATTACCGGGAAAAGTAATTCTCTACACCTGTTTGAAGTTATCCATGTTACTGTAAGCATTTTGAATTTAATCTAACTTTTCGAACAACTTTGAAGTTAAGACGCCGTCATTTCCATCCCTCCTCCATTTGCCCTCTGAGCTAAGCCTGTGCGTCTTTTCAAGACCCTCAAATCCCGAACCCAAGTCATGACGATCGAAGCGTGAAGTTAGAGATCTTCGGAATGGAAAGCCTGAGTTAGTGTTGAAGTCGCTGCGAATTTCCTCGCTCGAGGTCTCAAACAGCCTCCAGTTACACATTCACTCAGTTTTAGATCTGACTGCTCGTGTGTCTCTGTCTTTGTAAGTCTTTATGAGCATATGGCAGCGTCTGTTCGTGTTCGTTCATTGTATTTGTGTGTAAGAAAGCCATTACAAAACTGGAATCAATTAGCGTTATCAGAAAGGTTACGTAACAAAAAAACCCCAGTGAAATCTTAAAAAATAGTTCTAGTTGTAAAATCCATGTTCGTAATTTCTCTTCCTACCTGCATACCCTTCTATTTCCGTTTGTTTCAGTGTTTGTACTTCAACAGACACTAAGGAAGTTCACGATACTTGTTGTCAAAGGATTATATGCCTAAGACTTCTATGAACTCTTATGGACGCCTATACAGTTCAGAAAAATAAATTACACTGACAAACGAGCGCGCACCAGATAATTTAAAAATAGATTAGTAATTTTTTTCACATTCATTGGTACCCTTTCATTCTGACAAATCATATTATCAAAATTAGTTGATGTTATAGATTTTATAAGAAAATCTCCATTTCAAACTAGAAAAATCATAAAAAAAGAGCAGAGTTGAGAGAATGACAATTCAATAAAGAATACAGTAGACATACAATTATATTCTGTAAAATTCTTTGGAGTACCGGTAATTCTTTTACAACAAAGAAAGAATATATGTGGTAGCGTACATTAATTTGTAAATAACTGACCGTCACGTCAAACAACAACGTTTTACCACATTATTATACAGTCTTAGAGTTAAATACTTTTACAGAGACTTTTTCATGAAAACTGATTCTAGGTGGAATGTGTTAACTTTCATTTTTGGATTGAAAAGCTTCGTTAAATGTATTTATAAGGGGTAATGGCGCCAAGAGAAGAAAACAAGGATGATATAAAAAATCCTATTATGGATATTTTAATCATTCCAATACCAATCTGGATGCTGACCCAGACACTCAAGGAACCCTGGTTAAAGTTTAAGTATGAGCTTGCACATAAATATCTTTTTGGTGCTGCAAAGGTTAAACCATTTCTTTGAGGTCTGCAACTATATCTACGTTCCGGTTCATACCGCAGCCAACTGGCGAGGTAAAGCAAACTTATATTTCAGAAAAGAACAACAAGAGTTTATCTTGATGTTAGAATCTGTGGTGAAAATCACCTTTCCCGCGAAACACAGATCACAGTCACGAGGTAACACTATGGCGAATGATTCTATTTTATTTGTTTCCCACGTAGAACATTTCCCTATCTCAGATGTCACTTTGGCAAATACATTTAGCTCCCGTCTCTCTGTGGACTTGGCCGTTGTGTGCGTGTTTGTGTGTATGTGTGTGTGTACGTACAATTGTGTAGGAGTATGTACGGGTGTTTATATAAAAACGCCTGGTTGCGTGTAAATACATATTTGTTGCACATAACTAAATGAACATGAGTACGTTATAAAGTTTAAAATCAGCATTCTCAAATAGAAGCCGACTTTTTTCTAGGCATTAAACAGTGAATGACATGCAAAATTATGAATAAAAAATATCTGTCTTTTGTAACGTTTAAATTTATCAAAAGTGAATACCGTTTCTATTTTACTTTCACAGTACTGAGACGCATGTTGATTTTGTCGTACGGAAAAGAGTTTGAAGAGAGGGATGACATGCTCTGGAAAGTATCAATAATTTATTTGTTACGAAGCCTGTTGTCAGTGAACGGTGTCCGCTTTATATCTGTCGAGCGAAACGCAAAGTATGATTTCTAAAGTTTCCTATAAAATTGCTCAATCCAACCCCACAAGTGGGTTCTGCATGAAAAAACAGCCTGCGTCACTATAGTTCCTTAAATCACAAGGTGAAAGAGGTTTAGGAAAAGAACAATTTTAATTTTATGAAATGCTATGAACTAGAAAAAGTGTTCAATCACATTTGTATTTCATTCTTCCAAAAACAGTCATCTATGTTTTTTAAACCCAAACCCAGAGATTGCATCTCGATACTTCAAAATTTATAATGTTAATAAAATGTTAAAGAAAACAGGAGAGCGAACGTAAAGAGGTTAAGTAATACTAGATTCCGTTCCAGAAGCACCAACCTTGAAATTAATTTAGCATATACTTCAGGGGGATAGTTACACACGTCAAACATGAACAAGCTGCCCCTGGTGAAAATCGCTTAAAATTGGCTGAAATCTGAGATTCAAAAGCAACCTCTTACGATTTTCGCTCAGAGTATTAAATGGTCCCTTTGTCATCTTAACAGTTAACACTTACTGAAAAAAATTTTCCACCTTGTAAGTGAGTATGAATTATCACAACTTCTTTTCCTCTTCCTTCCCAGCCTCTCTCTCTCTCTCTCTCTCTCTCTCTCTCTCTCTCTCTCTCTCTCTCTCTCTCTTTGACACCTCTACAGACATTATTAATTCGGTAATGTGATTATTATAAATTTTTCATCACAAAGGTTGTGTTGAAGGCTTGACCAGGTAAGTCATACAAAATGAAATATTGTTTTGCTAACTTTTTAACGTACACGAGAGAGGATATGAAGATATTACTGCAAGGTAAGACACCAGGAGGTATTTTGCTATTAATAAAAATAAAACTACACGTTATAACCGTAAATTTCTATCTTATAAATATAACAGTACATGTGAAGATCTTTGTTAGATCAGGAAATATGTCTGAAAAAGCTGCCTCGACAAAGACTTCTTTAAATTTGACACAGAATGTCTGATGAAACTCCTAAGGGAAAAGCTTGGAGTCAATTAATATTTCAATAAACAAAATAATGATGCGCTTTCAGAATAGTGTTTTTGGAAGCCAAAAAATACCAAGCGCTTTTGGGGAAAGAAACTTTTCTAGAAAGCTATCCCTAATCTGCAAAGTTGATAGATAGCAGATAGAAGCTGACAATTTTGCTAACCTCAGAATTTTGAACTAATTAGGTAATTGATAAAAAAAGTCTCCTTGCTATTTTTTCTTTAATAATCTTTTTATAGCTATACCCTCTAACTGGCATTCTGACTTTCAAACAATTCACGCCTCGCCGTTATTTTAACGTTTAATCATAAAGCCTCTTGGTAAACCACATTAAAGAGCGATCAAACAAACGTGAAGCCCAATTTCTCAGGTATGGTAATACCTGAGAAATTGGGCTTCTGTTGAGGAGTGGAAACAGGGCGGTTGTTGGATAAAAGATCTAGGACAGAAAAATCGTCATGGAAGACATAGTGAAGCATAACGACAATGCAATTTGTATCGGCAGACTAAAGCTGAAAAACTTATCCGCCGAATCCTCGTACAACTGGACAAGGTTTCAATCAAACCACCAAAGACTGCAGTTGCTATCGAAGAAACTGTTGACAGGAAAAACCAAATGAAATATTCATCTTCTCTAGTGGTGAGAGTTCCTTCTCTCAGAAACCTGGAGATATATTCAATGTTGTTGTAAAATCTCGTGTGATGGCTAATGATTTCCAGTTTTCTAAAGTCTTTGAAATTTAGAAAGGCGTTTGTTCTTTAACAGCCGTCACAATTGCTGCTCCCATATTGCCACTCCTTTAAATTTAGTGTGGTATAGTGAAACCTGACTTCTGAATGAATTTCCATCTCTTTGCAAAGACTCAACATGTCCTTATCATAGAGCATCCAGATTTAGGATACGAATTCAACGCCACTAAGTTAGGGAATCAGGCCCCATTCTTATTTATTTCTACATAATACCTCACGTATTCCAGACCCCAGAAACATCCAATTTTGTAATAACACGTGCTTCTTGATAAATCTGTCATTTGTGCAATGAAGTAAAACTATTATTTCTTCACCATCACACTGACCGCAAGCTTGACCGTGATTTTAGCGCCATGGATTTGTTTCTCCAAAAACCACATTTGTTTTCCTAAAGGAAGCAATATTAATGATATACGGTGGAGCATCAACGTTTTTAAGGGCATTTGCAAAGCTCAGCTTACAAAACCTGCAGATTTACGGATTATTTCCACTACTCATCCTTGTCTATCTATTATTATGTGGATTAGGAATAAAAAGCTGAATAAACGGCCAATTCCACAGAATCTGGAAAAAAATGTGTTTCAAATGATTTTATCAAATTATTAATCTTGCTTAACAATTAACGAGTGAATACCTCATTTAATGATACTTTTACCTGCAAACATATAAGCCAAACTGAGTTAACGATGTCTGCTATTCAGAGATAGACGAATAAAAAAACAGTGGCATTCTTGTTTAACGTTTTAATTTCATTTAATAAATTTTTCCCTTATCTATATGAATTTTTCCCTTATCTATATTAACCTCTATCCTTTCAAAATGAAAATATTCAGAATGAAAATCCAGTATAAACTGTAGTAGCGAAAAGTGTTATTTTATGCTATCAATCGGAATGTGGACATAAAAACTGATGACTCTCAGGACGAAGGTTAATGTTGACATTTACCGTTGCAAACTCAGTTGGGACAAGGTTATGACATTTATCTGATTGTTTACTTGATTATTTGCCTGTCTGTTTGTTCATAATAGATAAGCAAATTCCAAACATGGATTCATCTGACATGTTGTGGACTAAAAAATACATGATTAGATTTGATAAAAGATCTGTATTGACTAGATTCATTTGACTGGTGAGATAAAGACCAAGGTATGAAAGACCACAACTATTTCGTGACTGGTTCAAGTCGGCTTCGGATCACGATGTTACTTTCAATTTCTTTCCCTGAAAGTTATTTCAGCGACATTTCAGAAAGCTATGAAGGGAGTTCAGCTAATATCGGGACGAGCTCATCTCTAACCAAAGTAAAGTGATTACCGTTGGAGAGGCGTCTATATTCTAATAAGAATGAAATGGGGTTCACGGAAGAGGCGATTAAGTTTCTAACTAGTTGAAATATATGTAAAAAATTTTGGCTGAATTTCCATGTTTCTAACTAGTTGAAATATATGTAAAAAATTTTGGCTGAATTTCCATCAATACATGTAGATAGACTATACTATCGACATGCCGGAGAAGATTTAATGATTCTACGATATTTTAGATTTTAATTATAGTTCATTGAAGTTTTACTAAGGGATGTGTTACAGGCAGAGTTAATTAAATTTTGAGACATAGTTTTGAAGTCTTTGCTAAGGTTTAAGATTTTAAGATGAAACTGAGAATTATGGCTTGATCTGAAATAATGATTTTTTTTTATTTCATTAGAGAAGTTGAGCGTAATTCGAACAATTATAGTTATACTGATATTTTACTTAAAACTTTAACAGCCTAGTTTGCTTTAGGAATTTGCATGAGCCGATACTCAGTCCCTGTTGTCCGTTTGTGCCACTCTGTTTGTGCGTGACTGCAGGCTGTGTGGTTCCTGCATAATATCCTGCAGGATTGCTTTTGTTCTCGTGCCTCTTTCCCTTGGAATGGAATGGAATGGAATGGAATATAGAGTTTAGGCCAAAGCCAAGCACTGGGACCTATGAGGTCATTCAGCGCTGGAAAGGAAACTGAGAGTAGGTAGGCCTGAAAGACGTAACAGGAGGAAAACCTCAAAGCAGCTGAAGCACTATGAAACAATTGTCGGGGGGGGGGGGGTTGTTGGATAGCAAGATGGAAGAGAGATAATATAAATGGAGGTACAGTAAAAGGAATGAAAGGGGTTGCAGCTAGGGGCCGAAGGCACGCTGTAAAGAACCTTCAGTCATTAATGACTACAGTGCATCCTGTGAGGTGCACTTAGGCGCTAACCCCTCCCCTCCCTACGTGGGTCTCTTTTTTCCTTGGTGGCTCATTTCCATCGCCTCTCCTTTCCTCTTTTTTTTTTCGTTTTTTCTTTCCGAGGGCCAATTTCGTCTCTTTATTGTGGTATATATTTTAGCCTTTTTAGGAGATTCGGCCTGTGTCAATTTCAACAGCCTTCTCTTGTAGATGCGAATTTTACTCATTCATCTTTTATTTTTTATATTGTTTTCTCTTTTAGTTCTATTGTTGTGGCTGATTTCTTGAATCGGTTGTATTAGTGAGAGGCAACGCTGTCTTTTCTCCTTATCTTTAAATTCAAATTCTGATTGACTGCCAATCCTCTGCAAATAAGGTAACCAGTTCAGTAAGTTATTTTCGTGGTTCCCATGACGTTGTCAGCGTGTAAGTCCAATAGGTCTCCCGGGACTTTTCTTCCACATCCTCTACATAAATAAAGAGGGCCTTGCCTTACTTGTTATTTGTAACAGGTCATGTTGTGCTTGTTTTGTTTGTTGGTGACCTGATTCGGCTCGCTGCAGACGAATATTATTTGAGAAAGAGATATTTTGTTTGTTAAAGTCGAATTTTCATTTGATGGATATTTTTCCCATCGAAATGTTCAGTGTAAATGTACAGTATATGTGAATCTGTGTACGGGCGCGCTTAGAGACTCAAAGTATAAGTGAAATTTGTTTGTTGAATTGAAAGATTTCACTTTTAAACTTTAAAGAAGAGAGAGAGAGAGAGAGAGAGAGAGAGAGAGAGAGAGAGAGAGAGAGAGAGAGAGAGAAGAGAGACTTGCATATAAAGTTAGAGATCGCTGTACTTGCATATAAATTGTTACATATATCAGGAAATATTCTTACACTACGTAATTTTATCTGATGGTTTGTTCTACAAAGTATATATAATAATATATTTATATATATATATATATATATATATATATATATATATATATATATATATATATATATATATATTATATATATATATATATATATATATATATATATATATATATATATATATATATATATATATATATATATATATAAAATTATGCCAATGACCTCCTGCCATCCCCTCGACCCCCATCCACCACCCAACCCACTCCAAAACCATAAGATCATTGCGTAAATGTGATAATTACTTCTCGCTGGCGCAGTCACATAAACAAGAAAACGAAAAAAGTCAGATTCTATTGTGGTGGGAAAAACCTAAACGAAAACGAAAGCAATTTTCGCAGACGCTTCCTCCTTCCTTTCTCCTTTTACGGTTTCCCTGTCCCTTCCCCCAAATGCTTTTACATTAGTCGTCGCGAAAGTAAATGTCTCCGAATAGCTATTGCCTGGGCGTGTCTTTGTGAGAAGGCGACAGACAGGTTGACAACATTACTCGGTTGCTGTGTCTTCTGAGTGGCGCCGAGTAAATGATACCTTGATAACATTACACAGTTGCCATGTCGCGCCCGAAAAGACAATTCGGGGCAATACGAGACCTTACATGGGGCAATGTTCCACGATAGATTCTAATCATGACTAATGGCATTTGCGAGATTCCAGGATAGGCTGGAATCATGATTACTGACTTTAGCGAGATTCCAGAATAGGCTGTAATCATGACCAATGACTATAGATTCCAGGATACACTCTAATCATGGCTAATGACATTTGCGAGATTCCAGGATAGGCTGGAATCATGATTACTGACTTTAGCGAGATTCCTGGATAGACTGGAGTCATGAGCAAAGACTTAAGCAAGATTCCAAAATAGAATGGAATCATGATCAATGACCTTAGCGAGATTCCAGGGTATACTGATTTTCATGACTAATGGCTTTAGCGAGATTTCTATAATACCCGAGGTATTCAAGTATCAGTCCATGGATGATTTAAAACTGTTTAAAGTTCCTGATCCACTAAAATTAACCAGAAATAAAAGAGTGATACAAAGTCACTCTATAAAATAAAAAAAAGTATTGACGCATACCCACAGAGGAACAAAAGGCACCGAACCTACAAACTCGAGCTTGTGAGAATGTTAAACACACGTAACGACTGTATATGAAATAAATATTTGCTTTGTAAAATATGTCTGAAAATTTAAGTAGAAATTCACTGGTTTTAAAACTGACACTCAACATTCCCTAACAACCAGTTTAAGAGAAAATTTTCTTTCATTCGAGATAGTTTACTGACGAGCAAGATAACTGCAGGTTGTGATACTTAGGCATTCAACTATTGTTCACTTATACTTATATTATGTAAACATGTATATATATATATATAATATATATATATATATATATATATATATATATATATATATATATATATATATATATATATATATATATATATATATATATATATATATATATATATATATATATATATATATATATTACTAAAAGGACCTCATTCAAACTGGATGGTATCAAATGGAGTATTTATTCAGAAAAAGTTACAAGCTTTCTAGGACAAACAGTCCACATTATCAAGTATCCGTACAATGAGGAGACGCGTAGTCCAGCTGTATTTATATCTGTGTGCTGGGTACTTTTAATCCTATAATCGCCTAGCTCCTCCTGTGTGACCCCCACCCCCTCGTGATCTTGGTCATTCTCTGCTCCCTTCTTCCAGGTGTCTGTTCTCCGTGCGTTATCTTGGGTTTTTCCTTCATTTCCTTGCTACTGTGGAGTATACGATTTTTCTGGATATGCTGTCTTCAAAGCCGTTTCCGGTGTTCCCTGCCATTGTGTTGTTGGCGCAAGTTATGAAGGCGTTCTCTACAACCAGTCTAGACGTTTTGTTGGTGTTCCTGTACAGAAAACTCATATTTTTCCAGTCTATTTTATGTTCATTTTCCCAACAGTGTTTGGCAACTGCCGACGTCCGATTATAATGCCTTATGTTCTGCAGATGTTGTTTGCTTTGCTCTTTACTTGATTTGCCAGTTTCGCCATAGTACCCTTCTTCACAGTCTAGACACGCTGCCATATATAGCCCCCTCTAATCTCTTCCCCCTCTACCGACTTTTTGTTTATAACTATTTTATTCCTAATGGTATTTTTGTAGCTGCCTGTCAATTTGAAATTATCTAGCTTTCTGTTGATGGGTGCAATAGAGTTGTTGTCCGGGACTGTAATTATTTTCTTCACTACAAAATGTTCCTTTTCTATCCTTTCTCTCTCCCCAAAATAGTTTTTCCTTGCTTTGATGTGTGCCCACTCCCACCAATACTTAGGGTAGCCTAATCTCCTAAAACTCTCCCTCAGGTAATCCAGCTCTTCGTCTAAAAATTCGGGGCTGCAAATCCTATAAGCCCTGATGGCCAACCCTGTCATTAGTCCTATTTTTATTTCTTTCCTATGACTGGAGAACCTGTGTATGTATGAAATGGTGTGTGTCTTCTTCCTATATACCTTGAATTTTAAATTTTCCCCTTCCCTCTTAACCAGGACATCCAAGAAAGGAATTTCTCCCGCCTTCTGGATCCACTGACTGCTGCCACCATTTATGCAATGTGTCCGACTGAGATTTTTTTTTTTTCTCTCACCTGCAAATTCTCTAAGTGTAGATTTACACCTTCACTGCTTTCTTGAACCTGCTATCATTGGAGGTAAATTATCTTAGATAACTGGTATCTCTCAGAAAGGCATAATAGAGACGAGTTCTGTAGCTTCTTAATTTAATGACGAAAATTACTACAAGTACAATTTAAAGTTACAGTTAGGCAAACGAAATCACTCTTAATAAACAGTTCTGGTTTTTCAGCAACTTTTTATCAAAGCATTGGATAAAGCTGAAAGTTGTATTATTTAGAGCCTTTCAAGTCACCGATGCCGGGACCGAGAAAATCTGAACAAGGATTCTAAAACAATTCCGTAAACATATGACGTCATAAGGCTCAATTTAAAAAGCCAGCAGGATATGAACTCTCTGGTGGAAACTACCACTCAGTCTGCTGGGAGCACAAAAGCAGGGCAACAACTTTTATCAAAGCATGTAAGTGTAACTCTCCCTGGTGGATGTTAACTCAAATCTGGTCTCTCTGCTGCTCTCCTGCCTCTCGAACCCCTGGGTTTCTTGTTATCTGCAATCGCCACCTCCCGCTAGTTTCTTATTGGAAGGATTTATCTGCAAGGCCTCCCCTCAACAGTTGATTAGGAAGAACTTTAGTGGGTGTGGTTCAAATCTCTCCTTAGAGGACTTGATTGGAAATGATCTTAGGAGGGGGTGTAAAAGACCCCTCCCTAGAATGTTTGATTGGAGGGTGTTGAAGTACATCACTTTGTCCAGCCTCCAATTTCCTGGAATTTCCATGAAAGCGCATCCTATTGAAGGCGGAGTTATAGAAATGTCTGGCGTTAGCTTTCTTGATGCGGTGCTGAATCATCACTGAGTAAGCTAAATCGCGAGGCCACAGTTTCCAAATTTTACATCGGTTTTATGGCCCTGGGAGCAATATACTCGCTCACTGTTTTGAGCTCATGGAAAAAGGTTTATTTCAGTCAGCACTTCTTAGCTTCTCAAGCGACAACAACCTAGGCGTTATCATTGTTCGATCTTTGATAAAAGGTGTTCTCTGTTTCTCTAGAATTTCTCTTTCTCTCTTCTCTCTCTACTTTCTCTCTCTCTCTCTCTCTCTCTCTCTCTCTCTCTCTCTCTCTCTCTCTCTCTCTCTCTTTCTACTTTTCCTATCTAATTTTCCTAACATGTACAGTCGGCCAAATTAGAATTGGCAGAGTTTCATAATTTTTCGATCACCTGCCTGACGCACGATTCATGCCTGATTACTATATTTTTCTGTTCGAAGATGGAATAAATCTTATGTAATGGCGTTAAAAACAGTCACTGTAATCTTTAGAACATCATGTTATATAATTACGTAAAACTATTTTCCATATAACAAAATTCACGTGAACGAAAAATGAAGTGATAAAAAACGTCGAATCACGACAACTGCCAGAATACAGTGTTGCCACATTTCCACAGCACTGACTTCTATGGTAGCCTAAAGTTTAAAGTCATTCAACCCATAGCTTTCCTTCACAGTCTAAAGATCATTTCCTGTAACTTCCCCTAAGTTTATCATAATAATTTTTTACGTTTACTAAAATAATTTTAAATAGAGTTAAGCTACCATAATTAGATGGATCCCTAAAGCTGCTGTCACTCTGATGTCGTCTGCATTCGACGTGTCAGTCAAGACATTCCTGGCTCGATCAACTTCTGCTGCTTCATGATTCGGCGCAAACAACCACTCTTTGATGGCTTTTTATTCAGTCATTTTTTATATGAAAAGATATATAAATATGCAAATGGCCGAAAATATAAGAAACTAATATATCTGGCCCAATAAACCCCTAAAAAGAGTATGAAAATTTTCTTTCCACACTTGGTGTGGCAGACCGTAAAATAAAGACCCCACTTCTGCATCAAAACTTCCACATTTGCACGTTTCGGCAACAATAGGAGACAGCTATCACTAGCAGTATCACATAAACATAGTTCTTATATTATCATTTCAATATAAAGTTGATAGTAGCTGAACGATTCCATTTGTTAAATTTTACAGAAAACAATGGAAACTCACAAAATGCTTTCAGAGAAAAAAAAAATGATAAAAGTGCGAAAAATAGGCCTAGAGTGGAACTCCTCGAAGCCCAGAAAAGAGCTAGACAACATGATAGCTGCAGCTGTCAAAGAACAGCCCCAGATGACAGCAGTTGCTGTGAAACAGCAGCTTGGACTGCAAATACGTGTGCAGACTGTGCGGAATAGGTTGCATGGGGCAGGAATGCATCACAGGATTCCGGCAAGGAAACCGTTGCTAATGCAACAGCATAAAGAAGAAAAGATGGGACCTGTTTATTCCTACATAAACTGGTATGCAGTATATACTTGAGTGCATTACGTTATATATAAAAACTAATGCAATTCGACTATAAAGTGAAAATAATACATAGTTGCAAAATGAAAAAAAGAAACTTTTGTTATTTTGTCCTTATTACTGTATATATATCCTAGACCTAAAGCTGAGAAATGATCAATAACTATATGTATTTGACTGTTCATACAGGAATTATCTGTTTAATGGGGATTATACTGCACATTTATCTTCATATAGTTGTCTTGAGATATAATTTCAATTCATGCCTATAGGCTATTAGGAAACATAATAATTTTCATTTATAGAGGATAATTCATAAGATAGGTCATGTTGTAACATATATAAAAATGGAAGAAAATATGTCTGTAAAGTTGTAGGTCTACTGTTCTCTCTTTTTTTATGACTAACTACTCTCTATTGAATTGTCTGTCATTTGAAATAATATTTTCTGTGGACAGATATGCTGAAAATAACATCGCGCCTTCAAGGCGTAGTGGCAGAATATCAGCTGGGTTATGGGGATGGATGGCTGCCAGTGGACCGGGAGGACTAATTGCCATCGATGAGCGTTTCTGAACACCAATCAGTGTATCGAAATTTTACGGGACGTTTTAGTACCCTCAGTTCGAAAACTATTATTGCCGTATCCCATGCCAGTAGGCTATATATCGCCATAGACAATTTTGCGGTCCACAATGCAGAGGTTGTAAAACAATGGTTCCAGCAGAATCCAGACGTGGTTCGAACTGACTGGCCTGCCAAGTCTGCAGATCTGAACCCAATAGAAAACTTATGGGCCTACATGACCCAACAATAGGGTGTTAATCGTGCTTACACCAAAGAGAACCTTATAAAGCATGCAATAGATATTTGGGAAAACTTAGGGCCAAAGAGGGGAGCAGCAGACACTTGCAAAGTCCTTGTTGCATCAATGCCAAATAGGATAAGATGCGTGCTAGATGCACGAGGATCCTATACAAAGTTTTAATGAGTTATGCTGCCTTTTCATATAATGTGACCAATTTTATCATTTTATTCCCCTTAGTTTAACAGTGTTATTTTGTATTTGACTTCACTTCGGCTCATTTACTTCTCTAACATTTTTTTTATTCATGTGAATCTATACATATTTATAGGCCTATGTTAGGACTGAATTCCTACTTAATTCATCTCTCTCTCTATCTCACACACACACACACACATAATATATATATATATATATATATATATATATATATATATATATATATATATATATATATATATATATATATATATATATATATATAAAAAATCACCTGCTAATATGGATATGTTTATTTTCATTTGTTTGTTAGCTTTACTCCTTATTTGACTGCATTACAACTTCATGGATTCCTACTTTTTTTTTCTTATGTATATGTGTATATATACAGTATATATATATATATATATATATATATATATATATATATATATATATATATATATATATATATATATATATATATATAATTGTTTTTATTGTAAATATCGGAAATAGACTTAAATGAGAAAATTACCTTTCATATTTTCTAACCTTTTCCAGCTACGTATAATATGCTCACGGTAGTAGGTCTAGGCATAGTGTGAAACTGATTCTAATTAATTTCTGTTTAGGAGAATGGAGAAATGAATATCTACATCAAGGTTAACCCAAGAATGCTTTCATGAAATTAATTTTTTTGTCCTACTGCATTTTTCAGCTTTGACTCCCACAGCTTTCCACCTTGTGCGAATGAAACAAGATGACATGCAAGGAATTAGATTGAAGAAAGACTAAATTGTTTTCGTCTGATTTCTTATGTTGCTTTTTGACATGAGATAGCTAGGTCTGAGTAAATTATGTTAAGCACTAATGAAAAGGATAAGAACAAAGGAGAACTTTGTCAATAAAAAAGAATAACGGGAATAATCAAATAAAGCAGATTAATATAGATATTGTCGATTTAAACATTCATTCACATGACGCATCCGAAAGAGATACTGCTGAAAATAGACCTACTGTAGGTAATCATGTGTCAGAATCGGAAGTCAAATTTAGGGCAACTAAATGTGCCATGCCAATTATTTCGTTGATCAAAGGACAAAATTAGTTGAATTACAGTTTGCTATTAAAGAATATTGATAGGCTTCATCATTATTTATCGGCTGCAGGTGACGAACGACGACACACCAGTACTGTACGATACGTTGGGTCATCGTCAAGACTCGAGCAGAAGCAAATCCAAATTCCAATTGCTTCTGAGGCTGTCACGATTGAAAAGCAAATAATATGGCACCTGCATATGGCAATATTTCCATAACGAACGATGAATAAAGAAACTGCGCTAATTTTTCTTTGGCCAACTGTACATACACATGTATATACATACATACATACATACATACATACATACATACATACATACATACATACATACATACATACATATATGAAGATAAAAAGGCCCATAAAAACCTTGAAACGAAATTGCAACCATATATTTCGGGCACTTCCTTCTGTGCCCCTGTTCACTGGTAAAATATTTTACCAGTGAACAGGGGCACAGAAGGAAGTGCCCGAAATATATGGTTGCAATGTTCAAATAGTGTTTTATGGGCCTTTTTATCTTCATATTATACTCAAATATATATATATATATATATATATATATATATATATATATATATATATATATATATGTATGTATGTATATATATATATATATATATATATATATATATATATATATATATATATACTCCTCTCTCTCTCTCTCTCTCTCTCTCTCTCTCTCTCTCTCTCTCTCTCTCTCTCTCTCTCTCTCTCTATATA
>NC_089764.1:12126492-12128992 GCF_040412425.1 Macrobrachium rosenbergii
CCCCAAACACGGAAGGAAATACTACAAGAAAAAATTTTTACTTTTTAGTGCATTTTAATAAATGTTGAAAATTTTTTTTTTTTTTTATTTTATACTCTTTAGTTTGACAGAAATTGTAACAGATGTATGGTAGTTAAGGGGAAGGGAAGGTGGGAAGGGGAAGGGGATGGGGGAGGGAAGGATGAGGATGGCGGGGGGGAAATGGGAGGGAGTTGAGGGTGAGGGGAATGGAAGAGGGAAGATGAGGGAAGGGGAAGGGAAGATGGAAGGTGAGGGGGAGAGGAGGAGGGAGGAGGAGAGGGGGCAGGGGAGGAAAAGGGGAAGGGGATGGATGGAAAAGAGGAGGGGGAGGAGGTGGAGGAGGAATGGGTAGGGAAGGGGGAGGGAAAAGGGAAGTGGGAGGGGCGGGGAAAGTGGATGGGATGTAGGAGGGAAGGGAGGGGGAGGACAGCTACATTAACATTTGCTCCGGAAGGGGAGGGGGGGGGAAGGAAGGGGGAGTGAAGGTAGAAGTGGAGGGGGATGGGAGAGGGAAGGGGGAAGGAAGCTGGAAGGGGAGGGGAAGACACAGCTAAATTAACACTTGATTATGTGCTTCGGAAGGGGGAGGGGGGGAGGGGGGATGGAAGAGGGAAGGGGGAGGGGTAAGCTGAAAACTGTAGAAACACCTTGTTATAAATGGTTAAAGGGAAGTTAACTTACACACTTGGAAAATTTTTATTAATATTTAATAATAAAAAATATGAACTGATCAAGTGCATAACTCAGGACTCTTCCTCTTCAAAGATCAGCTTCTCCTCCACACCTGTATTGCCAATAAGGAAAACCTACATAAATGGTAAAGCCTTGAAATTTTAATATTAATTGATGATATATAAGAAAATTTTATATAAAGGAAAAAGTAAACGTGTTACCTTAACTGTGAGTAGGTCAAGGACAGGAAAAGCTAAGCCAGATAACCATATTATCAATGCTGGATAATAACCCTATCCTGAAATGATGTAACACCCATATAAGTTACTATTTACAGAAAGATAATACTCTTCAGTCGTGTATTTTAACTTATGACAATGAAAACGAAATCTTAGCTTATCACTTATATATGTACAATACTATAAAGAATAACCTTCAGCAGAGCTTCAGAACAACTGCAAGGACAAGGAGTATAAAAAAATAATAAACAAAAGTAAACGTAACCAATTACAGGCAGAAAGGTTTTAAATCTCAAAGAGATGATCGGTTACCATTAAGTATTTGCCCTGACAGTTTGGCTCAACGTAGTCCATCCGAGAAGTGATTGACGTTAATGCTTGGGTAAAACGTTGTTTGGGGAATCATCCACTTAAAGTCGAGAAGAACCATAAATGCAGGGGCCAGAGGACATCCAGGAGGCCGACCAAGGTGCCGTCCAAAAATGGAGTGTGAAATATATAAATGATTTGACCTAAAGTAATAGGTTTTTAGCAGCCATAAATAAATACATCATACTTGTAGAAGACAGACTGAAGACTGGCTTATGCTGCCTTACACTGAAGGCTGGCTCAGACTGAAGACTGGCTAAAAACTGCCCTCTGGCTCTGACAGAAAATCCCCCTTTTGTTTTATCGGCAGGTCTCGACGCTCCCTCGGAACAACAATAATACAAAGAGAGGAGGAGTCCAATAATTGCCAATTATCATTATGGCTGCAGGAAGGGCAGAAGGCTGTACATACCAATTATTTATTTAACTAAAAATAAACAAACTTGAATAGTTACGGATCCTTCCTTTTTAACCGCCATAGGAAAGCACACCAGAAATAACTGGAATTCTGTATCATTTCAAGGGAAGGGGGGGAGGACACAGCTAAATTAATACTTGATCGTGTGCTGGGAGGGGAGGGGAGGCACAGCTCAATTAAATCTTGATCGTGTGCTTTAGAAGGGGAGGGGAAATTTCAAGACCATCGGAGGAAGGGAACAGGTCGAAAATTGAGTTACAAGATTGACCCAAACAAACAGACAGACAGACAGACAGACGCAGAAGTCAAGTTAAATAAAAGCATTTAAGAAAAAAAAAAAAAAAATGCAAGATTTTCGCCAGTCAGTCATTTCAACATGGTGAAAGACGACGGACTTTGGGACAACCAGTCTCGACAGAACTGGCATCAATGACTGACAGTTGGACTATGATGGGTCCACGGAAAATTATTGAGCAGGCATGGGTTCCGCTCCGCCATGCATGCAAGCACCGGCTCCATTAAAAGCTAACTCGTCTATCGATGTCATTTTGTTGCACTGTCTTTGTGAGAATTCTGTTGATTCTAGTATCTAAAAATGCTACATACACACACACACACACACACACACACACACACACACATATATATATATATATATATATATATATATATATATATATATATATATATATATATATATATATATATATATATATATATATATATATATATATATATATATATATATATATATATATATATATATATATATATATATATA
>NC_089764.1:12133992-12151492 GCF_040412425.1 Macrobrachium rosenbergii
ATTCAACTGTCTGCAACAAACACATCCCCCACACATTTTCATACGTTTAAGATAAAACTTTTCACTGAAATCAAATAACACTCTTCCTATTTATGTACCTTTAATCAACATCTGAAAGGAATAAAAAACATTGTTTTTTGTAATCCAATAGAATATCTATAATTTAGTGGAGTTTTTCCTAATGGTTCTTATAATTTCTCTTGAATATTTCACTGTTTTAGACATATCTTACTTTAAGTTGTCAGTAAATAAATATTGAGTCATCAGGCATAGACGGTTTTCTATGCTTCTGAGACCCACAATCAGCCAAGCCAAAAGTCTCAAATGGTAATAACTAATTTTTATAGTGTTATCTTGCAGATTAAACTAGATAATCTGTTTAATATAAAATGAATTATATATATATTTATCATATATATATATATATATATATATATATATATATATATATATATATATATATATATATATATATATATATATATATATATATATATATATATATATATATATATATATATATATATATATATATATAGATGTGTGTGAACAGTGTGTGTGTGGTGTCTTTGTGTTCAGGACAATGATCCTGTTATTATTACTCACAACCCCAAGTTGAAAGTTATCCTGATAACACAAAAATTAAAAAGATTGAGCAATGAGATCTAAAGCATAACAGGAGGTTCCCAACTTCTTTTTTTCTTCAATTCTTCAGCTAAAAATGGATGGGAAATTAAGCAACGACAAATGGTTCAAAACCTTTTTAGTTAAACAAGTGATATAAAATTTGAAGGTTAATGTAGAACTTTTTGAGGTCAGTTATTCCCATGTGGTTCTGAACATATATTATATATTTTAATTGACAATGCCCATGATCTGTATTTTAATTTTCAGTACTGACAACAAATTTTTAAGAGGACACAAATCTGGCTAGTTCTCTGGTCAATTTTCTATACATTGAACAAAGATAATCATTAAGTCAACTGATTTGGGCTTCTATTTTATTTTTGAAGTATGCACTATCATGCCATCTTGTTGGAAAATCTCTGTTTAGATGTATTCAAATGAATATTCTAAGTGTTTGTTCATCGAGACAATAAACCTGCCGTAACAGTCTGACCAGCAGGCAGGAAGACAAGGGGGCATACTGTATAAATATCCCACCCCAACACCATAATAAAGGAGGGATGCTAAACTGAAGGTGCGAGATAGTTTCAAGTCTAATGGATCAGCTCCTGGCTTCATTCCACATTATTTTTCCTGTTTGAGTTTAAAAAAAAATAAATTTAATTTACCTGTCCATAACTTACAGTTTACATACATTTAAAAAACTTACAAGTTGTTTTCCCAGTCAAGATAGCATTCCTATTTTTCCCAGGAGGTTCTTCATACAGGTGTCTAATGTATATGATTTACGATCAGGCAGTATTTACTGATCTGAGCCACCTTGCCCCTAAGGTGACAGTATAGCCTTTTTATTTTCTTGCATGAATGAGTTCCTGATATTGTTAAATTCTCAATTTTACAGTATTTGCCCCTTTGCACCATTCAAAACGTTTACAATGGTAATATATTTTCTTGCGCACCTTTGACATCACCTGTGTCAATTCATGCATCCCTGAAAAATATAAACGACTCTCTCATCATATCACCATGATATCCTCAGAACGACCTCAAATTTTTTTGACCAATTGACATCCTTTCTAGGTGCCTGGATTAGCAACATCATATAAGGAGACAAGAAGATGACCTGATAAACAGTCACACAGGATCAAAATATAACAGTCGGATCTGGTATAAATGACAGACGACGTCCCTCTTTGAACTAATAAAGTCACAACTATTTATTTTTTTTTTGGTATATTATGACTGACGTAGACATCCACTTTGACAGAAAGTAGTAAACCCCATGTAGCTTAATATATATATATATATATCATCCAAACATATATATATACACATATATATATATATATATATATATATATATATATATATATATATATATATATATATATATATATATATATATATATATATATATATATAATCTGTTTTGTCCAAGAGATAAAGAATGGGATACAATAAACTGATGAAAAGTGTATATGATGGGATATCCCGTAGGATGGTGGATAGAGAGACACAGAATTTGCTTGATTAATAAAGAAGTAAAAGGCTGAATATCCTTCACATCTGAAAGCTTTCGTTCTAGTGTATTTTGCAATTAAGAATTTCCTACATATGTACAGTTCTTCAAGTGGTTGGAGACGAGGCCGCTTTTGTATAGTTGGTACTCCTTTTGGATGGGCAGATCTGATTTTGATTATGATACCGTACTTCTGTACATTCCATTTTTTGTACACACACACACACACACCTGTGATTTACATATATACATATATATCAAGAATGCATATATATATATATATATATATATATATATATATATATATATATATATATATATATAAATATATATATATATTACTGTGTGTTTTTGTCCATATCAATTTTTCTTTATTGAGGGTGGGTAGAGCTCCTCTATACGCTGTTGGCCCAGCGTTCGACTCTCCGAGCGGCCAATGAAGAATATAGATATATTATTTCTGGTGATAGAAATTATATATACTCGTCATAATGTGGTTCGGATTATATAGCTGTAGGTCCCGTTATAGATAACCAGTTAGTTCTTATATATATAAAATAATAGATGTTAATCATATCAGTGGTCTATATATACTAATATATGTGTGTGTGTGTGTTGTGTGTGTTTGTGTGTGTGTGTGTGTGTGTGTGTGTGTATACGCGAGCTTGAGTGTGCATGTGTTACTGATTATAATGGCTAAAAGGGCTATAGAGTAGGAGTGCCATCTGTTTACTTATTCTAGAGAAAGTACATATCCTATTACTTTTGCCTATGGAACAAGTGGCAACAAATATTGGTTACCAACTGAGAAAGTCATCTTGATCTTGGATGTTACGTCAGTAGACCACTTTTTGAAATCAGTTTTAAAAAGGAAGGGATACAATGCAAACGCGCGTGAGATTTTGTAGCAACAATGCTGAGTTGAAAAATTTAATAATGTTATGCAACGTAGGTGTTCAGAATAATGGAAAAGGAATAAGGACAAACGGAAGAGCATAATAACAAAGGAAGCAAAGGAGCCACCTCAGAAAGGAAATAATTTTTAAGGGTTCAGTAAAAGCACAACTGTGCATGAAAGAAAATACAAATGGAATATATTGTGCTTGCAGCATTTTTACTCAAGGAAATCCTTTCCTTAACATTCTCTAGAAATTTTCCCTTTCTCCTTTCTCCTCTCCTGTCAAATTTTCTTTGCAAGGTACAATATCTCTCTATCTCTGAAAGTGTTTTTGTTTCTGAGAATTTCTTGTTGCAACTTTTTTCTACTTTTTACATTTTTTCTTGTGTTGTAAAATTTACTTGTTTAATAGACTGTATCACTACATATATTTATAACCAGTTTAGCCATGTCATTACTTAACTATTCGATTTTTCTCACCGTTGTTTATTTAGAGTGTATGATAAATGTGGTATCTGACATAAAAAACCGCATGTAACTCCTTACATGTAAGATAATTCATGCACACTGTTTTGAATATTAACATGAATACACATACAATTGTGCGTTGCTTAAAGATTGACAGTTCATACTATATGTCAAGGGAAACATTGCTTCTATTGCAGGAATGATTTCTCGTGAATGAAAATAATTGGATAGATTTAATAACAAATGGAAACCTTGTCAGGTGTGTTTATTTTTCTAAAAAAAAAATAATAAACTTACTATTCCACCTATGAGGAAAGCAATCGTTGACTGAAAATGAAAATTTTCCTTTGGTTATGATTAGGCATCCATCATCCAAAAAGCAGGAGTCTCATAAAAACTGATGATGCCGAAGTCTGGTGGTGTGAAGAGATGCTGCGTCACAGCTGGACAGAGATACGCATTCTTCGGGAAAGCGAAGGACAAGGTCTTTGAGATAAAAGGAAACTCAGTAAGTTATAGAAAGAGCTTTGCTTTCCTCTTAGGTTATTTAAGGGAAAGGAGAAGCAGCTCGAATTAATTTCACTAATTTTTATGTAGTGTGAAGCATCGTTTTTATCCGGAACATTTAGACAAAAGAACAGTTATTATCTAATTTATTAACAACCTCATCTCAGACTTACTACTACTACTACTACTACTACTACTACTACTACTAATGATAGTGGTAATGACGGTGATAATAAGAAGACGAAAAGGATGCGATATTCCTTTTTGTGATCTCGTTCTTTATCAGGCTGTGAGAAAAGACTAAGAAGAGAGATGTAGTCATACAATGCCATTCTACCGACGACTAATCCAAGTAGTTCTATATAATATTATTTGGTATTCTTTATAACGCTTATAATTACAGATACCGATGAAATTTATTGCCGTTTACTAAAAGGTTTGCTGTATCCTTGGTCTTCCAGGATACATTTAGCCGCCTTTAATCCCTTGCAGAAAACAGCTTGTGCAATCTTTGGCAACACTGAACGGAGAAAAGAAAATAAAATCATCTTATCCAGTTTCTGAGCCCTCTCAATTATGGTACTCTTCGCATTTCGTTCCATAAATCCAATGCATTAACGCCCAAATCCTCTAGGATTAATAAAATTTGACAAATTTAAAGTTACAGACGCTCAAATGAAAACTGTTTGAAACATATATGAAAATAAAGAGAAAAATAAAAAAAAACCTTCATGAAATTGTTTACGGACGGTGTAAATAAGTGAGCAAATGAATGATAATTCATAAGATGTTAGAGAGTCTGTATTTGCAAAGGTGCGTAAAAGAATGACAACTTATATATCTGAAGTCCTGTTAATTAATCAGTCTAATAAATGAATAAAAGTTTGATAACTTTTCCATTGCTTTTTAATTCAACATTTAAGTGATTGCAAAACCCTAATGTGAAAAATGAGTCATGAAATGGCTTACAAATGAGTTTTTCATTAAAGAAATGCCACGCATGTAAGTAACCCCTTAAATGAATGTTCATGCAGGAAGTTTATCGAATTAATCAATTAAGGAATCTGTAAATAAATGCTGATGCATAACTAACCTAATAAATGCATGACAAGGGAAGATATTTGAATGCGTGAAGGATTAACGCTGCATGACAGTTAGTGACGTAATGAATCAAGGAATCATGAAAGCTACGTATTTTAATGAAAGACGATTAAAGGTAATGAATCTGATTTTGCAACAATTACCAGTGCTCTGATGTTACTCCCAATCTATTATGTCATCTTAAGAATTGCTTTAGAACCAATGAAATGTAAACACGCACCTAAGCTGAAGTTAACTCGGGAGATTAACACTTTAGGTTATTTATTAAGCTCATAAGACTATTTAATCAGATACTGCTAATCACATTCACAATTCATGGCTAAGTGATGTATTACGAAGCTAGTGCACTTTTTTTTTTAAAATCATGTTTGTTAATTCACCCTCAAAATGATATAAATCCTTAGCAACGATTCCGTAGTTTCTTCTTATCCCAAACTATGCTTTCTTATATAAAATATCTGTCACAATAATGAAGAAAATAGCCAAATACATTGAAATGAGTAACAGAAAGTTAAATCTAAGACAAGTTTTCAGAAACTCTTGCCATTCCTTTACGCACTGACATGTTCGATATCTTGGGAGAAGTAATTCAATTAATCAGGCATTACTTCGTTACAAATGTCACATTGACAACATAATTGCCAGACAAAGACATAACTGAGCTTTCGTTGTCTGGGTACGTTTAAATTATTCAGTTCTCTGGGGAATCTTTTATTTAATCTGAATGTTTCAATAAGAATCTAGCAAAGATAATCCTTTTCGAGTAAGATGAAGATGAGTTTAATTGAGTATCAGAGTATTACTCAACTGAGAAAATCTTTTAGAGAAGATGAACCATTTTTCTTGGCGTGACATGTTTAGGTGTCCGTTCAACTATTCAAAATAATTAAGCCTGAGCTGTGTGCAAAACTCAAACCTGTTCCAATAATAAAGGGATATACACATGCACGCACAGACCAAACAAACATACATACATACATATGGGTGTATATATATAGCAAAAGATATATATGTATGTATGTATGGATGAATTCATTTTGATAATTAAATGGACACCACGCATAATGGTTAGTAGAAAGAAAATTGGCCGTGGTGCTTCTAGACAATACTATAAAGTGGTATATTACAAAATGGAAAAGATTGATCGGATATTCCAATGCAGACACTCTTGTCATTTCTATGCCTGCAACTACTTGATCGATGATTGAGATTTGTACAGTATAAAAGCACGTCAGGAAAAATTGGTAAGGGGTTAGCTCGTAACTAATTTTTTTTCTTAACACACCAAGGTAACATAATATGTTGAAAAAAAAAAAAAAAGAATATTTTTTATCTGCCAATAATAATACATAATTTTTGCTCCAAAAAAAAAAAAAAAAAAAAAAAATTCGACTTTGCTAAGTAGTAAGTAACAACTCACATCTGATTAAGGAAATGAGCAACCAATAGAAAATACGAAAATCACCAAACATAAGAGCCATGAATAATAATAAAACTGATTTCCGAATCAAAGCTCCGATAAGTCGGAGCTAAGTAATTGTGGCCGGTTGGTGACGTGAGAATTACTTTTCTTTACGACGCTGCGGAGAATGAAAGTTATCAGTCTTACCAGCAATCAAGACAGGATCACATACTTCTTTTAAGCGATAATTAAAATTAACTTTTTCGATTAGCCAAAATTAGGTAGACTTTAATAACTTAGTTTGTTGCTTATTAAACTTTGCTCTGATAAGTGTGGTCGGAAGACTCCTAGACCTTACCGTCTCACCCATATATTTATATCATTTATACTGTTATAAAGAGGTGCTCTGTAGAGCAGTGTCTGTTACTTTCTATATATATATATATATATATATATATATATATATATATATATAAATATATATATATATATATATATATAGTGTCTATTACTTTATACATATATATATATATATATATATATATATATATATATATATATATATATATATATATATATATATATATATATATATATATATATATATAAGAATATAAATATTACTTATACAGATACAACAATGGCTAGAGTATAGTTGTACTTCACATGGTACCATAATAGTTTTAGCAGCGCATTTAAACTGCTTTTCTACGAAAGAGTTTTCAAAAAGCAGAAAATTATGGAATATGAGAACCATTAGGTAACAGTGCAGCCCTCTTCCAGTGACTGGCTCAAGGCTTTGTTAGAAGTGAGTTGTGACTCTTAAGACCCTTTGCAGTAAGAAAAAAATTTGCCTAAGTAGTATCTACCTGGTTCTAAATCTGAAAAGGTTATCATAACATATCAGAATTTCTATTTGTTCGTACAAAGAAAATGGACTTCTATCAGATCACATATAAAAGAGAGATGCCCTAGGAAATTGTTTTATTCCTAGAAGTGTGACGACATTTCCTTTTAACGTAAAAGGCCTGGTTTTCTTGTACCCATTAATGACTGCGGAAATGATGGCATTTGCGTAACGCCAACAAAAGGAACTTAACTCTTTAACATTTGCGTAATCTTGTTGACGCGCTTCATGTAAACGACTTTTCACAAGGCTGGATGATTCTTTTGGTCGCTCAGAGGGATTAAGCAAGGCACTTTGATTAATTTGAAAGATAAACAATTCTAAAATGCGTATGTAAGTGCTCTGTTAAAGAGATAATCTGCATCTAGAAGTCATAATTTCTGCTGTTGCTGGCATTGTACAAAAACTGAACTGTATACAAATATTTTCAGAGTATTTAATGTCAAAGGGAGAAAAAACGACAACAATAATAACAACAACAATAATAATAATAATAATAATAATAATAATATAATATGAAAATAATAATAATAATAATAATAATATTAATATTATTATTATTATTATTATTATTATTATTATTATTATTATTATTATTATTATTATTATTATTATTCAGAAGATGAACCCTATACATACGGAACAAGCCCGAAAAGGCCGTTTACTTGAAATTCAAGCTCCCAAAGAATATGATGTTCAGTTGAAAGAAGTAACAGAAGGTAATAGGAAGTACAGAAAGAAGGGATCAGTTATCAAAAGGGGAAAGGAGACTTGATACTTACATACATTATTTTCTACTTAAAATGACCCAAAGATGATATGAAGGCCTTCGAGAAATATTATCTTTATGGGTTTTCGGGAATCGTAAATGAGAGTTTTAGTTTCTCTCTCTCTCTCTCTCTCTCTCTCTCTCTCTCTCTCTCTCTCTCTCTCTCTCTCTCTCTCTCTCTCCGTACCTCTACCATAAATTTAAACGAATGCCATCCAGTGATGAAACAATACCCAACCTAATGGGAATATAGAATTAAAGTAGAAAACGAGCAGAAACACTTGCAACTCAAAAGAGGCTTACAATCATAATTTGAATCCTTTTGGAAGTTATTAATATAAAGCTTATTATTTCATAAGTTTACTTGAAGAAGAAGGTCGGAACATCTTGTTATATCAAACTAAGGTCATAGTTTTCAAAGAATCTTTAGTTACAATCATAAATCATAAGACTATAATGTCAAACTTTACTGTGCGTTTTTCACTGAACTATCTAGGTTACTAGTAATCACTTATGAATCTGCTTATAGAGTAAACCTTCTAGAATCTAGAGTTAAGTAAGTAAAGACCTTGTCCGTTACGGAAGTTTAATTTATTTAACGTGATTTTTTTTTTTTTGTAAAACGACTAGCACCAAACACGCTATAATTATAGTTATACTAAATTATAGTTCTACTAAATTCAAAAAAGTATGTTACTGTACACTTTTATGCAGATTACCATAAACTCTCCATTTATTCCAGTAATGTTCATAAATATATTATTTAGTTGTACCTATCAAACAATGAATGATAAATGCCATGAAATAATGGGTACCTTTCTCAATAAAGTATGTTCTTAAGCAAATCGGAATATGGTTGTAATGCAGTTATAGGAAACTTTAGTGAGCAAATAAATCTAGGAATTGAAGATGTATACAATTATTTTATACGGGAATTTAAGTGTTGTAGGGTTAATTATAAAAATTAATGCTTGCTTTTATATAATTTTTTAATGTAAATGTTAATATGAATGAAAATTTGTGGCTTTATCATTAATATATATTAAAAGATAGTGAGCAAACAGATGAAGAAAAAGAAACCCAAATGGGGAATAATTTCGTTAATCAGAATAAGCTTCTTTTCCACATGGCAAACTGAATGGATATTCTCCATTAATTACTTATTACCATTCTATACTTAGTGGTGAGGACGCGATATCTATAGGAGGTCGTTCCTTTATACAGTGTTATAATTCTATACTTAAAAATAAGATTTCAACATTTATGAAGGACGGGTGACGATTTATAAACAATAGTTGCACAGTACATGAGGGTATGGGTTTTTTCACTTACTGCAGTTAAATCTTGCTAATAAATAGATTTTTTAAAATTGTAAACAGGAACCGATTTTATTATCTTCGGTTTGCACTGTTAAATACTCGTATGTGATTTAGAGTATCTCTTAAATAAGTAAAATTAGCTGCAAAAGATTATTTCCATTAATTTAATTGTTCAAAGGAATGATTTTTACCTAGCATTCAGGAGTAAAACAACTGGGAGATTCGATATATGAACGCAAAACCACAGCATAAAAGAGTTATCCTATTTGGACGTTTTTTCGTACGATCTGACATAAGTCTGCATCAGATATGAATTGTATATCTTGTTATAATCTGATTAATGCAGGAAATACAGAAGTAGCAAAGCTAAAAGCTTAACAAACACATTTCCATATATTAACATCGAACGCGTCTGTGATTTTCTCTCTCGTTTTGAACACACACACACGCTCGCACACAATTACAGACACACACACACACACACACACACACACACACACACACACACACACACACACACACATATATATATATATATATATATATATATATATATATATATATATATATATATGTGTGTGTGTGTGTGTGTGTATATATATATATATTATATATAAATAATATATATATATATATATATATATATATATATATATATATATATATATATATATATATATATATATATATATATATATATATATATCTCACTAAGTCCACGTCGGAAGATGAGTGAAAATCGGGACTTTGAACAAGTACTTTCGTAGTTTATTCTGCATTTTCCAGATTAACCAGTTTTGATGTGACATCTTTATTTGCTAAAGTTCCTATTGATGTCTTACTTCAATATTTATCACAACATTTGGACTTGTATAATCTAGAATGACCTACCTATGTTATTATTGATTTGATATCCCTTTGTATAAAAAATTGTAAATTCACTTTCAGTGATAATTTTTATAAACAAATATTTGGTATGGCTATGGGGAACCCTCTTTCGCCACTTTTGTCTAATATTTACATGGAATTCTTTGAGTCTAGACTTATTCCAAGGAATCTCTCCCTAAGGTGTTTTGGGTTAGATATGTAGACGATTGTTTTTGTATTGTTAAAGAAAATGTAAATATTCCTGCTTTCTTGCAAACAGTTAATAATCTTGTACCATCCATAAAATTCACAATAGAATACCATTTCTGGATGTCTTAGTTATTATAAATAACACCAATTTTTGTTTTAAAGTATATAGGAAACCCACGAATAATTTGTAATATATTCATTATTACTCTAACCATGCTAAACAAATTAAGGTGTTAACATTTTCCAGTACGTATTTCAGAGCTCTTAGAATTTGCAGTCCTGAATTTTTGGAAGAGGAGTTTAAAATTATTGATAAAATAGGAGATTCATTATGTTGCCCTCCATATTTTGCAGAACTTTGTAAAAATAAAGCAAAAAGACATATTATAATCCAACCTGTGTTAGTTTACCATTTCATCCTAATTTCATTCCTGCAGTGCCCATTTTAAAAACTATTGATATTAACTTAGTATTTAAATATAATAATATTTTAAGAAATAAACAAATTAAGAATAGCCCACACAATTCAAACAATATTGTATACAGTATTCCTTGTAAAGAATATAATGAGATTTATATTGGTCAAACATCAAAAGGACTAAAAGTTAAGAAGCTCCCAACACAAATATGTCATTTCAAGGGGTTTATCAAATAATGGCATTGTGGATCATTGGCTTAAAACAGGCCATGGGATGAACTGGGATAAGTCAACGGTTATCTACAAGGTCAGCGACCATTGGAAAAGAAATCTGCTAGAGACTGTCTTCATTGAAACTACTTCCATCAGGAATGTTAATCTCCACCCTGGATTATCCCTTGATCCTTTGTTCCTGTCTTTTTTGTTTAAAGAACATGCTGCCCAGATTAACAAACTGTAACCCCGCTGCCACCTTCTGTTTTTGTATATAAATCTCTGTCAACTTCTTTTGTATTCAGTGTGAACTTCAAAATGTAGAATAAACTACGAAAGTACTTGTTCAAAGTCAAAGTCCTGACATGGACTTACACACACACACATATATATATATATATATATATATATATATATATATATATATGTATATATATATATATATATATATATATATATATATATATATATAATATATATATATATATATATATATATATATATATATATATATATATATATATATATATATATATATATATATATATATATATATATATATATATATATATATATATATATATATATATATATATATATATGTGTGTGTGTGGGTTCAAACTTCCGCAGCCGACTGATCAAACAGACACTTTGCTATCCCATACATCCCGGGATTATATATGTAATATATATATATATATATATATATATATATATATATATATATACCCGCGCAATATATATATATGTATATATAGACAGTATATAACAAACACACACACACCCACACACACACATATACATATATATATATATATATATATATATATATATAAATATATATATATATATATATATATATATAATACATAATACTGGGTTATTAACGTAAAATGTGTTAACTTATAATTGGGTACTGGGTTATTAAAAAAAATCACTATCACATTTACCGGCAAAATCACTAATGACATGTAACATCAGCAGCGCAAAGAGCCCCCTGCAGACAATGCACCATTCTTCGACTATTTTGGACTCTGAAGGGCCTTCTGTTTTTAATGAGCTCACACTGGCGACAGCGATTCTGTAGGGTCAAGTATGAGTGGGGTCAACCTGGCAGCAATTTATGATCTTTTTTCTTTATTTTTTCTGTTGTCTTATTTTAGCTTTAATAAGAACGAGAAAGGGTAAATGTTTACTACTTTTACGAGTATTTTATCTTAAAATAAATAACCTATTTTATATAGCTTAATGGTAAATGTATAGCTACAGTTTGAATGTAGAAAAAACATAAAAAGTACGAGAAAATCTATTATGATAAGGCATTTCTATTTACCAAAACTCCTTTCATGGGTATGTGGTTGTTTTTAGCAATATCGAAATAATAGTATTTAATCATTATTAATGGCTCATTTGGTATAGTATGTACCAAAATCATTTTTATTTTGCACTTCGTATATTGGGAATTTTAGAAAAATGCTTTCATTATGGATCGAGACAAGGATGGTTGCTCAAATTCAAGATATCTACCAGAATGTTCATTTCTTACTCTGTGGTGACAATCCCAGGTCCACAACTAAGACTGATTATGTAATTCAAGGGATACAGAGGAAGGTCTGATTTGTAGAAAGAAAAAGTCTGAGTTTTCCCCGGTCTGGATTCACACACTTTTCGTATCACGGACGAAAATCTGACAACTACAAGAGTAAAGAATTTCCGATTTTTCTGACGTGAACGTGTGGGGACACAAACCTTGTTGACAGACCGAAGGTCATGTTGGCAGAATAAGTTTCTTCATTTTAGATAATTTTCTAATTCCACATCTCAAAAGCTGAATTTACTCTAAAGAAGTACGATTCTACCTTCTGTTCTAGGAACTGTTGACAGATAATTATTTGCCCCAAAGATAATAATGAAATACGTTCTTTTTCATCTCAGTAGCGATGAAATTTAAATTCATGCAAACTACATAGACGGGAAGTAAAATTATTTATTTTTGAGGAATACGTTTCTCAGTTATTACATAAATAAAATATAATATTCTTCCAAATCCATAGGCAGGAATAACATGCCAGACAAGCAATCCATCCAAGTGCCTCTCACCTGAGATAAATACCACACTTCGCGTCTAGTTATCCCTAATGGGTACTTACAGTAGTCGCTTCCCCAGTGTCCTTGTCGACGTGTACATCCAGTTTAATTGCTGTTGCTATGGCAACTTTCGTTTCTGACGACTGACTGACCCAAATAATCTTAATCCATCCACTAACGAAAACAGATCGATCAGTCCTGTTGTGTCAGCTCTTGCATGAGATTCTGTTATCAGGGAACTGAGGAATACGATGTGCTACGGGACTATGAAGCAGTATTGTTGTTTTTTAACAAAGGCAAAGACACTATCTAGGCTGAATTACATGTCCCAGGAGGACGAGAAATTCAGACGATTCGAAACTTTTTAAAATAGATGTACAAAAACACACATACAAATATATATATATATATATATATATATATATATATATATATATATATATATATATATATATATATATATATATATATATATATATATATATATATATATATATATGCGTATATTTATTATATTATATATAATATAGTTTATATTATATATTATATATTTGTGAATTATTGTAAAAGAGTTTCATTCTATTTTGCGTGTACAATACATTATCACATCTTCGGAGTGAATGAGCGTGGTTTTGCACAGTTACGTTTTTATCAGATTCAAAACCACCAGATTACCAACATTCTTTCATAATATTGATATATTTTTATCTTTTTGATCTGTGGAAAGTGTAATACAATCATTGAAAGGGTTTTGTATTCTATACGAACAAGACGCAAAAATCTAAATATCTAAACCTCTATGATGGGAATTTCTCTAAGCAAAGAGTTAAATGAACGGTTTCATCAACACAATTTCTATACCGAAACGGAAACATCGAGAATCTGCCGTTCCCAGATGTCAATTTTTATTGCCGATACTGAGGGTCTTATCTTGTTCCGAAGTATTGCAGTAAGGGAAAGAAATTACGCCTCTTTGCATATGTCCATTAATACTAATCACGAACGTTTCTTCATGGCACAAGAATTTCCTCCTCTGTTTAGGCGTAAGCTTATTAATAGAGTAGATTATATTACCTAACCTCTCCGTGCCTTCCGGCTGCTCGTAAGACTAGATTTA
Source organism: Macrobrachium rosenbergii (assembly GCF_040412425.1). Classification (NCBI taxonomy): domain Eukaryota; kingdom Metazoa; phylum Arthropoda; class Malacostraca; order Decapoda; family Palaemonidae; genus Macrobrachium; species Macrobrachium rosenbergii. Next base: position 12,148,423 of record NC_089764.1, read on the forward strand.
AAAAATCCTGAGCCTGAATATTGCTGTCTTATGCGAGAATCTGGTATGGTGGTGTAGTACTGGGATGCTTCTCTTGTGCTCATCGATCACTGGCTCGCGCTCATTTTCGTAATCCAGGAACCGGATTAAGCTTGTTGTTGGTGCTCTTGCTTCTCAGTTGCCGTTGGGATCATGCTGTGCCGAACTGCAGCGAAACGTTAAAGGATATATTTCGCTTGTCCCGGATTTAAACGATTATTATTATTATTATTATTATTATTATTATTATTATTATTATTATTATTATTATTATTATTATTATTATTATTATTCGTTTTGAGTGTTATAGGTCGTTGCATTTTTTCCCCTAATCTGAAGGTAGGTAACACAAGAAAAATGTCTTAGATTCAAAGTAAATTTGCATAATAAAATGTTCGAATGCTGAATATGCCAATATTTTCGACAGTACTATAGAGAACCCTAACAAATACAAATAAATAGTTGTGAACATAGCATTTGGCTAGACACAAGCATGTAGTCAAATATGTAGATGAGTGAAAAAATGTCTTTTGAGACTATATAAAGAAATATTCTATTAGGAATAAAGTGCAGATAACAGAAAGCTCTGTTTTGAAAATTAAATAAAAGTCTCTTAAGAAAGTCTACATACACTACCAAGAAAAGTATTAGTCTCAGAAAAAAGTCACGTGATTGCAGACTGCATATAATCATTGTGAGTAAAGCCATCAACAACAAGACAATAAAAGCACCGATTAAAGGAAACGGTCTTGTAAAGAAAAAAAAAAAAAAATCTCCTAGAAAATAACGACGCTCTTATGAGAATTGCAACATTCCGACCTGAGAGAAAAATACCATTTCCAATCAAAGAGGGAGACGACACAGAAAATAGTTGTCACCTTCTTCGGCAATATTACAAGAAATGTCATTGTGCCATTGCTCACGAGGTGGCACTCAACGATAAAAGGAAATTACTCTGCATCAGACATTACTGAAGCATCGTCGACATTTCTTTGTTTCTTTGCTCTACGATAAAGTACCCTTTCGAGTTTTAAGGGGAGTTTATCAAGGCTTCTATTTTTGTTCCAAGAGAGAAAATTCCACATTTTATTGTCAGGTATGAAACCGAGAAATTCGGCCTGCAAAACTTCAAGAATACTGTAAGACAAAACAAATTACCTTCATTCCTTCGAAATGCTATTGTGCATGTCACTTGAATTAAACGATCCTCAATGAGAGAGAGAGAGAGAGAGAGAGAGAGAGAGAGAGAGAGAGAGAGAGAGAGAGAGTCGCTGCACCGGAAAAGTTAAGATTTATCCATAACATAAAATTGGGGCTGAGGAAAAGTGAAGACGGTGTTTTTTTAAAAGCATGGGTGACTTTCTGAAATAATAAGTGCTCTCTCTCTCTCTCTCTCTCTCTCTCTCTCTCTCTCTCTCTCTCTATATATATATATATATATATATATATATATATATATATATATATATATATATATATATATATATATATATATATATATATATATATATATATATATATATATATATATATATATATATATATATATATATATATATATATATATATATATATATATATATATATATATATATGTGTGTGTGTGTAAATGTAAATATATATATATACACACACACACACACACACACACACACACACATACATATATATATATATATATATATATATATATATATATATATATATATATATATATATATATATATATATATATATATATATATATATATATATATAAATATAAATATACATACATATACATATATATATATATATATATATATATATATATATATATATATATATATATATATATATATATATATATATATATATATATATATGTATAATGTATTTGTGAATGTATGTGTATGTGATTGTGCGTATATGTGTGTGTAAGTGTGTGTCACAAATTATATTCCTTTTCCTTACTGGTTATCAGTACTCGCTGCTTTTTCTATCTTTACCATGGTTATCACTTTCAACAGGATTAACAACACCAAAACAATATTTGTTACTGACATGTCATTAGAATGACTCTTCCGGGCTGCTCTATGAGCAAGAGCCCGTGCTGGTATAAAGCCATCTTAATCTCAAGCAGCAAGAACAATGGCCTTAGTGTCAGTAATTGGTATTGCTTCAGGGTGGAAGGAATACCTATAACTTACGAAAAACTTAGCAATTATTGTTATTATATTGTTATCGTCCAGGCGGTAAACCCCTATTCAAATTGGATAAGCCTGCAGGGGCCATAGACTTGAAAATCAAGCTTCCAATTAATATGGTGTTCATTTGAAAGGAGTTACAGAAGAAATCAGTTGGTGGAAAAAGTGAAATTCATAAATTTGAAAAATGAATGAATAAAAATATAGATAAATTATTTATTTACAAGGTGAATTGGTTTAGGATAGAAATGCATTGCATCTTCGCTTGAACTTTCGTGGTTCTAATTGCACAATATCGGGATTAGAAACGCTATAAGGAATGTTAAAGACTGTTTATAGACGTATAGAAGAAATGATATAGGTCAAAACCCGATAAAGGCAGTGACTAATTGCAGCGAATTAGCTGCAACTATTTAGTATTTAAAACAATTTGCTTTTTGTTTCCATGTAATATTAATGAACACAGTATCTGACTCTATTTATGGTGCATCACTCATGCTGTCAATACGAAACTTAATAAGCAAGAAAAGCAATTAGTGAGAAGAATAAAAATAAAAACATTATAAGAGGAAAACTTGTAGTGCTGCTATATTCCTTAATGAAAACTAACTGTCCTCTAGAGATGTGATAAAGTGTATATATAGATATATACACATATACATATATATATATATATATATATATATATATATATATATATATATATATATATATATATATATATATATATATATATATATATATATATATATATATATATATATATATATATATATATATATATATATATATATATATATATATATATATATATATATATATATATATATATATATATATATATATATATATATATATATATATAT
>NC_089764.1:12153992-12176492 GCF_040412425.1 Macrobrachium rosenbergii
TATATATATATATATATATATATATATAAAATGTATTAACAGTGGTATAATTATTTATATGATTTTTCTAGGTGGAATATGAAAGATATATTTATAACTAAATAACTGAATAACATAATATTCTTTGTCTTACAAACTTGGAAGAATTGTGAACGATTTTCTGTAAAGGAGTGAAAAATAATCAGTTTTGCGTCTGAAACCTCTCAGTACGCTGTCATTTCTCAAGTGTGCTACAAACATCACCCTCGTGATATGCCCAGAACATATGAGAAAAAATATGTAAAATACTTTTAAGTTGCCACTTACCATATAGATATGATTTGAAAAATACTGAGATTTTTATCTAGAATTTTTTTAATCATATTCCAGTGACCTCTGCATCACCTTTAATATAAAATATGCTGTTAAGTTCATTTTTTGTGAAAGTTGTGAAAAACAACAATTGGTACTCAGTGTCCGCGGAGTTTGTGAGAAATAGCGTAAGTGAGAATGGAGATGCTGGATTTTTTGGAGAAATTCAGGGGAGACGCTCCATGAATAGGTAACCCCCTTCGATACTTTTATACTAAAATCAAGAAAAGTAGAACAGCTTTTATTGTCACCACCACCTCACTACATACACACACACACACACACACACACACACACACTGGAAAAAAAATATACAACATAAGAAATGTGTAGATATGCACAAGGGAACAGTGGTATATTTGTATTTAGTGAGAACAATCATATATCAACTGGGAAGGGGCAAAAGGATTGTATATTCTAATAATACTGAAAGGAACATCATTGAATCTATTTATAAAAGAAATACAACCATAATATGAATATCATCAAGGGATATATATGATCCTTTAATATCAAAAGAAATTTGTAAATTGTTTAAACTTTAAGGTAGGCAGTAGAGATGTATGAAAATAGGACTATCATATTTGTAAACACATATAGGGTAGTAATGTTAATAGTTTATATATGACACCTGTCAGGTGTGGATATGAGGTGGGGTATGGTCTATATATAGCAATGTAGTCTATGATTTTTAGCCAAATGAGTTTTAAGGCCATATATAGTGGGGATATAGTCCCTAACGGTTATATATATAGTATATATATCACACTCTGTATATATATAAAGTCGAAATATACACCCCTGTTTCTTATATATGATAAATGAATATATATATATATATATATATATATATATATATATATATATATATATATATATATATATATATATATATATATATATATATATATATATGATTTTAGAATATTTACTGTCACCCACTCATTACTGAACAATGTAAACAGAGATTTTCCTTATAGTTCATACCGCCGAGTCTACATGATACAGGTCACGGTGTTTAACATAACGCTTACCACATCTGTAAAACGTAACTCTTGTGGTTTGAGATAAAGGAAAAATAGAAATCCTTCCGATAACAAAAAGAAATCTTTCACCCAATGTTCTATTTTTCCCAGGAATTTAGACCAAGCTCGACACGGAGGAAGAATTGAAACCTACCTCCTGAGAGTTCTTGAAATTGTCGGAACTATTTTTGTTTTAAAAACTTCCGATAGTCCCGGCGGTCTCCTCTTAGCTGAGCGGACTGAAAACCTCATGGGAAAAACCTTCCAAAGAAGCTGTTAAGCAAAGAAGCAAAGATCGGTTCAAAGGAACATGCAAAAAAATCGTAACCGATATTACCAAAGGAAAACGCAAAAGATTTTAACGGATATTACCAAAGGAATGTGCATACATTTTTAATAGATATTACCAGAGAAACATGCAAAAATTCTTAATCGATAATGGCAAAGGAATATGCAAAAATTTTTGCCGATATTACCAGAGGAACATGTAAAAATTCTTAACCGATATTAATAGAGGAACATTCAAAACTTTTTAACCGATGCTTCCAAAGGAACGTGCAAACATTCTTAAACGATATTACCAAAGGCGAATAAAAAAAAAATTAACTGATAATACCGAAGGCAAATAAACAGAATTTAACTGATATTACCAAAGAAACATGCATAAAAATTTAAGTGACATTAACAAAGGAATTTGCAAAAACATTAACATGCATAAAAATTTAAGTGACATTAACAAAGGAATATGCAAAAAGTCTTATCCGATAATACCAAAGGAACATGCATAAAAATTTAAGTGATATTGCATAAGGAATATGCAAAAAATCTTATCTGATAACACCACAGGAACATGCGTAAAAATTTAAGTGATACCACCAAAGGAACATGCAAAAAACTTTTAATTGATAATACCATGGAAAAAATCTTATCTGATATTACGAAAAGAACATGCATAAAAATTTAAGTGATAATATCAAAGGAACATGCAAAAAACATTTAACCGATATTACCAAGGGGACATAAAATAAATATAACTCTTGTTACCAGAACATGGAAAATTTTTTAAATATTTCCATAGGAAAATGCAAAAAATCCTAACCGATTTTACCAGAGATCCTCTCAAGCACTGATGGAGAGACATAGCCATAGTAAGTAATATAAATGCTCAAAGTATAATTCATTTGTGCATGAGAGAATAAGAAAAAAGTTCTTTACTAATGATGCTTAAATAATATTTCTTTCTTTGGGTATATATGTCACCCAAGACATGTGCATCTGTTCGTAGTGAAGAAAATTGATTTGAAATATTTTGACATGATATTTTTCATTAGATGCATTTACGTGAATTGTTCTAATTGGGCAAATAGAGGCAATTGTATTACAGACATCTTCATAGCTTCGGTAAATTGGTAAGTACAGAATAGGTAAATACAGAATTTCTGTTCTTATGAAATAGAAGTGATTGGGGGTATTATTATTATTATTATTATTATTATTATTATTATTATTATTATTATTATTATTATTATTATTATTATTATTATTATTATTATTATTATTATTATTATTAACGAAACATTGAAAAAATATTTGTGAAAATATATGATTTAAATTCTCTCACTGTTGATGCGTTAATTGCACATACTCATATTTATGCAAATAAAATTTGCATGTGATTTTTTTTCTCACTTTTGGGTTTCGTGCCTATGCTTAAGAAAAATATTTTGAAAGGAAAAACCGTAAATTTTACCCAATTTAAGATAAGTAGAAATGTTTAAAAATAAAAAAAAAAAAAAAATTCGAAGGGTTATAAATAACGAAATTATATAATGTGTATTAAAGTTCAACATGGCATTTTGGAAGACTTTCCCTATTCATATTTAAAATGGAAGGTATAAATTGTTGCTAAAAATGCAACATGGCTTTTATAAAACGGAAAAAAAACATTGTAAGTATCTTTGATAATAATAATAATAATAATAATAATAATAATAATAATAATAATAATAATAATAATAATAATAATAATAATAATAATAATAATAATTGTTGGCGGAACTAGTAGTTATAATACTGAAACAGAAGGTTCGTAATGTTTCAGTTAATTCTTGATTTGCGATTTTCAGCGCTCGACACTTTTATTCTACCAACAGGGAGAATGACTGATTTTTTTTACTTATAGTTCAAACCAGAGAGAGAGAGAGAGAGAGAGAGAGAGAGAGAGAGAGAGAGAGAGAGAGAGAGAGAGAGAGAGATTTTCTCTTTTACTGACTGGACAATGTAGGAAATCAGTTATGCTTATATAGTCTACTCACGTATCCAATCCCCTACATAAATATACAATCTGCTGTCAAATTTAATACACTACTGTACGCAAGCATAAAATCTACTTATATATTTGATTCACTACATAAGCATTTACTCTATGAATAGAGATTCATTAGTTTTTAATGTGTTTCAAAGTTTACAGGAAATTGTTTCAAAAATAAAATAGTTTAGAAACTTCGAGGCTTTGGTTACATGAAGTATTATATGGAAACAAAGTAAAAAACGGACTTATAGCACAACGTGTAAAAAGATACATAGTAATAAAGATTGCAAAGGGGACTATCCAAAGGCGGTGCAATCTATGTATAGTTAATGTGTATTTGATGTTCATGTTCATGTTAAGAAAGGATACTGATGATGAAACCGGTTCATTACGGTCTATACCTGCTACCAGCTGAGAAAGTTGCATGTGTATGCCATTCGAGTGTTTGTCTCATCCAGACTCTTGTTCCTGCTTCGAGTTATATGTATGAGGCTTCACAGGCCAACAGGTTCTGTGTGGAACACACACACACACACACACACACACACACACTCTCACTCTCTCTCTCTCTCTCTCTCTCTCTCTCTCTCTCTCTCTCTCTCTCTCTCTCTCTCAAACACACTTAATACTGTGGATGCTATTTTTATAGTAAGACAAGTCCAAGAGAAGTGTTTAGAAGGAAACAAGCAAGTTTACATGTATTTTGTGGATCTTGAAAAGGCGTAAGGCAGGGTACCAAGAAGACTAATTTGTCGGTTTTTGAGAACGAGTGGAGTACCAGAGAAGTTGGTAAGGTTAGTGAAGATGATGTATGAGGGGGCAAGAACCACTGTACAGACAAAATATGGGGAGACTGAGGCATCCCCTGTGGAGGTTGGCTCCCATCTGGGAACAGCTCTGAGTCCATTCTTGTTCCTCGTCGTTATAGACACTGACATCAGGATTAAGGAACAACGAAGAACCGTGGGAACTAATGTTAGCTGATGATTTACTCATAATAGCAGACACAGAAGAAGAACTACAAGGAAGGTTTTTAGCATGGAAAGGAGCCCTAGAAAAGAAAGGATAGAAAGTGAACATTGGAAAGACAGAGCTAATGAAGAAGTAAACATTCAAGTGGACGATGCTACAGTGCTAAAACAGAACAATGAATTTAGATACTTGGGATCAGTAATAACAGAGGATGGAAGTATTGAGAAAGGAGTGAGACAGAGAGTGAAAGAAGCATGGCGAAAATGGAGAGAAGTAACTGGAGTTGTTTTAGACAAGAAAATGCCATTAAGGCTCAAATTGAAGATTTATATGGGGCAGAAATTTAGGCACTTAAGAGGAAAGAGGAGGGATTGTTGGAAAGAACCGAGATGAGGATGGTGAGATGGATTGCTGGAATGTCACTACTGGAAAGGAGGGAGAGCCAAGATATAAGAAGAATGTGTGGTATATGTAACGTAAACGAGAAAGGCTAGAGAAGCTCGTCTGAGATACTATGGCCATGTATTAAGAAGAGATGAGGTAAAACCTATCAAGAGAGCTAAGAACATGCCAGTGATGGGGAGGAGGAGTGTGGGCCATCAGCGAATCAGATGGATGGATGAGGTGAGGAGCAATATGGGTTAGGTGGGACTGGGGGAAGAAGATGCAAGGAATAGAAATAGATGGAGAAAGTTGACTCGAGCAGCTGACCCTGCTATACAGTGGGACTAATAAGGTTGAAAGAAGAAGAAGAAATATATACATACACATATATATACAGTATATATATATATATATATATATATATATATATATATATATATATATATATATATATATATATAATATATATATATATATATATATATATATATATATATATATATATATATATATATATATATATATATATATATATATATATATATATATATATATATATATATATATATATATGAAATATATATATATTTATATATATATATATATATATAGGATATATATATATATATATATATATATATATATATATATATATACAGGTTAGCACTGAATTGCTAACATTTCATTTATATATCATTATATATATATATATACATATATATATATATATATATATATCTGATATATATATGTTTTATATATATATAAATATATATATAATTGATTATCTATATACTGTCTTGTATGTACATGGTTTTTCTGATACACCTACACATTTATATATATAGAGTATAGGGCATATATATAATTATGGCATAAGATATCATTAATAAATATTGGAACTTTGTGACTTTAAAAGGTTGGAACCAGGCACCTGACTAAGGCCTAGCATGTATCTGAATTATTATATCAACTCCCCGACCGGTTAGCATAATTGCTAACATTTCATTCTACTAACCCCTTTCATTGTGAGATATTATAGAAATGATAAAAACTTGATGGGAACGTGTTTATTTCTGTTCCACTTGAGAAATAAATTTCATCAGAAGGTGATAATTGAATGAAACCAGATCACTGAGTCGGAAAGTTGGGGAAAATGTGGTTTGTGTTTGCATTTTCAAAGTCTGGTCATTACGTGAAATTAGGTTCCACAATTGTGTGTTGATGATTTCATAACTGAGCTGAAAGGTCATGAGTCGGGAAATTGGGGCACAAAGGGGTACAGTTTGTTAATCTGGGCTATATGTCTTTAAACAAAAAGACAGGGACAAAGGATCAGGGATAATCCAGGGATGAGATTAATATTCCACCTGTGGATAGCTTCAATAACACAGTCTTAGCATATTTATTTCTTTTATGATGGTCGTTGATATATATATATATATATATATATATATATATATTATATATATATATATATATATATATGTGTGTGTGTGTGTGTGTGTGTGTGTGTGTGTGTGTGTGTGTGTGTGGATCATTGCAATATATTACAATTTCGCTCTCATATTCGTGATTAGCAGCCCAAATACTGTACTTTGCACAGTTTGTGGAAAAGTCCACTGAGAGATACTGTTATTGCAATTGTTGATAGCTGCATTTGAAAAATCTATCTGGAAAGCAAAAGACGAGAAGTGTTACATAATGATGATTTGGATGTTAATGGAAAAAAATAATAGTACAATATGTCCAGTAAAAAAAAAATTACCTTATGGTTGCACCACCTTTGGCCGTAGTTGCATTCCTTGCAATGTGGCTTTGTTGAATGCAAACGCCATAAATTGCAATTCAGCTGGCATATTCTTCAATTACTTCGTAACAGACGGCAATTTACTGACTTCGAAAGAAAAGACAGTTTACGAATGAGGCAATCATCAAATCATAATTTTCCAATGTATCTCAAGTTCAAATGGGAAAAAGAGAAAGCCTTTGAACTGAAAGATGTCACATAAAAATATAATAATACAGGGTTTCACCTTAGAACACACGTTTCATTATACAGTTTTGATAAAAAAAAGACTACAACATTCTTAAGAAAATCCCAAAATGTAACTTGAAAGACACTGCATAGATCATTCATAAGTTCCGTCGACGACGCCTTAATTAGTTTGCGAGATCTTTTGAAAATATAAGAGTGCTCTCGTGTGTCCTAAGCACTTAATAAGATTCCGGAATCTTGTACGGTCGACGTAGTAACAGGTTATTTCATTTCCTGAAATAAACAAATGGCAACATTCGGATTAAATTTGATCCCGTATATTTTTGCAGAGAGAGAGAGAGAGAGAGAGAGAGAGAGAGAGAGAGAGAGAGAGAGAGAGAGAGAGAGAGAGAGATTAATGAAGAATAAGATTACATATTAGAGAGAGAGAGAGAGATTAATTAAGAATAGGATTACATATTAAAACGGCCCATGGATGCCTTGATTCCACCCGTATAAATGACAGAAAATTTAATGAATTCCATTACAATCAGTATGCACGCGGTATATTTAATTATAACAGATTAGTCTGTGCGCTTCTATTACTTGTGTAACTTTTAACCTTTTAAAAGACGTTTTCATTGTAGTAAAGGTTGTCATATCTTTTTATAATTATACATAGTGCTGTTAATCCATTAAAAATTTTAATATTGCAATTTAACAATGTCCGAGAAAGTTGAAAAGCAAAGAATTAGCTTCTTTGAGGTTATATGTACCTGTATCCGGTATCGTCGGGTTTATTAAGGTATTTCCGTGAAAAGGACGACCGAAACAGAGTAATAGTCGAGAGGTTTCATTCAGTAACTAATAGCTAATTAGAGCCATAATAAAAGCCTCTTTATACTTGAACTGATATGATGATCTTTATAAAACGTTTGCAGATAAGTTGTATAAAGTTAGTTTTTGTATTTTACCTTAAGCATACACTTATTGCATTTTTCAAATCAAAGGTGTCCATGACTTTATTTTTTACATTATTGCACGAATGTTATGCAGTACAGCATACCAAATGGTTTCATAAATCCTTTCTCGGAAGTTCAGGAAAGGGGAAACATATATAATTCACCGGTTCCCAAAATCTTGGATTTTATTATTCCAAGGTATTTGGGTTTTAGTCTGAAGTGAGTCCAGATAATGACGAGTTGTTTTCTCTTAGATATTCGTGGTTCTCAGATGTTTTGCTTTTTGGTATACCTGTTTCTTAAATAATTAAAACGGGCTATTTCAAAGCACGAACTCTCTTTATTTTTACGAACGACATTCTTGACATTTTGGCATTTCCTCTCCATTCCACACCTCTCCCTCATTTTATTGTTTTATATATATTCAAAATAATTGTGCCCTTTGCCTGTTATATTCAGATCTCTGTTTCTATCATCGACGAAATTATTCGTGTATTCTTTCACAGTTTTCTTTCTCAAAATTATACAGTAGACATTATTTTCTAGGTTTATACATTATTTTCCAGGTATTTGAGACGCATTTTTTCATATTCCTGTTTTACCACAGCCATGACTATTTTGCAGTTGCTTTCATATTTGCCAATTCATACCCACTTTACCTATCAATTTAATTAAATTGAAATAGACAGTATGTATTATGAGTTTAATGAATTTCCCATTTACGGTCAAACTGTTGTAACGCTAGTTGAAATAAATCAGTCAATCAACAATTGCCGTCGTTTGATCTAACAGATGTAAATACAAGACTTACTGTATGAGGCCATAAAAAAAAACTAAAGCCAGTTATTGCAAATAAAGAATAGTTTCTAAAGGGCACGGCAAAAACTATCATTCATACATGTAATATATTGGAGGTGCTCGATTATGCTCATTTATTTAAGTTCTTTGTTCCAAGAATAATTTAGAATTTCCTATAAGAGACTGATAGAATTCTCTCTCTCTCTCTCTCTCTCTCTCTCTCTCTCTCTCTCTCTCTCTCTCTCTCTCTCTCTCTCTCTCTGCTTAGTATTATATTATACATACTTTGAAATTCCCTCTATCTGAACGTATCTAATCAAACTTAGTTCCACGGTTTCTACACATCAAAAGCTTACCAGATTATCATGGCTATGGGCAACTTAAAAACCGTCTATTTCAAAGTACATTGTTTTTAGACAACATAACCAAATGTTTGTGAATAACAAGTCATCTAAGCAAGACATGTCTATTCCTAACAGCGGTTCATTACTTTTATGTGTTTTAATGTATGTTTAAATGAGGAAATTATGAATTTGGTCTAATTTGCTATTTATGCTATCAAGTTGCACATCAAGAAGTTGTTTAGGTCTCGTGTATCACCATTAGCATTTTAATATCATTCTTACCCAGACATATATGCATACATGATCCTTTCCCCCTGCTTTTTATCTTTATTTCGTGTTATTCTATCAAGCGAGCTCTGGAAATATGACCCCAATATCTTCGCATACAGAGGAATCGAGCTGTCACGCTGGTGAAAGATAAACAGGGGAACAGTATATCGTAATCCCATCCTTACCAGACGAAAACTCCAGCTGGGTAAGAGAAACAAGACGAGGGGTTTGTTTACGCAACTTTATCCAGAAGATGAAAATCCTCAAGCTAGAAAATCTGGGCAAAATTGGCTGGTGATGTACGAGTAAGATCCGGCAGTATTTCTTGCGAGAATGCCGATCTGCACCCACTTTCGTTTTCTAGGTTACTATCAACGTCTTGCCGGCCTGAGGAACGTGCTTCTATTGGTTTTGCCTTATTGGTTTTCTCTCTCTCTCTCTCTCTCTCTCTCTCTCTCTCTCTCTCTCTCTCTCTTTGTCTGTCTGTCTTTCGTAGTTCTGGTAGTAAACATGACTAGCTAACAAGTGGACGACCCGTGCTCTACTCCTGCGCTGGGTGCCAAGGAGGGATGGGAGCAGATGGAAGCGTTCCTAAAAAAAAATCATTATACCTCTGTTGACTAAGTAATAAATTATGTACTTAATTGTTAAACACTCTTTTAGGTCGTAAACGAGAGAGAGAGAGAGAGAGAGAGAGAGAGAGAGAGAGAGAGAGAGAGAGAGAGAGAGAGAGAGAGAGAGAGAGAGAGAGAGAGAGAGAGAGAGAGAACTGAACGTGTGCTCACTGCTCTGTCAAAATGCAAACGTAATGGTCCTTTGAGGTAATCACCATCCCTTCCTCTCTCTTTTCAAAAGATTCCCCATTAGTACAGAGTAAAATTATTACTCAATGGATTGCTTTACAATTATTTGTTTATATTCTTAAAAATTTTTGTAATACGTTTATGTGTCATTTTTCATCTGTGCAGCCGTTTCATTAATGATCTAATGCATTGTTCCAAGGAAATGGAAAAGGCAAACTAATTATCATTAATAAAAGACGAGTCTCTTTTTATCAAAATAAATGGCATCAGTACAAAAATATTTTTCGAATTATTTTAATTCTTTTTCGTATTTTTTCTGGAAGCCTACAACTACCAACGAACATACAACCTGGCTCCTCACAACCCGGCTCCCCTTCAAAAAACCAAGCATAAAAAAAAAAAAAAGCATTAAAATTTTTTCTTCTGTCAAAAAACATTGTTCCATTGTGCCTAGTAGCTTAATTTGGATTAAAAAAAAAAAAAATGCGACAGTTTCAGAGATGCAGCCTCAGAATGGCAGCGCTATTGAACCGCGATGAAGCTATAAAAGTTTTTAATGGTAAACGATTTCAGTACAAAGTTTCTTCTCTCATTAAAGCAAAAATACTCTCAAGTTTAACAGGTATACAGAATTTTAGATTTTATTTTTGTTACACACAAAACAAAATGGGTAAAAGAAAATCACAATTGTGCCGAAATCTGGGGAAAGGAATGGGTGTTGGTTATTAGAATTTTGATGAATACATATTTGACTATATGTAATTTGTCCTCTACATTATTATAACGCTATACTTTGAAGATAATATATATATATATATATATATATATATATATATATATATATATATATATATATATATATATATATATATATATATATATATATATATTTAATATGCCATTGTTTGCATCATTTGAGAATATATAAAAAGAACACTAAATTCAAGGCATGAAACAGTTTAAACAAAAAGTTTTACGTATTTCATCCAAGTATTAAAAAACCATTCTCATTTCCTTTTTTGTTTATAGAAAAATTTTACTATTGGTTACTGGAGATAAATAAATGCAAATTGAAATAACAGAAATAAAAAAAAACATATTTATCATTTATTTATGTTTTTGTTTTTTGTTTCTTGCTCGGATCCCTTACTCTTACCATATTAAAAACATTGCTTTTCTTTCCCCTACAAACGAGTTAATGAGCAAAGGTTAAGACTATGAAGACATTTCGGTATTTTAAAAATGAGGATATAATAAGTCCCTTTACTTGTTCGTAAATCTTGGTATATTGTTATAAATACTCTTAAAATCCTTCAGCTTTGCGGGGACTACTATCCTCATCGCCAGTTTCATTTCTTCTGACGATGAGGAATGTAGTCCACGTAAGCCTTGGGGATTTTAAGTGTGTTTTTAACAATAAACAAAGATTTACATGCAAGAAAAAGTCTTATTTGCATCTTATTATAATTAATTTGCATCCTACTATAATTTCCTTGAGTAACTTTCCTATATTGATTCTGGTCAGGTATTCCCTCGTATAATGAAGGACCTTATTATATATGTTTTCATTCTTTTACAAAACAGCCCTCTGGTAAAATGTTCTACAAAATCACAGTGCCTATTGGTGAATGAAATTGAGATGATCTTATGGTTCTATATGTCACATTACAACAAATTTTCTTTTAAATAACTAACAAACTACTAGCAATTTAAACTCACTGGCTAAAAGAAAGTAAAGCAATTTCAACTCACTGGCTAGGCTTCAATTAAGTTTCAACATCAAAAGCACCATTCATTAATAATACCATATCTGGGCAACTCAGCGTGTTTGTTTCTGCAACAACTGCAACAAGGTTCAAGTTTAAGTTCTCGCATGGCTAGGCTTCCTTTCAACACGTTTCAACACACCTTCCCTTTGATGAGACTAATAACAATTTACTTTTAATGTTGTTCTGAAGATAATTAGAATTGTCGAATTTCATTTTGAATATATTCACATCTATTGTTTAAACCAGAAGTAATATGGTTTTTCATTTTAAATGGTCTTAATAAATGCAACATCTCTCCGAGGGCGTCAAACAGAGCAGACCTCCCATGGAAGACCTTGCAGTTTATTCTCATCCTATTTGTCCGGGAAGGTTTCTCTCCGCTTATCTTCATGGATGTTTAAATCGAATGCATTCTGCCACCATCATTCTCAATAAAACCAGTGATTTAGATTTATTTAAATCTCTCTCTCTCTCTCTCTCTCTCTCTCTCTCTCTCTCTCTCTCTCTCTCTCTCTCTCTCTCTCTCTCACTTCTAATGATTCTCCATTAGTAGAAAGCGAAGAAAGTCGGTAAAGATTCTGAAAAAAATTTTAACCACTGGCTTTCAGTTACAGATAATATGTATATAGTTACTTTTTGTATTTTACCGACTGATTTTTCAAATCAATCGTGTCCAGATTACTCGCCTTCGTAAACCTTGGTAAGAAATTGCTCTTGCTTTTATATCTTTATATATATATATATATATATATATATATATATATATATATATATATATATATATATATATATATATATATATATATATATATATATATATATATATATATATATATATATATATAAATCATTAAAATATATATTATTATATATTTATTATATATATATATATATATATATATATATATATATATATATATATATATATATATATATATATATATATATATATATATATATATATATATATATATATATATATATATTCATGATATTGTCTTGTAAATGTATATCTTTCCATGATTTTGATATATTTACTGTTCTGGTTATCATGTGTTCTGTGTAATGATAATAATTGTTGAAGTATTGTATGTAGTGTAATGTCAGATCTCAAAAGAGTTAGTGATTTAGATAACTTAACAGCGTAATTTAGAATTAATTAATACTTTTTAATAGTAACATAGTATATCAGCAACATGTGTGTGTGTGTAGCGAATGCTCTGTTTTGCTCAGTTGTCACTGCAAAAGATAAAGTGTTGATAGGACAGGGTAACCATAGGCTGCTCAGTTCTGAAAACAACTTTGGTTCTTCATCTTGTTTTAAAACATTCCATTTATGATTAGCCAGCTGCCATCTGTTTTGATCATGTTAAGATTTCGTTAAAAGCTTTGTCCCATACAATTTTCTGGTAAAGACATGTACCTTTTGAGAAATGTGAACAAGTTATTGCACCAAAGCACATGGCAATTGTGTCATGTTTAAGATTACATTGCTCTGATCATGTAGTGTTCTGATCATGTCCCATATGATTTTCTGTTCGAGTCACATACGCCTTTTTGACGGTAAAAGCACATTTCTCAATCGATTACGTCATGTTTTGTAAGATTGCAGTTCAAAACGTTTTGCTCTGGAAGTGACTTCATCTTCCTTTCTGAGAACTTTCTCTTGTATCTCATTCCCAAAATGCCTTAATAGTGGCATCATCTGATTGTTTTACTTCTTGCTAGAATATAAAAACTTGCTCATTCTGATTTCAGAGACCATTCCTGCAGTTCTCTCTCTCTCTCTCTCTCTCTCTCTCTCTCTCTCTCTCTCTCTCTCTCTCTCTCTCTCTCTCTCTCTCTGTTTCTTCAAAAGACAGAAGTTATTAACGTAAAATATTTGCATGGTCATTGATATTAAACTTAGCTTTTGAGATCTGAACGTAGGAAAAGTTTATATATTTGTAACAGCACCTATAGAGAAGTGTGTTTTGTGAATCTCAAAGAGCTTCATTTCGGGTGATTTTGCAAAAATTTTCACAAGCTTGTGTAAGGTAAAGTGAAGCCTCAGGATAAGGTTGTACTAGTGAACCTGGAGTAATTTGTGGGAAACTGAGATTATTTTCAAGAAGATTCTATGGTTAGTTTTTAGATACGTATCCGCTTTTTAGAAAGGTCTCAATACTGTTTACATCTCGGGAAAATGCGTAAGGGTTACAAGGGTCATATTCCTGATTCATTTTGAGAGCAAGAAACTGGAGACAGTGCCTTACCGTTCCAGTAATGTGGAATATGCAGATATGATGTTTATTTATGGGTTTTGCAACAGTTCAATTTCTAGATTACACGATTGTGAACTCCACTGTTATAAAAAGGAAATCGGCGATTAGGCCGATGTGAATAAAATACCTCCAAATCCAATGTATTCTCTAGGTACTGAGCAAAGGGGAAAAAATGCATGCATCAATGGCATTCACTGGTCTCCGATGAAGAATAGCAAGCAGTTTCACTGAATCTCCCCTTCATCAAAGATAAGCCTATTCATTACACACCGATCAAAAGATTTAAAACATATCATAAAAAATCTCCTTCTCCTTCAAAAGTATTTATAGCAATCACATACCAGTCAAAGGAAAAACCACACCTATAAAAACGCTTTCGTGTCTGTCACATGAAAAAGAATGGGAACATTATTGAAAATTCCCTTTCTTCTTTCGTTCCTGTCAAAGGTAGCTTATTCATACAGTAATCGAAAGAGGTAAAAAGCTGACATATTCAAAGTGCAGTATTCTCCCTACCTGCATTCCTTTGTCATCATGGCTACTGTCAGTATCACCCATTTAACATAGGCGTAGGCCTGGTCCTGACTCCTGATTAAACAATTCCGTGACGAAGCGGCAGGACAATGTACGCTAGAATTCAACAAGCAACATTTACACTACTTTCTAGATGCTTAAAGCTAATCACTGAAATTAGATTACAAGAAGCCTGTTCACAAGCTGAAGGGACTGTAACGTACCAGTTTTTAATAACCTGCAATCCAAAAATTGTAATTAAAAGACCAGCAATCCAGTTGCCTAATGCGCTTCATCAACCCTTCCCCCTATACCCCTGCCTACTCCGACATCCAGAGTGCCATCTCACCTGCCAGAAGTAGCGTTAAGGATAAACGGTTATTTTAAAGTCACCTTACCAACAAACGAAGCCTTAAAATGCATATGTTAACCGAACATTTATCGCCCAGAATGATTTTTTCTTTCATTTCCCAAAATATTTGCATAAATTCGTGTTACACCCTGTATATGATAGATTAAAATTTATTGAACCATGGCTAGAGCCCGATAGTGGTACGAAATTTCACATAAGATTAATTATTAAAAGAAATTTATTAAAGATTCTTCCTAAGGGCAATAAGTTTGTCAATTTGTCATTGTCTCTGTATTTGGTGCGCATTTTTGTAAAATATGACTTAAGGTGACCCCGAATTATATTTGAAATTATAAAAGAAACCATAAGTAATCATCACAGAACCAAAAAGACGTATATTTCCTAAAGAATTAAAAATCATGGTTAAAGATACAACTTAGCATAGATATCAAACCCAGTCCCTTGGGTGAGGACGATATAATGCGGGTGCGTGGGGCGGTGTTTAGGGCTGAGCATTACAACCCATGAGCCCCTTATTACAACAAAGGATCCTCAGAAAGAAAGCCAACTTTGCATCCTTGCCAAATCCTTCTCGTAAAGCATCACCTAGATTAACAAGAAAGTTCAAAGCCACCGTAAGTACGAGTGTCATTCCAAATCACTAGAGAGAGAGAGAGAGAGAGAGAGAGAGAGAGAGAGAGAGAGAGAGAGAGAGAGAGAGAGAGAGAGAGAGAGACACTGATTGTAAATCTCATTCTAATGTACTGTCTTTGTACTGTCTTTAAGAAACTATCATTTTAAATTTAAGCAATAAATAATGCAACCATTAAGCACACTAATAACATTAAGATATCAAATAAGTACATATCTGCATTCAGTATTTTTACCATAGAGGGAATGATGTCATGACGATATTTTTTCCTTACTTTGTAATCCGTTTTGTTGACGCATCCACGAGAATGTAATGTTTTTGAAGTGCTTTTATTAAAGTTTTGCGTTCATCCTCCTTAAAAGCAAAAAATAAATAAGGTAACTCATTTCATCTCAGAATCTCTATCTCTGGGGTAATCTCTGTACTTCTTCATCATTGTGCTTTTAATCAACTGTTTTCTTTTGTTTCTCAGAATCTCTATTTCTGGGGTAATCTCTGTACTTCTTCATCATTGTGCTTTTAATCAACTGTTTTCTTTTGTTTCTTTCATATTACAGAAGTCGCTGACGATAGTTATCCCTACGCCAACGCCGCTTTTCCGTCGTCTAATCAGGGTAATCAAGAATCCAGCCATATTCTTTTGATGGCAATATACCAAACTCATAATTACGAAAAGGTGCGTTATTGCTGGTAATTTTACTTCTCCTATTTGAACTCAAACATTTCATTCAGTAAATATCAGAGGCTGAAAAAGTGTGATGTATAAATGGTCATATGTTGGTCATATAGACGTTTGAATTACTTAAAAGAAATATACAAGCAAACAAACAGTTTAGCTCATGAAGAAACATTATTTTTGATGTGCATGTTCACATAGGACACTAAATGATTTCCATCGGACCTAAAGTGATTCCTCATTGCCTTCTGACGGCTACTCAATTGGTTGGTATATTAAACGCTTAAATGTCCTGTTTTTGGATACTGAACATCATGATCTAACAACATCTAGAACTTTCTTTTTGAATCCTTCTTATATGTCAGGACAAAACTTATGGCGAGAGCAAGCAGAAGAGAGACAGCCGTGTCCCTGGCCAGATGGTTGGTCGTGGCCGAAGTCGTAGCCACGGTGGAGGTGTTGACAGCGATGACTACCAGATGCTGGGATCAGAGACCGAAACCGAGCACGGCGGAGTCTCTTCAAGAACGGAATCCTCCAACCAGCTGGACGACGTCCTGTCCATACGAGACCAGTCGGTCTATAGCAGGGATTCGGTCTACTCTGGAGACAGTGCAAGAACCCTACCGGTCAAGGACCCGAGGGAAGTTGGGTTGAAGAAGGAAAGGGAGGGCGCTGGAAACGCCGCCAGTCAGGGATTCCAGCAAAGGATTCACCACAGTGAGTATTGAGTCTTCCTCCTCAAGCACATTCCTAACTTTCTGCTTCCAAGTTGTTCTTTTTTTTTTTTTATTTTGGCATCGCTTCATTTCTGCATTATCATCCACTCCTCCCTCCTTTTTTCTTAACGTGCATCAGTGTTTTTAATCTTAAATGTTAAAATCGCGTGTTCTTCAACTGTTTATACAGTAGATGAGATCACATTAATCAAGTTCTTGGGGAACATTGCTATTCGCGGTAGAATTTTACAGTTTAGCCTAAATTCCTTAGATAGGTTTCTGTGAATGAAAAACTCAAAACTTTACTGTCAGCCTCATACTGAACTGGTATCAGTTTAATACAAGACAAAATTCGATTACTGTTGCAGTATATAACAAATGAACTCAAATGTTACACATTCCTTTGAAACTGCTCGCACTTGCAGTTCCCAGATGGACAAGTTTTGCCCATAAAAAATATTTTTGGTAGGTAAATTAATATAAGTTTTTAATCCATTCATCTTTTGTGTTTGGGATTTACTAACATTTAACAAATAATGTGACAACATTTCAGAAAGTAACCTCCTACACCAAATATCTTTACTTTGATCAGTATGGAAGTTAGTACAATAAGAAAGGTCCTTCTATTTTAAATTCAAGGTGAAAATACAAGGTTAGGTTTATCAATTTGGTAAGGAACCAAGGATGAATTCTGTCAGGACTACAGGTTTCTTGATTCTTGCAAAATTTAAAAAGAAATATGTAAAATACATGAGGGGGTTAAAAGGCCATGGACAGATTAGGAGAAAGGGAATCGTCTAGGATAAGTTTAGGGAAAAATAAGAGGCACCGGAAATTTTGCATATCGAAACACCTACACATATGCGGAGAAAGAAAACAAATTAGATTTGCAGAAGTTTTGGATTTTTTTTTTAGCAATATGGAAGGGAGAAGTCGTGAGAAGAACACCAGACTTTACGTTTCCTCGTTATAAAGTCATTAGGCCTACTCATTTCAGTTTTGAAGTTACTGTGAGCAGTCTGAAGACATCAAAGTCAGAGCAGACCAAGTTGGCTCTGTCTGCCTCTTTGCGTTGAATAGCTGGAGAGCAAGCATAGGCATATCAAATGCAATGTCTTTTTGAAATACGGAAGTTTTTAAAAGGATTTAACCACTTTAGAAATCAAGATTGTAACAATGAATGACTTTTATGTGAATATTTGGCTTTTTTTTATTTACTTGGTTACCTTTGTGTTTGCTTGATTTGTTTCTCTCTGACAGCTAATTGGAAATTTACAAAGGCTGTTCAAGCATATTATTGTCGTGTTGTCCAATATACATTTTTCTTATTTTGCATTTAATCCTTCGTCCCTCCTTTCATGCTGTAGTCTTTCTTCTATAATATCTGAAATGCTCAATCTTTACGTACTGATAGGTCTTCTCAACATAGTAAGACAAATCAGCGGAGTAAGCTTGTCTGAATCATATAGTATGCCCTTGTTGTGTTCCTACAAATAATTTTTACTTTATATGACGAATGATTTTCAGTATCTTTAGAGAATAAAAAAGTCACTTTACCGCAAATGAGTATATATCTTTCTTTTTCCAAAAAAAAATGATAATAATAATAATAACGAGGAAGCATTTCATGCTGCAAAATTATTCAGCTCATATTACACAAGATTAAATGGTACTTTTTAAGAACCTCTTCCTTGATGTTTACTCAGTTGTTGAATGAGAACTCTATATTTAAGCTTTCTATGGTGTTCATGGTACATCTGGCATAGAATGAGAACAAAAAAAAGCTTTAATTATAATGCTTCCGTGCAATGTTCTTTACACTGCAGACTAATACTTTGTAGTTTCTACATGGATTTTATATAAATCATTTTTTATGAAACAGTTTAGAATGTTGCTGTCTGTGCGCAGAGGGCAAATAATACTAGGTACAGTATTCTGTTTGAGGAGTAAAATGTTTTGTTGAGCAATTTAAAACTACGCTCACATTCTTAGACAATTCGTCCTGAATTGAAATTTATAGATATAGTGTAACTAACCCATTTTGATGATGAACAGAAGGCAGCTAGCTAAGCTTATTTGCTGTTCTTAAGTATAAGGTTCACGTAAAAGATAAGAATCCTAGTTGAAGTTGGGTTGGGTATTTCAGACCTGCTGTACCACGCCGAGTCGAGCACCTCCCCTGAACCCTCCCCCACCACTGAACGAAAGTCCTTCCTCCGTCACGCAAGAGCAAGGTACACGGTCACTCCTGCATGCAATGAGAGATTGACCAAATGTACAAAGTCACTCCTGCATGCAATGAGAGATTGACCAAATGTACAAAGTCACTCTTGTATTCAATGAGAGACTAGCCTGTTGCACAAAGTTACTTTGGGCATGCAATCAGAGACAGACGCAATGTACACAGTTACACCTGCGTGTTATCTTATAGACATATGCTTGACTGTCAGAGATTTTGGTAGGAGAAGGAACCTTTAGTTGGGTAATGGCTTGTCCCTGCATGGTAGCACTGACTGAAACTTTCTTTTGCAAAAGTCTGATTTTAGTAGAGTTCGCCATTTAATTATTTTTATTTTTATACTAAATTATTATTTTCGCTTGTATTTTGTGTTGCTGTTGTGACATCATAAGATTAATTTCCGACTTTGCTTGAATCATATATTTCGTTTTTGCACTTTTAGCATTTACTCTTCTACCTTCCAGCAGTCCCAAACTTCTTGATGGTAAAGTAGGCGTAGGATTGTTGTTGTATTCTTGAATCACTTGGCTATGATGAAAGACAACGAGGAACCTATTCTAAAGGATTCTTTTTCTCCCTTTATTATAAAAGATTCCCAGCTTGGCATAATCCCAACATGAGCTTGCAAACAAGCAATCTATGTAATTATTTAGTCTTAAAAACATCTATTAAGTATCCATAGTTCTTCATACCCTGCTTAGTTCTTATATAATCTAGGGATGGCCTAATAAACCTCGCCGAAACTATATCATAAATTATTGACCTTTTGAAGCCGAGACTAACTGACTTCACTGTAAGGCGTTTAACTGCATTGTCGATTTCAGTCACTTTGAAGTAATTTCCTCATTTTATTAATGAGAAGTTCAGCATCCTGGCTCCCACCGTTAAGTGAATTTTACTTATTAAAACTAGATCTTTTCCACGTTACATTAATATGTTTTAGGTACATGCATCTCTTTTCGGGTCAGGGTTTAACAGTAAATCTCTTACTGATAATGTTATGCGATATATTGAGGGGTGTACCTTGTCTT
Organism: Macrobrachium rosenbergii; assembly: GCF_040412425.1. Classification (NCBI taxonomy): domain Eukaryota; kingdom Metazoa; phylum Arthropoda; class Malacostraca; order Decapoda; family Palaemonidae; genus Macrobrachium; species Macrobrachium rosenbergii. The sequence continues at coordinate 12,174,406 of NC_089764.1, forward strand.
CTAATTGCAATGAGAAATTGAACTGAGAGTAACCTTCTTTACCGTCTCAGGTAGAAACAGACAGACATCTTTAAAAATTCAAGGAATAGCACCCTCTCTTTAAAAATTTCACCAAAAGTGCATTTTCTTTGAATGTTCCGTTAAAATACCCTTTCTACAGTATTACCATTAAATTAAGGGTACTCTTTCCTTAAATATCCTGTAGAAGGTACCCCCACTTTAGAAATTCTGTTAATGGTACCATCTCTATAAAAGATTGATTAAAAAAACTCCCACTAAACGATACTTTTAAAAGTTCCAGTAAAGGTAACCTCACTTGAAAAAATTTACCAAAGGTATCCTCACTTTAGAAATTTTACTAAAGGTGACCTCCCTTAATTCTAATAAAGGTATCCCTTTCTTTTAAAAATCTGTTCTAGATACAGTTAAAAATCACTTGTAAGTAATCTTGATGAAAACTTAATTAAAAATGTACTCTTTAAAAATTTAATTGCAGGTGCCCCATCTTTAAGAATCCTAATAAAGGCTCTTTCTTTAGAAAAATCTTATAAAGGGTCCTTCTTTAAAAATTTCTTCAGTGCTACTCGGTCTTTGAAAATTTCTTTAAGGGTACCTCTAATCTTTAGGAATTACATTAAAAGTACCCTCTTTAAAAATCCATTAAAGGTACCTTTCTGTAAAAAATCAAATTACACGTACCCTCTCTTTCCCTCTGTGTCAAACTCAATGAAATGTAACCTTTTTGTAAAAATTCCATTGAAGGTACCCTCTATAATAATCCGATAATAGTACACTCTAAATAAAAATTCTATTGAAGGTACGCTGTCTGCTAATATTGAATTAATTGTTCTCGTTCTTTAAAAATTCTAATAAATGGCACCCTTTCTTTAAAAATTCCAATAAAGATACATTTTCTTTTTTAAAGAACAGTTCCAACCCATGTCACATGTCATTATCAAGGTGTTATTTTATTAAACCGTAACAGGTCTTGGTCCGGCTTGAATAATGAGAATTTTAGACACGTGGAAAAATGTTGTAAAATGTCCTTTCACTTGTACAGAGGCTGTTGATATAAAACGGATATCACATACAGGCTGCAAATCTTAAATACGAAAAAAAAAAATTTATATAACTCAGTATCATTTCCAGTTGGTAGAATTTTAAATAACAAATCTAAACTGCATCATTTCTTTTTGTTTTCTTTATTTCGAAATGGAAGAATACTTATTTAATCTACATTAAATCGGTGCTGTATAGTCAAAGCTAAGCTAAACTTTGAGTCAGTAAGTTTCTTAATTCATTGACATGTTATCTCGTTGTTGATATTTTGCATAAAGATTCCATAGCAATTTTTCACAAATTGTCGCCATTCTCTGATATAGATTGAATATTAATTTCATAACGTCTTCTGTACCTCATTTTCTATCTGCTGTTTACAAGAGATAAATATATATGGAAAGGCACAGTATCACAAAAATGTAAATGTGATTTGCAAATGTTTTGGGCTACCACTCACATGAAATTTAAGTTGTTTGTGTACTACTGTCGGTAACAATGCAGGTTAAATTAAAAATACATACATACTTACAGTACAAACATTATTTGCTGCTTCAGAGCATTGGATATGGTCATGTTTTTTGTGCATAAGGAGCACAGGATTCCGTAAGATTTTTATTCAGTTGTTTACCAAAAATGTGTACGTATTTAAAGCCGTGTGAAAATATTTTCTCCAAGTAAATATCAATGTCCTTATACCTCAGAGATAAATTGATATGCGGAGACGCAGATACTCTCTAGGTATCGTAATATATCCTGTGAACATTCCAAGCATGAACGCAATGACTCGCTTCTGTTGGTCTATAAATATATAAACAGAATAACGTAAAAGGATCCATCAAGTACTCATTTATTGACTGTGGAAGCTCAGACCATACAGATGCAGATTTTCTGTGTGCAGGGAAAAAGATATTTCACATATCCTATTTCTTCGGCAGTTGATGAACGTTAAGAGAAAAATAGAATGCTTTATAGCGGTAATATTTGAAGTCGTATTTCAAGGACAAATGGTTGGAAATCTCAGTAATTAG
>NC_089764.1:12186492-12196492 GCF_040412425.1 Macrobrachium rosenbergii
ATATTGTATACTACTTACTTCTGGTTTAAACAATAGATGTGAATATATTCAAAATGAAATTCGACAATTCTAATTATCTTCAGAACAACATTAAAAGTAAATTGTTATTAGTCTCATCAAAGGGAAGGCGTGTTGAAACAAGCAGCAGGGTATTAAGAGAAGTTGAAAGGAAGCCTAGCCAGTGAGTTGAAATTGCTCGTAGTTTGTCAGTTATTTAAAAGAAAATTTATTGCAATGTGAAATATAGAACCATAAGATCATCTCAATTTCATTCACCAATAGGCACAGTGACTTTGTAGAACATTTTACCAGAGGGCTGTTTTGTAAAAGAATGAAAACATATATAATAAGGTCGTTCATTATACAAGGGAATGCCTGCCCAGAATCAATATAGGAAAGTTATGCAAGGAAATTATAGTAGGATGCAAATTAATTGCAAAGAAATAACAATGACTTTGGGGAAAAATAAGACTTTTTCTTGCATGTAAATCTTTGTTTATTGTTAAAAACACACTTAAAATCCCAAGGCTTACGTGGACTACATTCCTCATCGTCAGAAGAAATGAAACTGACGATGAAGACAGTAGTCCTCGCAAAACTGAAGGATTTTAAGAGTATTTATAACAATATACCAAGATTTACGAACAAGAAAAGGGACTTATTATATCCTCATCTTTAAAATACTTGAATGTCCTTCATAGTCTTTACCTTTGCTCATTAACTAAACGTTTGTAGGGGAAAGAAAAGTAATGTTTTTAATATGGTAAGAGTAAGGGATCCGAGCAGGAAACAAAAAGGAAAAACATAAATAAATGATAAATATGTTTTTTTTTATTTCTGTTATTTCAATTTGCATTTATTTATCTGCAGTAACCAATAGTAAATTGTTTCTATAAACAAAAAAGGAAATGAGTATGGTTTTTTTATACTTGGATAAAATACGTAAAACTTTTTGTTTAAACTGTTTCATGCCTTGAATTTAGTGTTCTTTTTATATATTCTCAAATGATGCAAACAATGGCATATTTAATATATATATATATATATATATATATATATATATATATATATATATATATATATATATATATATATATATATATATATATATATATATATATATATCAAAGTATAGTTATAATCAATGTAGAGGACAAATTACATATAGTCAAATATGTATTCATCAAAATTCTAATAACCAACACCCATTCCTTTCCCAGATTTCGAAATAAGTGATTTTCTTTTACCCATTTTGTTTTGTGTGAAACAAAAATAAAATCTAAAATTCTGTATACCTGTTAAACTTGAGAGTATTTTTGCTTTAATGAGAGAAGAAACTTTGTACTGAAATCGTTTACCCATTAAAAACTTTTATAGCTTCATCGCGGTTCAATAAGCTGCCATTCTGAGGCTGCATCTCTGAAACTGTCCCATTTTTTTTTTTTTTTTTAATCCAAATTAGCTACTAGGCACAATGGAACAATGTTTTTGACAGAAGAAATGTTAATGTTTTTTTTTTTTCCTTTTTTGGGTATGCTTGGTTTCTTTGGGGGGCATGGAGCCTGGGTTGTATGTTTGTTGGTAGCTGTAGGCTTCCAGAAAAATACGAAAAGAATTAAAATAATTCGAAAAAATATTTTTGTACTTGATGCCATTATTTTGATAAAAGAGACTCGTTTTTATTAATGATAATTAGTTTGCCTTTTCCATTTCCTTGGAACAATGCATTAGATCATTAATGCGTGGCTGCACAGATGAAAAATGACATAAACGTATTACAAAAATTTTTAAGAATATAAACAAATAATTGTAAAGCAATCCATTGAGTAATAATTTTACTCTGTACTAATGGGGAATCTTTTGAAAAGAGAGAGGAAGGGATGGTGATTACCTCAAAGCCATTACGTTTGCATTTTGACAGAGCAGTGAGCACACGTTCAGCTCTCTGGTTCTCTCTTCTCTCTCTCTCTCTCTCTCTCTCTCTCTCTCTCGTTTACGACCTAAAAGAGTGTTTAACAATTAAGTACATAATTTATTACTTAGGCAACAGAGGTATAATGATTTTTTTTTTAGGGAACACTTCCATCTGCTCCCATCCCTCCTTGGCACCCAGCGAGGGAGTAGAACACTTGTTAGCTAGTCATGTTTACTACCACAACTACGAAAGACAGACAGACAAAGAGAGAGAGAGAGAGAGAGAGAGAGAGAGAGAGAGAGAGAGAGAGATAAGTGGAACAAGGCAAAACCAATAGAAGCACGTTCCTCAGGCCGGCAAGACGTTGATAGTAACCTAGAAAACGAAAGTGGGTGCAGATCGGCATTCTCGCAAGAAATACTGCCGGATCTTACTCGTACATCACCAGCCAATTTTGCCCAGATTTTCTACCTTGAGGATTTTCATCTTCTGGATAAAGTCCTGTAAACAAACCCCTGCCTTGTTTCTCTTACCCGGCTGGAGTTTTCGTCTGGTAAGGACGGGATTACGATATATTGTTCGCCTGTTTGTCTTTCACCAGCGTGACAGCTCGATTCCTCTGTATGCGAAGATATTGGGGTCATATTTCCAGAGCTCGCATGATAGAATAACACGAAATAAAGATAAAAAGCAGGGGAAAGGATCATGTATACATATATGTCTGGGTAAGAATGATATTAAAATGCTAATGGTGATACACGAGATCTAAACAACTCCTTGATGTGCAACTTGATTGCATCAGTAGCAAATCAGACCAAATTCATAATTTCCTCATTTAAACATACATTAAAACACATAAAGTAATGAACCGCTGTTAGAAATAAACATGTCTTGCTTAGATGACTTGTTATTCACAAACATTTGGTTATGTTGTCTAAAAACAATGTACTTTGAAATAGACGGTTTTTAAGTTGCCCATAGCCATGATAATCTGGTAAGCTTTTGATGTGTAGAAACCGTGGAACTAAGTTTGATTAGATACGTTCAGATAGAGGGAATTTCAAAGTATGTATAATATAATACTAAGCAGAAACTGAGAGAGAGAGAGAGAGAGAGAGAGAGAGAGAGAGAGAGAGAGAGAGAGAGAGAGAGAGAGAGAGAGAATTCTATCAGTCTCTTATAGGAAATTCTAAATTATTCTTGGAACAAAGAACTTAAATAAATGAGCATAATCGAGCACCTCCAATATATTACATGTATGAATGATAGAAACTATTCTTTATTTGCAATAACTGGCTTTAGTTTTTTTTTCTTATGGCCTCATACAGTAAGTCTTGTATTTACATCTGTTAGATCAAACGACGGCAATTGTTGATTGACTGATTTATTTCAACTAGCGTTACAACAGTTTGACCGTAAATGGGAAATGCACTAAACGCATAATACATACTGTTCTTTTCACTTTAATTAAATTGATAGACAAAGACGGTATGAACTGGCAAATAGGAAAGCAGTTGTAAAATAGGCATGGCTGTGGTAAAACAGGAATATGAAAGAATGCGTCTCAAATACCTGGAAAATAATGTATAATCCTGGAAAATAATGTCTACTGTATAATTTTGAGAAAGAAAACTGTGAAAGAATATACGAATAATTACGTCGATGATAGAAACAGAGATCTGAATATAACAGGCAAAGGGCACAATTATTTTGAATATATATAAAACAATAAAATGAGGGAGAGGTGTGGAATGGAGTGGAAATGCCAAAACGTCAAGAATGTCGTTCGTAAAAATAAAGAGACAGTTCGTGCTCTGAAATAGCCCGTTTTTAATTATTTAAGAAACAGGTATACCAGAAAGCAAAACATCTGAGAACCACGAATATCTAAGAGAAAACAACTCGTCATTATCTGGACTCACTTCAGACTAAAATCCAAATATCTTGGAATAATAAAATCCAAGATTTTAGGAACCAGTGAATTTTATATATGTTTCTCCTTTCCTGAACTTCCGAGAAAGGATTTATGAAACCATTTGGTATGTTGTACTGCATAACATTCGTGAAATAATGTAAAAAATAAAGCTATGGATACCTTTGAATTGAAAAATGCAATAAGTGTATGCTTAAGGTAAAATACTAAAACTAACTTTATACAACTTATCTGCAAACGTTTTATAAAGATCATCATATCAGTTCAAGTGGCAAGACTTTTATTATAACCTAATTAGCTGAAAGTTATTGAATGAAACCTCTCGACTATTACTCTGTTTCGGTCGTCCTTTTCACGGAAATACCTCAATAAACCCGACGATACCGGATACAGGTCATATAACCTCAAAGGATTTTCAACTTTCTCGGACATTGTTAAATTGCAATATTAAAATTTTTAATGGATTAACAGCACTATGTATAATTATAAAAGATATGACAACCTTTACTACAATGAAAACGTCTTTTAAAAGGTTAAAAGTTCTACAAGTAATGAGAAGCACAGACTAATCTGTTATAATTAAATATACCGGGTGCATATTTCCAGAGTAATGGAATTCATTAAATTTTCTGTCACGGGTTTTGGAATCAAGGCATCCATGGGCCGTTTTAATATGTAATCCTATTCTTAATTAATCTCTCTCTCTCTAATATGTAATCTTGATGTCTCTTATTTCAGTATCTCTCTCTCTCTCTCTCTCTCTCTCTCTCTCTCATTTAAAATATACGGGATCAAATTTAATCCGAATGTTGCCCTTTGTTTATTTCAAGATGAAATAACCTGTTACTTGTCGACCGTATAAGATTCCGGAATCTTATTAAGTGCTTCACGAGAGCACTCTTATATTTTCAGAAAGATCTAAAAACTAATTAAGGCGTCATCGAAAGAACTTATGAATGATCTATGCAGTGTCTTTCAAGTTACATTTTGGGATTTTCTTAAGAATGTTAAGTGTTATTTTTTTTTATCAAAACTGCATAATGAAACATGTGTTCTAAGGTGTAACCCTGTATTATTATATTTTTATGTGACATCTTTCAGTTCAAAGGCTTTCTCTTTTTTCCCATTTGAACTTGAGATACATAGGAAAATTATGATTTGATGATTGCCTCATTCTGTAAACTGTCTTTTCTTTCGAAGTCAGTAAATTGCGATCTGTTAGAAGTAATTGAAGAATATGCCAGCTGAATTGCAATTTATGGCGTTTTGCATTCAACAAAGCCACATTGCAAGGAATGCAACTAGAGAAGGTGGCGCAACCATTAGGTAATTTTTTTACTGGACATATTGTACTATTATTTTTTTTCCTTTAACATCAAATCATCATTATGTAACACTTCTCGTATTTTGCTTTCCTGAATAGATTTTTCAAATGCAGCTATCAACAATTGCAATAACAGTATCTCTCAGTGGACTTTTCCACAAACTGTGCAAAGTACAGTATTTGGGCTGCTAATCACGACGATAAGAGTTGAAATTGTAATATATTGTAACACACACACACATATATATATATATATATAGCGTATACAACATATATATATATATATGATATATCAAATGAAATCATCAACACACAATTTTTAAACATAATTTTGACATACTTTTTTAGTTCTTTTCACGTTTTAATTAAACTGTTGAATAGACAAAGGCGGCATATGTATTGGCAAATATAAAGCAGTTGTTAAATAGTCATGAATATCTAGTAAAACAGGAATATGGAAAAAACCTCAAATACCTGGTAAGGGCGTTACATAAAAGTAATTCCTGGAAAATTATGACCTACTGTATAATTTTGAGAATGACCTGGACTGTCAAAGAATAGACAATAATTACGAATTATCCGATGACAGAAACAGAAATCTTAATCATTGTGAAACACGTTCACAATTTTCATTTGAATAATATAAAACAATGAAAAGGGTAAGTAGGAATGAAGTAAAATTACCTGCTGCAATTCAAACGCCAAGACCGGTCGGAGAGTTTGTAATCAGAGGATAATTTGTAATTATTTAAGAAATACAGTCGAGAGCAAAACATCTGTAGAACCAGGAATATCTAATTTAAAACAACTCAATTGTGACCAGAATTTAATGACCTGGACTCTCACTAAAATCCAAAATATTTCTTTGGAACGTTAATTTCTAAAATCCAAGAGTTTATTCGAACTGTCAGGTAAAAGTGAATTTTATATATGTTTCTCCTTTGCCTAATGCCTTCCGAGAAAGGATTTATGAAACCATTTGGTATGTTATATATGCATGTATATAATATAATATAAATAAAGCTATATATATATATTGAATTATATATAAAATGCATATATATATGTATATATATATAAGGTAAATACTAAATATATATATATAACTTATATATAATACATTTTATAAAATCATATATATATATATGTATATATATATATATATATATAAATAATATACATATATATACATTAGTATATCATTTATATACTGATATATATATATATCGACTATTATATACTGTATATCGGTCGTATATATTTCTTTTCTTCTTTCAATACTTAACAAACTGAACAGGGTCAGCTGCTAGGCCCTCAACTTTCTCCATCATTTCTGTTCCTTGCATCTTCTTAAGTTTTTAATGGATTGCTCCTCACCTCATCCATCCATCTGATTCGATGATGCCCACCTCCCTTACTCATCACTGCATGTTCGCTCTCTTGAAAGGTTTTAAGTCCTCTCTTCTTAATAGATGGCCATAGTATCTCAATCTGTTCTCTAAATTTCTCGTTTTACGTTACATAATGGAATTCTTCTTATATCTTGGCTCTCCCTCCTTTCCAGTAGTGACATTCCAGCAATCCATCTCACCATCCTCATCTCGGTTCTTTCCAACAATCCCTCCTCTTTCCTCTTAAGTCTTCTGCCTAAATTTCTGCCCCATATAAATCTTCAATTTGAGCCTTAATGGCATTTTCTTGCTAAAAAGCTCAGTTACTTCTCTATTTTCGAATGCTTCTTTCACTCTCTGTTCACTATTTCTCAAGATGAAATCCTCTGTTACTACTGATCCCAAGTATCTAAATTCATTGTTCTGTTTAGGTACTGTAGCATCGATCACTGAATGTTTACTTCAAAAGATCTGTCACAATGTTACTTTCTATCCTTTCTTTTCGACGGCTCCTTTTCTAAAAAACCTTCAGGGCAGTTCTTCTTCATGGATGCTATGGAGTAAATAATCAGTTGTAAACATTAGTTCCCACAGTTCTTCGTTGTTAAATAATCTGATGTCAGTGTCTATAACGACGAGTTACAGAATGTACTCAGGGCTGTTCCCAGAGAACCAACCTCCACAGGATGCCTCAGTCTCCCCATATTTTGTCTGAACAGTGGTTCTTGCCTTTTTCATGATCATCATCTTCACTAACCTTACCAACTTCTCTATTACTTACTATTTCTCAAAACCGACAAATTAGTCTTCTTGTTCAACCCTGCCTTCGCCTTTTCAAGATCCACAAAACACATGGAAAACTTGATTTGATTTCCTTCTAAACACTTTCTTAAACTTGTCTTATATAAAAATAGCATCCACAGCGTAAGTGTGCCATCTGAGAGAGAGAGAGAGAGAGAAGAAGAGAGAGAGAGAATTGTGTGTGTGTGTGTGTGTTATGTGTGTTGTGTGTGTGTTCCACACAGAACCTGTTTGCCTGTGGAATGCAAATAAAACCAAAGCAGGAACAACAGTCTGGGAGATAATTTTTTTAATGGAACATATTGTACTTTTTTTCCTGGTAACAGGTAAATCACCGTAATGAACCGGTTTCATCAGTATCCTTTCTTAACATGAACATGAACATCAAATACACATTAACTATACATAGATTGCACCGCCTTTGGATAGTCCCCTTTGCAATCTTTATTACAAATGTATCTTTTTACGTTGTGCTATCAGTCCATTTTACTTTGTTTCATATATTGTAATGTAACCAAACCTCGAAGTTTCTAAAGGTATATGATTTTATGTATTTGAAATATATATATATAATCTCTATATTCATAGAGTAAATGCTTATGTAGTGAATCAAATATAAAGTAGATTTTATGCTTGCGTACAGTAGTGTATTTATTTGACAGCAGATTGTATTTTATGTAGGGATTGAATACGTGAGCTGACTATATAAGCATAACTGATTTGACATTGTCCAGTCATTAAAGAAAAAATCTCTCTCTCTCTCTCTCTCTCTCTCTCTCTCTCTCTCTCTCTCTCTCTCTCTCTCTCTCTCTCAGATTGGGAACTATAAGTAAAAAAAATCAATCATTCTCCTGTTATAGAATAAAAGTGTCGAACGCTGAAAATCGCAAATTAAGAATTAACTGAAACATTATGAACCTTCTGTTTCAGTATTATAATGACCTAGTTCCGGAAAGACAGGTGTTCGAATTATTATTATTATTATTATTATTGAATTATTATTATTATTATTTCAAATATCTACAATGAAAGTTTTTTATAACTTGCAATGTTTTTTTCCGTTTTATAAAAAGCCATGTTGTATTTTTAGCAACAGATTTATACCTTCCATTTAAATATGAATAGGAAAGTCTTCCAAAATGCCATGTTGAACTCTAATGCATATTATATAATTTCGTTATTTATAACCCAGAATTTTTTGATTTATATTTTTAAACATTTCTACTTATCTTAAATTGGGTAAAATTTACGGTTTTTCCTTTCAAAATATTTTTCTTAAGCATAGGCACAGAAACCCAAAAGTGAGAAAAAATCACATGCAAATTTTATTTGCATAAATATGAGTATGTGCAATTAATATCAACAGTGAGAGAATTTAAATCATATATTTTCACAAATATTCAATTTTCAAATAATAACGTTAATAAAAAATAATAATAATAATAATATAATAATAATAATAAAATAATAATAATAATAATAATAATAATAATAATAATAATAGGCCTAATTCAATCACTTCTATTTCACTTCTAAGAACAGAAATTCTGTATTTACCTATTCTGCACAACCAATTTGCTCATATAAATAACAGATGGGGATGAAGATGTCTGTAAACAATTGCCTCTATTTGCCCAATTAGAACAATTCACGTAAATGCCTAATGAAAAATATCATTCAAAATATTTCAAATCAATTTTCTTCACTACGAACAGATGCACATGTCTTGGGTGCATATATACCCAAAGAAAGAAATATTATTTAAGCATCATTAGTAAAAGAACATTTTTTCTTATTCTATCATGCACAAATGAATTATATTTTGAGCATTTTTATATTACTTACTATGGCTATGTCTCTCCGTCAGTGCTTGAGAGGATCTCTGGTAAAATCGGTTAGGATTTTTTGCATTTTCCAATGGTAATATGTTAAAAATTTTTCCATGTTCTGGTAACAAGAGTTATATTTATTTTATGTCCCCTTGGTAATATCGGTTAAATGTTTTTTGCATGTTCCTTTAATATTATCACTTAAATTTTTATGCATGTTCCTTTCGTAATATCAGATAAGGTTTTTTTTCCATGGTATTATCAATTAAAAGTTTTTTGCATGTTCTTTTGGTAATATCACTTAAATTTTTACGCATGTTCCTGTAAAAAGTGTTATCAGGATTTTTGATATCTTATGCAATATCACTTAAATTTTTATGCATGTTCCTTTGGTATTATCGGATAAGACTTTTTGCATATTCCTTTGTTAATGTCACTTAAATTTTTATGCATGTTCCTTTCGTATTATCGGATAAGACTTTTTGCAAATTCCTTTGTTAATGTCACTTAAATTTTTATGCATGTTTCTTTGGTAATATCAGTTAAATTCTGTTTATTTGCCTTCAGTAGTATCAGTTGAATTTTTTTATTTGCCTTTGGTAATACCGTTTAAGAATGTTTGCACGTTCCTTTGGTAGCATCGGTTAAAATGTTTTGAATGTTCCTCTATTAATATCGGTTAAGAATTTTTACATGTTCCTTTGGTAATATCGGTAAAAACTTTCGTATATTCCTTTGCCATTATCGAGTAAGAATTTTTGCATGTTTCTCTGGTAATATCTATTAAAAATGTATGCACATTCCTTT
>NC_089764.1:12201492-12289340 GCF_040412425.1 Macrobrachium rosenbergii
TGCTCATAGAGCAGCCCGGAAGAGTCATTCTAATGACATGCCAGTAACAAATATTGTTTTGGTGTTGTTAATCCTGTTGAAAGTGATAACCATGGTAAAGATAGAAAAAGCAGCGAGTACTGATAACCAGTAAGGAAAAGGAATATAATTTGTGACACACACTTACGCACACATATACGCACAATCACATACACATACATTCACAAATAATATGTATATATATATATATATATATATATATAATATATATATATATATATATATATATATATATATATATATATATATATAGGGGTTTATATATATATATATATATAGTATATATATATATATATATATATATATATATATGTATATATATATATATATATATATATATATATATATATATATATATATATATATATATATATATATATATATATATATATATATATATATATATATATATATATATATATATATATATATATATATATATATATATTATATATATATATATATATATATATATATATATATATATATATATATATATATATATATATATATATATATATATATATATATATATATATATATATATATATATATATATATATATATATATATATATATATATATATATATATATATATATATATATATATATATATATATATATATATATATATATATATATATATATATATATATATATATATATATATACAGAGAGAGAGAGAGAGAGAGAGAGAGAGAGAGAGAGAGAGAGAGAGAGAGAGCACTTATTATTTCAGAAAGTCACCCATGCTTTTAATAAAAACATCGTCTTCACTTTTCCTTAGCCCCAATTTTATGGTATGGATAAGTCTTGACTTTTCCTGCGCAGCGACTCTCTCTCTCTCTCTCTCTCTCTCTCTCTCTCTCTCCCCATCATTCGGGATCGTTTAATTCAAGTGACATGCACAATAGTATTTCGAAGGAATGAAGGTAATATGTTTTGTCTTATGATATTCTTCAAGTTTTGCAGGCCGAATTTCTCAGTTTCATACCTGACAATAAAATGTGGAATTTTCTCTCTTGGAACAAAAAACAGAAGCCTTGATAAACTCCCCTTAAAACTCGAAAGGGTACTTTATCGTAGAGCAAAGAAACAAAGAAATGTCGACGATGCTTCAGTAATGTCTGATGCAGAGTAATTTCCTTTTATCGTTGAGTGCCACCTCGTGAGCAATGGCACAATGACATTTCTTGTAATATTACCGAAGACGGTGACAACTATTTTCTGTGTCGTCTCCCTCTTTGATTGGAAATGGTATTTTTCTCTCAGGTCGGAATGTTGCAATTCTCATAAGAGCGTCGTTATTTTCTAGGAGATTTTTTTTTTTTTTTTTTTTACAAGTACCGTCTCCTTTAATCGGTGCTTTTATTGTTTTGTTGTTGATGGCTTTACTCACAATGATTATATGCAGTCTGCAATCACGTGATTTTTTTTCTGAGACTAATACTTTTCTTGGTAAGTGTATGTAGACTTTTTAAGAGACTTTTATTTAATTTTCAAAACAGAGCTTTCTGTTATTTGCACTTTATTCCTAATAGAATATTCCTTTGTATAGTCTCAAAAGACAACGTTTTTTCACTCATCTACATATTTGACTACATGCTTGTGCCTAGCCAAATGCTATGTGCATATCTATGTATTTGTATGTTAGGGGTTCTCTACAGTACTGTCGAAAATATTGACATATTCAGCATTCGAACATTTTATTTTGCAAATTTACTTTGAATCTAAGACATTTTTCTTGTGTTACCTACCTTCAGATTAGGGGAAAAAATGCAACGACCTATAACACTCAAAACGAATAATAATAATAATAATATAATAATAATAATAATAATAATAATAATAATAATAATAATAATAATAATAATAATAATAATAATAATCGTTTAAATCCGGGACAAGCGAAATATATCCTTTAACGTTTCGCTGCAGTTCGGCGCAGCATGATCCCAACGGCAACTGAGGAGCAAGAGCACCAACGACAAGCTTAATCCGGTTCCTGGATTACGAGAAATGAGCGCGAGCCAGTGATCGATGAGCACAAGAGAAGCATCCCAGTACTACACCACCATACCAGATTCTCGCATAAGACAGCAATATTCAGGCTCAGGATTTTTTAAATCTTGTCTTACGAGCAGCCGGAAGGCACGAAGAGGTTAGGTAATCTAATCTACTCTATTAATAAGCTTACGTCTAAACAGAGGAGGAAATTCTTGTGCCATGAAGAAACGTTCGTGATTAGTATTAATGGACATATGCAAAGAGGCGTAATTTCTTTCCCTTACTGCAATACTTCGATGCAAGATAAGACCCTCAGTATCAGCAATAAAAATTGACATCTGGGAACGGCAGATTCTCGATGTTTTCCGTTTCGGTATAGAAATTGTGTTGATGAAACCGTTCATTTAACTCTTTGCTTAGAGAAATTCTCATCATAGAGGTTTAGATATTTAGATTTTTGGGTATTGTTCGTATAGAATACAAAACCCTTTCAATGATTGTATTACACTTTGCACAGATCAAAAAGGTAAACATATATCAATATTATGAAAGAATGTTGGTAATCTGGTGGTTTTGAATCTGATAAAAACGTAACTGTGCAAAACCACTCCATACTCTCATTCACTCTGAAGATGTGATAATGTATTGTGGACGCAAAATAGAATGAAACTCTTTTTACAAATTACAAATATATATATAATATAATATATATATATATATATATATATATATATATATATATATATATATATATATATATATTATTTATATATATATATATATATATATTTATATATATATATATATATATATATATATATATATATATATATATTATGTGTGTTTTTTGCAAAACATCTATTTTAAAGAGTTTCGAATCGTCTGAATTTCTCGTCCTCCTGGGACATGTAATTCAGCCTAGATAGTGTCTTTGCCTTTGTTAAAAAACAACAATACTGCTTCATAGCCCAGTAGCACATCGTATTCCTCAGTTCCCTGATAACAGAATCTCATGCAAGAGCTGAACAACAGGACTGATCGATCTGTTTTCGTTAGTGGATGGATTAAGATTACATTGGTCAGTCAGTCGTCAGAAACGAAAGTTGCCATAGCAACAGCAATTAAACTGGATGTACACGTCGACAAGGACACTGGCGAAGCGACTAAGTACCCATTAGGGATAACTAGGCGCTAAGTGTGGTATTTATCTCAGGTGAGAGGCACTTGGATGGATTGCTTGTCTGGCATGTTATTCCAGCGTATGGATTTGGATTTTTACGTAATAACTGAGAAACGTATTCCTCAAAAATAAATAATTTTACTTCCCGTCTATGTACTTTGCATGAATTTAAATTTCAGCGCTACTGAAATGAAAAAAGAACGTATTTCATTATTATCTTTGGGGCAAATAATTATCTGCCAACAGTTCCTAGAACAGAAGGTAGAATCGTACTTCTTTAGAGTAAATTCAGCGTTTGGGATGTGGAATTAGAAAGTTATCTAAAATGAAGAAACTTATTCTGCCAATATGGCCTACGGTCTGTCAACAAGGTTTGTGTCCCCACACGTTCATGTCAGAAAATTCTGAAATTCTTTACTCTTGTAGTTGTCAGATTTTCGTCCGTGATACGAAAAGTGTGTGAATCCAGACCGGGGAAAACTCAGACTTTTTCTTTCTACAAATCAGACCTTCCTCTGTATCCCTTTGAATTACATAATCAGTCTTAGTTGTGGACCTGGGATTGTCACCACAGAGTAAGAAATGAACATTCTGGTAGATATCTTGAATTTGAGCAACCATCCTTGTCTCGATCCATAATGAAAGCATTTTTCTAAAATTCCCAATATACGAAGTGCAAAATAAAAATGATTTTGGTACATACTATACCAAATGAGCCATTAATAATGATTAAATACTATTATTTCGATATTGCTAAAAACAACCACATACCCATGAAAGGAGTTTTGGTAAATAGAAATGCCTTATCGTAATAGATTTTCTCGTAATTTTTATGTTTTTCTACATTCAAACTGTAGCTATACATTTACCATTAAGCTATATAAAATAGGTTATTTATTTTAAGATAAAATACTCGTAAAAGTAGTAAACATTTACCCTTTCTCGTTCTTATTAAAGCTAAAATAAGACAACAGAAAGGTAAAGAAAAAGGATCATAAATTGCTGCCAGGTTGACCCCACTCATACTTAACCCTACAGAATCGCTGTCGCCAGTGTGAGCTCATTAAAAACAGAAGGCTCATTTTCAGAGTCCAAAAATAGTAGAAAATGGTGCATTGTCTGCAGGGGGCTCTTGCGCTGCTGATGTTACATGTCATTAGTGATTTTGGGGTAAATGTGATAGTGCCTGATTTTTTTTAATAACCTCCAGTACCCAATTATAATATTAACGGATCAAATATATTTTATGTCTTAAGGGTTTGTGAGGATATATATATGTATTATATATATATATATATATATATATATATATATATATAGGTATATATATATATATATATATATATATTTTTTAGATATATGTTATTATAGATATATATATTTATATTATATTGTATATTATATATATACATATATATATATATATATATATATATATATATATATATATATATATATATATATATATATATATATATATATATATATATATATATATATATATATATATATATATATATATATATATATATATATATATATATATATATATATATATATATATATATATATATATATATATATATATATATATATATATATATATATATATATATATATATATATATATTCAATGAAGGAATACGTGCTTGAGAATATCACTAAGTCCATGTCAGGACTTTGAACAAGTACTTTCGTAGTTTATTCTACATTTTGAAGTTCACATTGAATACAAAAGAAGTTGACAGAGATTTATATACAAAAACAGAAGGTGGGGGCGGGGTTACAGTTTGTTAATCTGGGCAGCATGTTCCTAAAACAAAAAAGACAGGAACAAAGGATCAGGGATAATCCAGGGTGGAGATTAACATTCCTGATGGAAGTAGTTTCAATGAAGACAGACTCTAGCAGATTTCTTTTCCAATGGTCGCTGACCTTGTAGATAACCGTTGACTTATCCCAGTTCATCCCATGGCCTGTCTTAAGCCAATGATCCACAATGCCATTATTTGATAAACCCCTTGAAATGACATATTTTGTGTTGGGAGCTTCTAAATTTTAGTCTTTTTGATGTTTGACCAATATAAATCTTATTATATTCTTTACAAGGAATACTGTATACAATATTGTTTGAATTGGTAGGCTATTCTTAATTAGTTTATTTCTCAAAATATTATTATATTTAAATACTAAGTTAATATCAATAGTTTTTAAAATTAAGATAAACTGCAGGAATGAAATTAAAGATGAAATGGTTGTTAACACAGGTTGGATTATAATATGTCTTTTTGCTTTATTTTTACAAAGTTCTAAAAATATGGAGGGCAACATAATGAATCTCCTATTTTATCAATAATTTTATGCTCCTCTTCCAAAAATTCAGGACTACAAATTCTAAGATCTGAAATACGTACTGGAAAATGTTAACACCTTAATTTGTTTAGCATGGTTAGAGTAAAAATGAATATATGACAAATTATTCGTGACTATATACTTTAAAAAAAATTGGTGTTATTTCTAATAACTAAGACATCCAGAAATGGTATTCTATTGTGAATTTTATGGATGGTACAAGATTATTAACTGTTTGCAAGAAAGCAGGAATATTTACATTTTATTTAACAATACAAAAACAATCGTCTACATATCTAACCCAAAACACCTTAGGGAGATTCCTTGGAATAAGTCTAGACTCAAAGAATTCCATGTAAATATTAGACAAAAGTGGCGAAAGAGGGTTCCCATAGCCATACCAAATATTTGTTTATAAAATTACCATTGAAGAATTTACAATTTTTTATACAAAGGGATATCAAATAATAATAACATTGGTAGGTCATTCTAGATTATACAAGTCCAAATGTTGTGATAAATATTGAAGTAAGCCATCAATAGGAACTTTAGCAAATAAAGATGTCACATCAAAACTGGTTAATCTGGAAAATGCAGAATAAACTATGAAAGTACTTGTTCAAAGTCCCGATTTTCACTCATCTTCCGACGTGGATTTAGTGAGATATATATATATATATATATATATATATATATATATATATATATATATATATATATATATATATATATATATATATATATTTATTTATATAAATATATATATATATACATATATATATATATATATATATATATATATATATATATATATATATATATATATATATATATGTGTGTGTGTGTGTGTGTGTGTGTGTGTGTGTGTGTGTGTGTGTGTATGTAATTGTGTGCGTGCGTGTGTGTGTGTGCGCAAAAGGAGAGAGAAAATCACGGACGCGTTCGATGTTAATATATGGAAATGTGTTTGTTAAGCCTTTAGCTTTGCTACTACTGTATTTCCTGCATTAATCAGATTATAACAAGATATACAATTCATATCTGATGCAGACTTATGTCAGATCGTACGAAAAAACGTCCAAATAGGATAACTCTTTTATGCTGTGGTTTTGCGTTCATATATCGAATCTTCCAGTTGTTTTACTCCTGAATTCCAGGTAAAAATAGTTCCTTTGAACAATTAATTAAATTAATGGAAATAATCTTTTGCAGCTAATTTTACTTATTTAAGAGATATTCTGAATCACATGCCAGTATTGGATAGTGCAAACCGAAGATAATAAAATCGGTTCCTGTTTACAATTTAAAAAATTTATTTATTAGCAAGATTTAACTGCAGTGAGTGAAAAAACCCATACCCTTATGTATTGCACAACTATTGTTTATAAATCGTCACCCGTCCTTCATAAATGTTGAAATTTTATTTTTAAGTATAGAATTATAACACCGTATAAAGGAACGACCTCCTATAGATACGCGTCCTCACCACTAAGTATAGAATGGTAATAAGTAATTAATGGAGAATATCCATTCAGTTTGCCATGTGGAAAAGAAGCTTATTCTGATTAACGAAATTATTCCCCATTTGGGTTTCTTTTTCTTCATCTGTTTGCTCACTGTCTTTTAATATATATTAATATATATTAGTGATAAGGCCACAAATTTACATTAAAAAAATATATAAACGTAAGCATTAATTTTTAGAATTAACCCTACAACACTTAAATGCCCGTATAAAGTCATTATATACATCTTCAATTCCTAGATTTATTTGCTCACTAAAGTTTCCTATAACTGCATTACAACCATTTTCCGATTTGCTTAGGAACATACTTGTTGAGAAAGGTACCCATTATTTCATGGCATTTATCATTGATAAATTTTGAAGTAATGGCAGCTCATTCATTGTTTGATAGGTACAACTAAATAATATATTTATAAACATTACTTGAATAACTGCAGAGTTTATGGTAATCTGCATAAAAGTGTACTTATGCTTTGAATTTAGTAGAACTATAATTTAATATAACTATAATTATAGTGTGTTTGGTGCTCGTCGTTTTACAAAAAAATAAACTTCCATAACGGACAAGGTCTTTACTTACTTAACTCTAGATTCTAGAAGGTTCACTCTATAAGCAGATTAATAAGTGATTACTTGTAACCTAGATAATTCAGTGAAAAACGCACAGTAAAGTTTGACATTATAGTCTTATGATTTATGATTGTAACAAAAGATTCTTTGAAAACTATGACCTTAGTTTGATATAACAAGATGTTCCGACCTTCTCCTTTAAGTAAAATCATGTAATAATAGACTTTATATTAATAACTTCCAAAAGGATTCAAATTATGATTGTAAGCCTCTTTTAGTTGCAAGTGTTTCTGCTTGTTTTCTACTTTAATTCTATATTCCCATGAGGTTGGGTATTGTTTCATCACTGGATGGCATTCGTTTAAATTTATGGTAGAGAGAGAGAGAGAGAGAGAGAGAGAGAGAGAGAGAGAGAGAGAGAGAGAGAGAGAGAGAGAGCTAAAACTTTCTCATTTACGATTCCCGAAAACCCATAAAGATAATATTTTTCGAAGGCCTTCATATCATCTTTGGGTCATTTTAAGTAGAAAATAATGTATGTAAGTGTCAAGTCTCCTTTCCCCTTTTGATAACTGATCCCTTCTTTCTGTACTTCCTATTACCTTCTGTTACTTCTTTCAGCTGAACATCATATTCTTTGGGAGCTTGAATTTCAAGCAAACGGCCGTATGTCGGGCTTGTTCCATATGTATAGGGTTCATCTTCTGAATAATAATAATAATAATAAGGGTAATAATAATAATATTAATAATAATAATAATTATTATTATTATTATTATTATTATTATTATTATTATTATTATTATTATTATTATTATTGTTGTTGTTGTTGTTGTCGTTTTTTCTCCCTTTGACATTAAATACTCTGAAAATATTTGTATACAGTTCAGTTTTTGTACAATGCCAGCAACAGCAGAAATTATGACTTCTAGATGCAGATTATCTCTTTAACAGAGCACTTACATACGCATTTTAGAATTGTTTATCTTTCAAATTAATCAAAGTGCCTTGCTTAACCCTCTGAGCGACCAAAAGAATTATCCAGCCTTGTGAAAAGTCGTTTACATGAAGCGCGTCAACAAGATTACGCAAATGTTAAAGAGTTAAGTTCCTTTTGTTTTTTTTTTTTTTTTGGGGGGGGAGGGGTTGGCGTTACGCAAATGCCATCATTTCCGCAGTCATTAATGGGTACAAGAAACCCAGGCCTTTTACGTTAAAAGGAAATGTCGTCACACTTCTAAGAATAAAACAATTTCCTAGGGCATCTCTATTTTATATGTGATCTGATAGAAGTCCATTTTCTTTGTACGAACAAATAGAAATTCTGATATGTTATGATAACCTTTTCAGATTTAGAACCAGGTAGATACTACCAAGGCAAATTTTTTTCTTACTGCAAAGGGTCTTAAGAGTCACAACTCACTTCTAACAAAGCCTTGAGCCAGTCACTGGAAGAGGGCTGCACTGTTACCTAATGGTTCTCATATTCCATAATTTTCTGCTTTTTGAAAACTCTTTCATAGAAAAGCAGTTTAAAAGCGCTGCTAAAACCATTATGGTACCATGTGAAGTATAACTATGCTCTAGTCATTGTTGTATCTGTATAAGTAATATTTATATTCATATATATATATATATATATATATATATATATATATATATATATATATATGTGTGTGTGTGTGTATGTGTGTGTGTGTGTATATATGTATGTATATATATATATATATATATATATATATATATATATATATATATATATATATATATATATATATATATATATATATATATATATATATATATATATATAGAAAGTAACAGACACTGTTCTACAGAGCACCTCTTTGGCTAACGAGTATATGTTCAGCTAACTGATATAAATATATGGGTGACACGGCAAGGTCTAGGAGTCTTCCGACCACACTTATCAGAGCAAAGTTTAATAAGCAACAAACTAAGTTATTAAAGTCTACCTAATTTTGGCTAATGGAAAAAGTTAATTTTAATTATCGCTTAAAAGAAGTATGTGATCCTGTCTTGATTGCTGGTAAGACTGATAACTTTCATTCTCCGCAGCGTCGTAAAGAAAAGTAATTCTCACGTCACCAATCGGCTACAATTACTTAGCTCCGACTTATCGGAGCTATGATTCAGAGATCAGTTTTATTGTTATTCATGGCTCTAATGTTTGGTGATTTTCGTATTTTCTATTGGTTGCTCATTTCCTTAATCAGATGTGAGTCGTTACTTACTACTTAGCAAAGTCGATTTTTTTTTTTTTTTTTGAGCAAAAATTATGTATTATTATTGGCAGATAAAAATATTTTTTTTTTTTTTTCAACATATTACGTTACCTTGGTGTGTTAAGAAAAAAAAATTAGTTACTAGCTAACCCCTTAACAATTTTTCCTGACGTGCTTTTATACTGTACAAATCTCAATCATCGATCAAGTAGTTGCAGGCATAGAAATGACAAGAGTGTCTGCATTGGAATATCCGATCAATCTTTTCCATTTTGTAATATACCACTTTATAGTATTGTCTAGAAGCACCACGGCCAATTTTCTTTCTACTAAACATTTAATTATCAAAATGAATTCATCCATACATACATACATATATATCTTTTGCTATATATATACACCCATATGTATGTATGCATGTTTGTTTGGTCTGTGCGTGCATGTGTATATCCCTCTCCTTTATTACTGGAACAGGTTTGGGTTTTGCACACAGCTCAGGCTTAATTATTTAAAATAGTTGAACGGACACCTAAACATGTCACGCCAAGCAAAATGGTTCATCTTCTCTAAAAGATTTTCTCAGTTGAGTAATACTCTGATACTCAATTAAACTCATCTTCATCTTACTCGAAAAGGATTATCTTTGCTAGATTCTTATTGAAACATTCAGATTAAATAAAAGATTCCCCAGAGAACTGAATAATTTAAACGTACCCAGACAACGAAAGCTCAGTTATGTCTTTGTCTAGCAATTATGTTATCAATGTGACATTTGTAACGAAGTAATGCCTGATTAATTGAATTACTTCTCCCACGAATCCGAACATGTCAGTGCGTACAGGAAATGGCGAGAGTTTCTGAAAACTTGTCTTAGATTTTACTAGCTGTTACTCATTTGAATATATTTGGCTGTTTTCTTCATTATTTTGACAGATATTTTATATAAGAAAGCTTAGTTTGGGATAAGAAGAAACTACGGAATCATTGCTAAGGATTTCTATCATTCTGAGGGTGAATTAACAAATATGATTTTAAAAGAAAGTGCCCTAGCTACGTAATACATCACTTAGCCATGAATTGTGAATGTGATTAGTAGTATCTGATTAAATAGTCTTATGAGCTTAATAAATAACCTAAAGTGTTAATCTCCCGAGTTAACTTCAGCTTAGGTGCGTGTTTACGTTTCATTGGTTCTAAAGCAATTCTTAAGATGACATAATAGATTGGGAGTAACATCAGAGTACTGGTAATTGTTGCACAATCAGATTCATTACCTTTAATCGTCTTTCATTAAAATACGTAGCTTTCATGATTCCTTGATTCATTACGTCACTAACTGTCATGCAGCGTTAATCCTTCACGCATTCAAATATCTTCCCTTGTCATGCATTTATTAGGTTAGTTATGCATCAGCATTCATTTACAGATTCCTTAATTGATTAATTCGATAAACTTCCTGCATGAACATTCATTTAAGGGGTTACTTACATGCGTGGCATTTCTTTAATGAAAAACTGATTTGTAAGCCATTTCATGACTCATTTTTCACATTAGGGTTTTGCAATCTCTTAAATGTTGAATTAAAAAGCAATGGAAAAGTTATCAAACTTTTATTCATTTATTAGACTGATTAATTAACAGGACTTCAGATATATAAGTTGTCATTCTTTTACGCACCTTTGCAAATACAGACTCTCTAACGTCTTATGAATTATCATTTATTTGCTCACTTATTTACACCGTCATGAAGGTTTTTTTTTTATTTTTCTCTTTATTTTCATATATGTTTCAAACAGTTTTCATTTGAGCGTCTGTAACTTTAAATTTGTCAAATTTTATTAATCCTAGAGGATTTGGGCGTTAATGCATTGGATTTATGGAACTGAATGCGAAGAGTACCATAATTGAGAGGGCTCAGAAACTGGATAAGATGATTTTATTTTCTTTTCTCCGTTCAGTGTTGCCAAAGATTGCACAAGCTGTTTTCTGCAAGGGATTAAAGGCGGCTAAATGTATCCTGTAAGACCAAGGATACAGCAAACCTTTTAGTAAACGGCAATAAATTTCATCGGTATCTGTAATTATAAGCGTTATAAAGAATACCAAATAATATTATATAGAACTACTTGGATTAGTCGTCGGTAGAATGGCATTGTATGACTACATCTCTCTTCTTAGTCTTTTCTCACAGCCTGATAAAGAACGAGATCATAAAAAGGAACATCGCTTCCTTTTCGTCTTATTATCACCGTCATTACCACTATCATTAGTAGTAGTAGTAGTAGTAGTAGTAGTAGTAGTAGTAGTCTGAGATGAGGTTGTTAATAAATTAGATAATAACTGTTCTTTTGTCTAAATGTTCCGGATAAAAACGGTGCTTCACACTACATAAAAATTAGTGAAATTAATTCGAGCTGCTTCTCCTTTCCCTTAAATAACCTAAGAGGAAAGCAAAGCTCTTTCTATAACTTACTGAGTTTCCTTTTATCTCAAAGACCTTGTCCTTCTCCTTCCCGAAGAATGCGCATCTGTGTCCAGCTGTGACGCGGCATCTCTTCACACCACCAGATTTCGGCATCATCACTTTTTATGAGACTCCAGCTTTTCGAATGATGGATGCCTACGCATAACCAAAGGAAAATTTTCATTTTCAGTCAACGATTGCTTTCCTCATAGGTGGAATAGTAAGTTTATTATTTTTGTATTTTTTTTTAGAAAAATAAACACACCTGCCAAGGTTTCCATTTGTTATTAAATCTATCCAATTATTTTCATTCACGCGATATGATTCCTGCAATAGAAGACATGTTTATCTTGGCATATAGAGTGAACTGTCAAACTTTAAACAACGCACAAGTGTATGTGTATTCATGTTAATATTCAAAACAGTGTGCATGAGTTATCTTACATGTAAGGAGTTACATGCGGTTTTTTTTATGTCAAATACCACATTTATCATACACACTAAATAAACAACGGTGAGAAAAATCGAATAGTTAAGTAATGACATGCTAAATTGGTTATAAATATATGTAGTGATACAGTCTATTGAACAAGCAAATTTTACAACACATGAAAAAAATGTAAAAAGTAGAAAAAAGTTGCAACAAGAAATTCTCAGGAACAAAAACACTTTCAGAGATGGAGAGATATTGTACCTTGCAAAGAAAATTTGACAGGAGAGGAGAACGGAGAAAAGGAAAATTTCAAGAGAATGTTAAGGAAAGGATTGCCTTGAGTAAAAATGCTGCAAGCATAATATATTCCATTTGTATTTTCTTTCATGTGCAGTTGTTCTTTTACTGAACCCTTAAAAATTATTTCATTTCTGAGGTGGCTCCTTTGCTTCCTTTGTTAATATGCTCTTCCGTTTGTCCTTATTCCTTTTCCATTATTCTGAACACTTACGTTGCATAACATTATTCAATTTTTCAACTCAGCATTCCTGCTACAAAATCGCACGCGCGTTTGCATTGTATCCCTTCCTTTTTAAAACTGATTTCACAAAGTGGTCTACTGACGTGACATCCAAGATCAAGATGACTTTCTCAGTTGGTAAGCAATATTTGTTGCCACTTGTTCCATAGGCAAAAGTAATAGGATATGTACTTTTTCTAGAATAAGTAAACAGATGACACTCTTACTCTATAGCCCTTTTAGCCATTATAATCAGTAACACATGCACACTCAAGCTCGCGTATGTACACACACACACACACACACAAATACATATTATATATATATATATATATCTTATATATAACCAGACCACTGAACTGATTAATATATATATCTTATTATATATGTGGCTAAGAACTAACTGGTTATATAGCATACGGGATATACATATATATATATATAATCCGAATATATATTTATGATATAGTAATATATATTTATATCACCAGAAATAAATTCCTCTAATTCTTCATTGGCCGCTCGGATAGTCGAACGCTGGGCCAATATACATGTGTGTGTGTGTGCAAAAAGTACTGTACATATGTAGGAAATTCTTAATTACAAAATACACTAGAACCCTTTCAGATGTGAAGGATATTCAGCCTTTATTCTTTTTAATCAACAAACTCTGTGTCTATCTTTCCACCATCCTACGGGATATCCTAGTCATGTATACTTTTCATCAGTTTATTGTATCCTATTCTGTGCAGTGACAAAATAGATTATTTATATATATATATATATATATATATATATATATATATATATATATATATATATATATATATATATATATATATATATATGTGTGTGTGTGTGTGTGTGTGTGTATGTGTGTGTATGTATGTAAGCATTAAGCTACAAACGTCCTTTAATATTGTGTGTAATATGTTTGTATACAAATGGAATGGAATTTTTAGTTGATACAGGTATCATAATCAAAAAGGACAGGAACTCCCAGGACCAGGGACGAGTTACCAACTATACAAGTTCCTGTCCTGCCTTTTGGCCGCTGGTCTCCAACCACTTGAAGAACTGTACTTTATTGTCAACTAAAAATTCTTAATTGCAAAATACACTAAATATATTATTTGAGGCTTTCAGATGAATTGGATATTCAGCGTTTTAGCTTAATGCTTTATTAATCAAGCGGTGATGTGATAAAAATTCTGTATATGTGTATATATATATATATACGGGATATCCCAATCATATACACTTTATATCAGTTTATATATATATATATTATATATATATATAGTGGATATATATAAATAGATATATATATATATATATATATATATATATATATATATATATATATATATATATATATATATATATATATATATATATATATATATATATATATATATATATATATATATATATAAAATTATAATTTCAATATATACCCCCAAATATCCAGTGAAAAAATCGCCTGGGACGAATTGACTACTTGTCAAATGATGTCCATCCATACCCGAGTCCCACAAAAAAAAAAAAAAAAAAATAGTTATCTATTAGTTCCGGAGGGGATCAGTCATGATCCGTCTCGATCCTGTGTGACTGTTTATCCTGTGCGGTTTCTTGTCTTTAGGCAGGCATAGTGATGTCAAAGGTGCGCAATTTAAGGAGGATATCATTAGATATTGTAAATTATTCAAGGCAGAATTGTCTACTGGTGCAATATGTGCTCAAACCAGTGTAAACGTTTGAATTGTTGAAATACTGTGAACGGGTCATGCGAGAATCAGGACCATTCAAGAAAGGCTTCATACTGCGGGGTATCGAAAGGTGGCTGGGAAGTGTAAGCCTGCTCTAACCAAAAGACACAGGGAGAACCTCCTGGCATTTGAAGAGTGCTATCTTGACTGGGATTTTTAAAAGTGGTGTAAAGTGTTATGGACAGGTGAAAGTAACTTTTTTTTGTGAGTGAAAACAGGAAAACTAATGTAGGTGCCAGGAGCTGGTCCATTAGACTTGAAATTTCTCTCACCTTCAGTTTAGCATCCCTCCTTTGTTATGGTGTTGGGGGGGGGTTTCACAATATTGCCCCCTTTGTCTTCCTGCCTGCTGGTCAGACTGTTACCAAGGAGGTTTATTGCCTCTCGATGAACAAACACTTAGAAGATTCATTTGAATGCATCTAAACAGAGATTTTACAACAAGATGGCGCCCCAGTGCATACTTCAAAATTAGTTAAGCCCAAGGGTTGACTTAATGATTGTGGGGTTCAATGTATAGAAAATTGACCAGAGAACTAGCCAGATTTGTGTCCTCTTAAAAATTTGTTGTCAGTACTGAAATTAAAATACAGATCGTGGGCACGTCAACCAAAAACGAGCTTAATCGCCGTGCTCAGAACCACATGGGAAGAACTTGACCCACCCCCAAATTCTACATTCCCTAATGGACTTGCTTCCTAAAAAGGTTTTCGTGAACTTTGTCGTTGCTATGGTCATCCCATCCATTATTAGCTTAAGAGGAAGAAGAGGAGTTCATGAGTGTTATGCTCTAATTTCATTGCTCAATCTTTTTTAGTTTTTGTGGTATAGGATGCCAAAGTTGGGGTTGGGTTTTTCTACACACACACACACACATACACACACACACGCACGCACACACACACACACACACACACACACACACACACACACACACACACACACACACACACACACACATATATATATATATATATATATATATATATATATATATATATATATATATATATATATATATATATATATATATATATTTATAAATATATATATATATATATATATATATATATATATATATATATATATTATATATATATATATATATATATATATATATATATATATATATATATATATATATATATATATATATATATATATATATATATATATATATATATATATATATATATATATATATATATATATATATATATATATATATAAGTCATGTTTGGCTGCTAATGAATGATAAGGTGGCTCTAATTAAGAATTACTGATAACTATACCTGACTAAGAAAAGTGAAAAGTGAATGATGCTCAATATTTAACAAAAATGGTGCAGAGATGGAGGTAAACTTAGGATGTCCACTAAATAGTATAATTCATTAAAATCAGAAGTTGAAATATGTACAGGAGCTATCAACAGAGATCTGTGGCACTGTCAAGAATTATGTTACACAAAGTAATCACAAAGTAATTAAGCAATGTGCCACAACTGCAAATCTTAACAAACTAGGCTTTTTGTAGGCTAATAGTTTTCAGGGGAAGGATCCGAAGAATGCACAGTAGGGGGTATGATAAGCATGAATGTTGCACTGTTGATAAACCAGATATCTTGACTGGTATGGCACCTGTGTGTGCAGGAGATGGCACTGTCATCTACAGTTGAGGTCACACATCTGGGACTCCAGTGGCGTGAAGTCATGAATCTGGAAGCAGGGGTGAGAGCAGGAAAGCTGAAACACATATGGGTGACAGTAGGTCTCGAGTAAAAATGACATTGTGAAGTGGCTAGGCAAAATATCACAACACTTGTCTTCTGGAGACAGGTGATTGGAGTGTCACAACTAGGAGACATCCGTGAGGAACTAAAATATGTCACTAGCTGTGTGAATTCCTGGAGCGGGACAAGCAAAAAGGGGTACGTTGGGGATGGTATTTATACAAGGTTGCAGCAATTCAGAGAACAGGTATTTGACACTTTGACAGGCTTAATGGGTCGGCCATTGTCTTCTTCCGAGGGCATGTCACTAATCCATCACATTACCTTAGTCCATGGACAAGATAAAGGTTTGAGAAAAGATTCGAGGGAGCAGGCAAGGGATGCATGTGTTAGTAGGAGGAGACACAGGTGAGGGTCAGGTTGAAAAATCCCTTGGTGGCCCAACAGAGGTAGTTGGGATTGGCAAGGGAAACAGAGGTGCTGGCAGGCATGACTGGGGCATCAGAATGTAACAATAGAAGGAACTCTCAGCCAGGACATGCTACTTGCAAGCAACTGCTAAACATGTCATTTCAGGGACGACTTCTCAGTGACTTCAGGTCAGGTCAGATCAGTAACAGGGGTGATGTCTGATTGTAGGATCAGCTATCTCAGAGACACCTTAGTGGCGTTAAGTCGGGTAGTAGAAAACATAGAAGTTGGTTTGAGAACATCAAGTAAAGTGCATTTTTAGAATGTATGTTACTGCATCTCGGAGAATGAATATGGCAATGAAATTTATAGGTGGCAAAAAATCAAGAAGGAAAAAGCGTGTCTTCTGAGACAGGTGAGTGAGACAATATAGGAGACACCGGAAGGAGAACTAGCATAGGTTATACTAGGTGTGTGACTTCTGGAGAGGGACTAGCAAAGATATATATTAGCCAGGGCTAGTATTTATACCATTCAAACTGGATGGTGACTGATTGTATGTTTGTCCAAGAAACACTTTTGACTAAAAAGCCATTAGATACCATCCAGTTTGAATGGGTCCTTTTAGTAATATATATATATTCCTATATATATATATATATATATAATCCAGCCATATATATAGAATAGGTCATTATGGTGGCCAGATATAAGGGTTTATAGAAAAGAGATAGATAGATAAATGGATTGACAATGAGATGGGAGAGTTGTTAGGGAAGTTATGTCAGGCAGGGGCTACATATTCTTACAGATAATTAGACAATTATTTGGGGTCAGGTTAAGTAAAATTTACCGATCGTTGACATTGCAGTTGCAGAAATAGTTGGGAAGGTAATCAGTAGATAGAAATGCTAGAAAGGGGTATATATGATATGGGGAACTGAGAAGAACAGTAACAACAGAAGGAACTCTGTGTGTGTGTGTGTGTACTTGCAATCGTATACATATGTCAACATATCACCTCAGTGTAAGGGGCAACTTTTTATATCACTAGGTTTCATTCACATTTTATCAGACCATGGCGTAAATTAAATCCATTTCATTTGACATTTCCTGATAATTGTTACTAAAAAGAAGCCTTGGGAAAACATAGGAATGTTGGATCTCATTAAACATCAAAACAACTTATGATAACTTTCAACTTTTTTATTAATATAACATAATTGCTTCTCGGAGAATGAATATTTCAATTAAATTTATATTTGCTGGGGAAAATCATGACAAAATTAATCTATAGTTATATTTATGACAATATATATATATATATATATATATATATATATATATATATATATATATATATATATATATATATATATATATATATATATATATATATATATATAATATATATATATGTTCACAATTATTAACTAGTTTAATCTGATAGTAAACCATTTTTTTTACTATCAACCTTACCATTCTGAGACTTTTGGCTTGACTTTGAAATGTGAGTCTACTTGAAGCATTGGCATCCCTCTATGCCCGAGAGGATGGGTCATTGTTCACCGATTGAAGTTTACTGGACAACTTATTGTAAGATATGTCTGAAACATTGAAATATTCAAGAGCAATTATTGAAACATAACCGATCTATAGTAAAAGATGAAAGGTTATAGATGTTACTGTATGAATTACAAGAACAATGTTTTCAAATATTCCTTTCAAGGTACATAATACTCTTTTAATTAAAGGTATAAAATAGGAAACAACATTTCTTATAGGAAAAGAATGTTGGTCTTAAACAAAGATGTGCAGGTGTAGTCCAGTGTTTGTTGCGAGACAGTTGAATAAAAAGTAACAGATGCACGTGCACCTAAAAATAACTTATGATAGAAGTGCTCGAGATGTAACATGGAAAATGCTGAGGATGTACTGTGTAGAATGTGATATACTGAAATAATTAGAAGTGTCTATGTGAAAGAGAAGCTAATGTTAGATTATTTACAAGTGAAAGTTTGTTTAAAACCTGGTCAGAGATAAAAGTTTACTGCATCTCCACGACTTGTATTTATGGATGGAGAAATGACTAATCTTGATAGGGGATAGATTTGAGTGTACTGTAGCAGTCTGAGGAGGTATGTTATGCTAAATGAAGCAGGGCTCTGCTTTTTCTTGTTGATTCAATATTATCGTGTCGCCAATTAGCAAACGTGCTGTCTGTCCCAGAGGTAATTTTACTTCTGTTCATTTACCTGTTGCAATGAATTCCTATTTTCCAATAAAGGAATTACTGGACAGGTTATTTAAATATACTGCATAAAACAATAATTGGGACATTTTAATCAACAATTCTATTATGAAGTTCAAACAAATATCAAACGAATTAATTGTTAGTTCAATTGCAGATAATTAAAATAGAGATATTTGATATCTATATGGACATCTAACGAAGAGTAACGGAATGGAAAATTACAGTTAGGCGTTATGTCAAGCCCATATTGTTTTTTCATAAAGTTGAATAACTAATACTTTGCAATTTCATCGAAATCTCTCCGCAAAGTGATATATCGCGAAGAATAAATGAACAGTGTTATTTCCATTTAGATATTAAACGTTTCACCTCTGATGTTTTTCAGGCTTCATGTAACTGGATATATACGTTTACTTTCAGCTGATAATCAGTACTCTTTTCAAAGAGCATTGTCAAAGTTACATCCTATATAACAACGAGGTCTGTTATGTTAGCTTGCATGGTTATATATAAAATTATCCTGAGCATCTATATGTGTATATATATATATATATATATATATATATATATATATATATATATGTGTGTGTGTGTGTGTGTGTGTGTGTGTGTGTACAGTATATATATATATATATATATATATATATATATATATATATATATATATATATATATATATATATATATATATATATATACATGTGTGTGTATATGTGTGTGTGTGTGTGTGTGTGTGTGTGTGTGTATGTGCTTAGCATTTTTAGATACTAGAATCAACAGAATTCTCACAAAGACAGTGCAACAAAATGACATCGATAGACGAGTTAGCTTTTAATGGAGCTGGTGCTTGCATGCATGGCGGAGCGGAACCTATGCCTGCTAATAATTTTCCGTGTACCCATCATAGTCCAACTGTCCAGTCATTGATGCCAGTTCTGTCGAGACTGGCCTGTCCCCTCCGTCGTCCTTTCAGCATGTTGAAATGACTGACTGGCGCGTCTTGCACGGGCCCACTCCTTTTTTTTTTTTTTTTTTTTTTTACATGCTTTTATTTAACTTGACTTCTGCGTCTGTCTGTCTGTCTGTCTGTCTGTTTGGGTCAAATCTTGTAACTCAATTTTCGACCTGTTCCCTTCGTCCGATGGTCTTGAAATTTCCCCCTCCCCCTTCTAAAGCACACCATCAAGATTTAATTGAGCTGTGTCCTCCCCCTCCCCCTCCCCAGCACACGATCAAGTATTAATTTAGCTCCTTGAAGTATTCTTCTTATATATCAATTAATATTAAAATTTCAAGGCTTTACCATTTATGTAGGTTTTCCTTATTGGCAATACAGGTGTAAGGAGAAGTTTGATTTTGAAGATAAAGAGTCCTGAGTTATGCCCTTGATCAGTTCATAATATTTTTATTAAATTAATAAAAATTTTCCAAGTGTGTAAGTTAACTGCCCTTTAACCATTTATAACAAGGTGTAGACCTAGTCTCAGTTTTCAGCTGCCCTGCCCATCCTTCCCTCTTCCATCCCCCTCCCCTCCCCTTTTCAGAAGCACATAATCAAGTGTTAATTTAGCTGTGTCTTCGAGACCTCCCCTTCCAGCTTCCTTCCCTTTCCTCTCCCATCCCCTCCACTTCTGCCTGTGTATTCCCCCTTCCATCCCCTCCCTCCCCCTTTCGGAGCAAATGTTAATGTAGCTGTCCTCCCCCTCCCTTACCTACATCCCATCCACTTTCCTCGCCCCTCCCACTTCCCAAAGTTTCCCCTCCCCCTCCCTACTCATTCCTCCTCCACCTCCGCCCCCTCCTCTTTTCCATCCATCCCTTCCCCTTTTCCTCCCCTGCCCCATCTCCTCCTCCCTCCCTCCTCCTCCCCCTCACCTTCCATCTTCCCTCCCCATCCCTCATCTTGTATTCTTCCATTCCCCTCACCCTCAACTCCCCTCCCATTTAAAAAAAGGGCCATCCTGTCTCCCCATCCCCTTTCCTCTTGCACTCTTCCTTCCCCCTGAGCCTCACCCTCCTGTAAACAGAAATCAATTTATTAAATGTCACTAAAAAGTAAAAAAATTTTTTTCTTTTAAAATTTCCTTCCGTGTTTGGGGCCTACGAGGCATTTTATTTTTGTAGACATGATTAATTGTAAGAAAATCTGGTGTCTCCCAAAAATTGTTTTCTGAAGCTCTGCATATCTGTTCATCTGTATTTGCCTCCATTTTGATAATATATATGTAAGCTAAAATATCTCATTATATTGTACGCTACGACTGAAACCAACTGAAATATCTTTCTGTACAATAGAATATCTTTGAGTACATCAGAAAAAGGTTGAAATATCCAGCAGTAGTATAAAGGAGTATAATGGAACCAAAGGCCTCGACAGCATCATCAGTCATTCTTAAATAATTTCTATAATCTTCGGGTTATATTCCTTTAATTCTTTCAATTAAAAGTCATATGATAAAACTGTTTCTTTTTCTTAGCCAGGTGTGCTTCACCCATACTTTCAGGCTTTTTGCACTAAATTTCATGTTTGTTTTTTTCTTGATTGACCGCGATAAAAATCAGACTCTGTGGTTAAAACTCACTATCAGGTTTGACAGGAGGAGGAGCACCCTACTGCATCTTCCATCTCCCCTCTGAAATATAATCGTGTTAATTAGGTGTGTCTTCCCTTCCCTATCCAAATATGTCCCCTTCCATGTCGAGAACTTATTCCATACCATACTCCCAAACAGGTTGAATACAAGTCAAGTGACTTATTGGTAGTTCTCCTCCCAGTCCCTGCATCCCATCCACTTATCCGCCGTTTGGCAAAGGTTTTTTTCCGCTTACGGTTGTTGACTTGTTAACAACCTGTTTGTTTCCTATTTGGACAAGTTGCCAACATGTTTTATGACATGTTTTACCCTAGTATGGATCTCTTCCAGATAAAGTTTTCAGATTTTCTTTGGATTTCCCCTTCCCTTTCGTTATGGATTTCCTTCATCCCCTTTTTTCTTCATCTTAAGCAATATTTAGATGGCCCTCACCCACATTCATTCTGTTAATTACTATAAATCAAAAAGAATCTTTCACAACAGAAGCAATTTATACATACATAAATAGTATATATATATATAAATATATATATATATATATTAAATATAAAATATATAAAATATTTCTATATATATATATATATTCCGTGAGAGGGCCTACAGGTGGCTTTATCAACATGATTAAACAGGAGAAAAGGGCAGAGGAAGACGTCCATAATAATTGCATACCTTTATTTGTGCATTTTTTCAAGACATCTGTCTCATTATCAAAGCTGGAATAAGTAAAATATAAATATAAAATCAGACTCATACTTAAAATTACAATCAAAATATAAAAAATGTTATACAAAAGAAAGACAAAATTACGAAGACCGTTACCTGTATTTGTACGGAGTATAAAAGTAGAGTGACATAAACAAAGAATTCCAGGCTAACGAAACCAACTGTCAGGTACAGAGTTGTTGAGGTAGTTTGGTTGTTCAATCTTAGTACTAGTAGTTTAATAAAAAGAGATTCAAAGATAGGCAATCGAAGAATTCTGGGACTTTGGAAAGTTTTTAATAAATTTCTATAATCAATTTCTGTTTTACATCTTTTGGCTTTTGTTCTCGAATATTTGAGAACTCTGTTTTAGATAATTTGACTCCAGTTCTATAACTGAACCCTCTATGACAATCAATTCGCACTTTCAGTAGGCGGCAGGAGGCGCCACGGCCACCCCTGACTTCATCGGGGCCAAGCAAATAAATAGACGATGCTTGATGTCATAAGAGGGCTAATTTTGTCTTTGTACTGGAATAATGATTTGATATTAAGAGGATTGACCGTAATCAATTTACAATTAATGGCAGGTGCATACTGTTGAATTAGGTTATTCAAAGTGTTGTAAAAAGACTTATCGTGGATCATAGGAGACTAGCGAAAAATGACATCATCTTAGGAACTGTAGGTATTTGTAATTTAGGTATATATTTATCATTCAGAAATTTATTTAAATAGGTATAAAAAGTCTGGAAGGGTAACAATTGTCTCGAAAGTATTTGTATAAAAAAGTTATTTCATTATTAAAACCAAACCAGCTGGAAGTTATATTAAAAGCTCTGTGGAAGTTGAGTAACCAAGGAGTTTAATTAAAAAGTTAAAACAGCAATGGCTATAAAAATTCAAACCTAGACGTCCAGAAAGTCTTTTCCTAAATACTGATGAATTAAAACAATCGTTTTCTCTAGTAACTAGAACATCCAGAAAGGGTAATTTATTATCATTTTCATGCTCAATCGTGAACCTAATATTTGGATGTGCTTTGTTAGCATACTGAGAAACATTTCAGCCCTTTCTTTGTCTCTAAAAGTACAAAAGTGTCATCTACATATCTACAATAGAAAAGGGAACTATTGATTCAGAGGGCAATTGTCCAGCAATTGCTCCTCTAGTGAACACATAAAAATATTGGCAAATGTCGGGCCGAGTGGAGACCCCATCGCCATTCCTTCTATGACAGTATGAAACTCCATTAAAAATGAAGGCAGTGTCCCTGCACTGTCAGTTGTAAAAGTTTCTTAAAATTATCTGGATGGTTAAAACCCTTAAACATAGTGTTAGTTTCAATATAAATTTTGTTAAGAATGATCTCAATTGTCTCTTCCACAGGGACATTAGTGAACAATGATTCCACATCCAGACTAACCATGTACAAATCTCAGTCTTGTATTAAAATTCTGTTCTTGAATTGCTCTGAGTTCTGTACAGAGTAATCATTATTAGTTAGATTAGATAAAAGAGGGACAACAAATTTTGCTAATTTATAATTATAATGTCTTGAAACAGTAAGCACAAATAAAGGTATGCCGTTATTATGGACGTCTTCCTCTTTTTGGTCCTATATATATATATATATATATATATATATATATATATATATATATATATATATATATATATATATATATATATATATATATATATATATATATATATATATATATATATATATATATATATATATATATATATATATATATATATATATATATATATATATATATATATTATATAATATATATATTATATAATATATCTATAGTGTATATACTATATATACAAACTTTATAGTTTATTTGCATTAATAAGATTGTGTTTGCGGTATTCAGAAAATCTGTACCTCGATAGTCCAAACTAACATCTCTCTCTCTCTCTCTCTCTCTCTCTCTCTCTCTCTCTCTCTCTCTCTCTCTCTCAAGCGGCACATTCTCTCTTTCAGTATGAAGCACCTAGCCCTTTTTTATGCACCTTTTGATACCTCCCCATCAGCAAACGGATTAGAATTTTATCTCCCTCTTATCGTACTTTTCCTTGTTAATCACGCCTTCATCTCGAGAGCAATCTATTCACTTTGACGTACAGATAAGCAATCATATCGCCCGAGGCTTGTCAATCCTTCCATCACCTGTTAAGCTGCATTCCTCAACAGATAGGTTTTGTTTGTCATCAACGACTCGACAATGGTGAAGAGAACATTCTCAATCTCTTTGTGAGTGGAAACTATTGCCTAAAATCAGACCCTGTTAAACATACAAAAATGTTTGAATGCACATTTCTTATGCAGCGAAGAAGTAAATAAGAGGCCTCCATATTTTATGCATGAAAATGCACGGGAAATGTCCTTGGTAGCCAAAGCTCACCAGACCACCGGTTACTGATCCTTGACTTTGTGCAAAGGATACGTTATGGTAATCAGAACCCCAGTGGTTCTGCCTCATAGCTTGATGTTTTATGATCGCAGGAGGGAGGGTTAAAGCTGCTATATATATGTATATATATATGTATATATATATATATATATATATATATATATATATATATATATATATATATATATATATATATATATATATATATATGTGTGTGTGTGTGTATACATGTGTGTGTATATATATATATATATATATATATATATATATATATATATATATATATATATATATATATATATATATATATATATATATATATATATATATATATATATATATATATATATATATATATATATATATACGTGATATATATATATATATATTTGAAAGGTGAAAATTATATATATATATATATATATATATATATATACTTCTTTATATATATATATATATATATATGTACATATATATATATGGTACCTATATATTTTATATATATGGTTATATATATATATATTTGTATATTTATATATATATATATATATATATATATTACATATATAAATAAACACACACACACACACATATATATATATATATATATATATATATATATATATATATATATATATATATATATATATATATATATATATATATATATATATTGATATAGAGCATCTTCCCCAACAAAGCATCAGAAATGGGGGTTTACAGCAGCATGGGCCCTTCCCAGTTCTTTGTTCTGTTAGAGGTCTGTGGCGCGGGTTCAAATTCCTATGCAAAGTCCCGAAACTGATCAGCTGAGGCAGAAACACGCCTTTGCTATCCGTAAGTTCCTGCCACAGACATCCCGGGATTATATATGTAATCAACGGATAGGTTTGCTTAAAAAGCAAATGGGTGTTACTAAGACTAAATGCACACACAAAACAAAGCCACTACAACACCTTCTAAAAACATAACAAACTCTCTCGGACACGTAACGAACTCTCGCCCTACCAGCGCAATAACTTTCTCGCTGCTGGGAAGAGGGAAGGCGTTGGGTCGGGTATGATACATGAAACATACGCTACCATAGGAAAAAATAGCGATGTCAGGCAGGGCAGCCGATCGAGACCACAGGTCTACCCTGAAAGCCAAATCAAAAGTCCTTCAAAAAGTTTTAGGCATCGTGTATTTAGTGGGCCACATACAAAAATGGGAAAAAGCACGTTAAAAGAAGAAGAAGATATATATATATATATATATGTGTGTGCAGTGTAATATGTTCAAACTGCACGTGACAAATATACCATTAGGAATAAAATAGTTATGAAAGGTGAAAATTAAAGACTATAGCGTGTCTAGCACTGTGAAGAAGGGTCACGAACACTGGCAAATCAATAAAGTACTCCAAAGCAAACAACATCTCAGAACATAAGGCATTATAATCGGACGTCGGCAGTTGCCAAACATTGTTGGGAAAATTAACATAAAAAACTACAGGAACAGGAACACCAACAAAACGTCTAGACTGGTTGTAGAGAACGCCTTCATAACTTGCGCCAACAACACAATGGCAGGGAACACCGGAAACGGCTTTGAAGACAGCATATCCAGAAAAATTGTATACTCCACAGTAGCAAGGAAATGAAGGAAAAACCCAAGATAACGCACGGAGGACAGACACCTGGAAGAAGGGAGCAGAGAATGACCAAGATCACGAGGGGGTGGGGGTCACACAAGAGGAGCTGGGCGATTATAGGATTAAAAGTACCCAGCACACAGATATAAATACAGCTGGACTACGCGTCTGCTCATTGTACGGATACTTGATAATGTGGACTGTTTGTCCTAGAAAGCTTGTAACTTTTTCTGAATAAATACTCCATTTGATACCATCCAATTTGAATGAGGTCCATTTAGTAATATATATATATATATATATATATATATATATATATATATATATATATATATATATATATATATATATATATATATATTTATATATATACATGTTTACATGCACAGTATAAGTGAACAATAGTTGAATGCCCTAAGTATCACAACCTGCAGTTATCTTGCTCGTCAGTAAACTATCTCGAATGAAAGAAAATTTTCTCTTAAACTGGTTGTTAGGGAATGTTGAGTGTCAGTTTTAAAACCAGTGAATTTCTACTTAAATTTTCAGAC
The DNA here is from genome assembly GCF_040412425.1 of Macrobrachium rosenbergii. NCBI lineage: Eukaryota > Metazoa > Arthropoda > Malacostraca > Decapoda > Palaemonidae > Macrobrachium > Macrobrachium rosenbergii. Next base: position 12,228,902 of record NC_089764.1, read on the forward strand.
ATATATTTGCAAAGCAAATATTTATTTCATATACAGTCGTTACGTGTGTTTAACATTCTCACAAGCTCGAGTTTGTAGGTTCGGTGCCTTTTGTTCCTCTGTGGGTATGCGTCAATACTTTTTTTTTATTTTATAGATTGACTTTGTATCACTCTTTTATTTCTGGTTAATTTTAGTGGATCTGGAACTTTAAACAGTTTTAAATCATCCATGGACTGATACTTGAATACCTCGGGCATTATAGAAATCTCGCTAAAGCCATTAGTCATGAAAATCAGTATACCCTGGAATCTCGCTAAGGTCATTGATCATGATTCCATTCTATTTTGGAAACTTGCTTAAGTCTTTGCTCATGACTCCAGTCTAACCAGGAATCTCGCTAAAGTCAGTTATCATGATTCCAGCCTATCCTGGAATCTCGCAAATGTCATTAGCCATGATTAGAGTGTATCCTGGAATCTAGAGTCATTGGTCATGATTACAGCCTATTCTGGAATCTCGCTAAAGTCAGTAATCATGATTCCAGCCTATCCTGGAATCTCGCAAATGCCATTAGTCATGATTAGAATCTATCGTGGAACATTGCCCCATGTAAGGTCTCGTATTGCCCCGAATTGTCTTTTCGGGCGCGACATGGCAACTGTGTAATGTTATCAAGGTATCATTTACTCGGCGCCACTCACAAGACACAGCAACCGAGTAATGTTGTCAACCTGTCTGTCGCCTTCTCACAAAGACACGCCCAGGCAATAGCTATTCGGAGACATTTACTTTCGCGACGACTAATGTAAAAGCATTTGGGGGAAGGGACAGGAAACCGTAAAAGGAGAAAGGAAGGAGGAAGCGTCTGCGAAAATTGCTTTCGTTTTCGTTTAGGTTTTTCCCACCACAATAGAATCTGACTTTTTTCGTTTTCTTGTTTATGTGACTGAGCCAGCGAGAAGTAATCATCACATTTACGCAATGATCTTATGGTTTTGGAGTGGGTTGGGTGGTGGATGGGGGTCGAGAGGATGGCAGGAGGTCATTGGCATAATTTATATATATATATATATATATATATATATATATATATATATATATATATATATATATATATATATATATATATATATATATATATATATATATATATATATGTATATATATATATATATATATATATTATATATATATATATGTACATATATATATATATATATATATATATATATATATATATATATATATATATATATATATATATATATATATATATATATATATATAAACTATTATTAGGCTACTTTGTAGAACAAACCATCAGATAAAATTACGTTGTGTAAGAATATTTCCTGATATATGTAACAATTTATATGCAAGTACAGCGATCTCTCTCTCTCTCTCTCTCTCTCTCTCTCTCTCTCTCTCTCTCTCTCTCTCTCTCTCTCTCTCTCTCTCTCTCTCTCTCTTCTTTAAAGTTTAAAAGTGAAATCTTTCAATTCAACAAACAAATTTCACTTATACTTTGAGTCTCTAAGCGCGCCCGTACACAGATTCACATATACTGTACATTTACACTGAACATTTCGATGGGAAAAATATCCATCAAATGAAAATTCGACTTTAACAAACAAAATATCTCTCAAATAATATTCGTCTGCAGCGAGCCGAATCAGGTCACCAACAAACAAAACAAGCACAACATGACCTGTTACAAATAACAAGTAAGGCAAGGCCCTCTTTATTAATGTAGAGGATGTGGAAGAAAAGTCCCGGGAGACCTATTGGACTTACACGCTGACAACGTCATGGGAACCACGAAAACAACTTACTGAACTGGTTACCTTATTTGCAGAGGATTGGCAGTCAATCAGAATTTGAATTTAAAGATAAGGAGAAAAGACAGCGTTGCCTCTCACTAATACAACCGATTCAAGATATCAGCCACAACAATAGAACTAAAAAAGAAAACAATATAAAAAATAAAAGATGAATGAATAAAATTCGCATCTACAAGAGAAGGCTGCTGAAATTTGCACAGGCCGAATCTCCTAAAAAGGCTAAAATATATACCACAATAAAGAGACGAAATTGGCCCTCGGAAAGAAAACGAAAAAGGGAGGAAAGGAGAGGCGATGGAAATGAGCCACCAAGGAAAAGAGAGAGACCCACGTAGGGAGGGGAGGGGGTTAGCGCCCTAAGTGCACCTCACAGGATGCACTGTAGTCATTAATGACTGAAGGTTCTTTATAGCGTGCCTTCGGCCCCTAGCTGCAACCCCTTTCATTCCTTTTACTGTACCTCCATTTATATTATCTCTCTTCCATCTTGCTATCCAACAACCCCCACCCCCACCCCCGACAATTGTTTCATAGTGCTTCAGCTCCTTTGATGTTTTCCTCCTGTTACGTCTTTCAGGCCTACCTACTCTCAGTTTCCTTTCCAGCGCTGAATGACCTCATAGGTCCCAGTGCTTGGCTTTGGCCTAAACTCTATATTCCATTCCATTCCATTCCATTCCATTCCATTCCAAGGGAAAGAGGCACGAGAACAAAAGCAATCCTGCAGGATATTATGCAGGAACCACACAGCCTGCAGTCACGCACAAACAGAGTGGCACAAACTGACAACAGGGACTGAATATCGGTTCATCCAAATTCCTAAAGCAAACTAGGTTGTTAAAGTTTTAAGTAGAATATTAGCATAACTATAATTGTTCGAATTACCCTCAACTTCTCTTATGAAGTAAAAAAAAAAAAAATCATTATTTCAGATCAAGCCATAATTCTCAGTTTCATCTTAAAATCTTAAACCTTAGCAAAGACTTCAAAACTATGTCTCAAAATTTAATTAACTCTGCCTGTAACACATCCCTTAGTAAAACTTCAATGAACTATAATTAAAATCTAAAATATCGTAGAATCATTAAATCTTCTCCGGCATGTCGATAGTATAGTCTATCTACATGTATTGATGGAAATTCAGCCAAAATTTTTTACATACATTTCAACTAGTTAGAAACATGGAAATTCAGCCAAAATATTTTACTTATATTTCAACTAGTTAGAAACTTAATCGCCTCTTCCTTGAACCCCATTTCATTCTTATTAGAATATATATAGGCGCCTCTCCAACGGTAATCAATTTACTTTGGTTAGAGATGAGCTCGTCCCGCTATTAGCTGAACTCCCTTCATAGCTTTCTGAAATGTCGCTGAAATAACTTTCAGGGAAAGAAATTGAAAGTAACATCGTGATCCGAAGCCGACTTGAACCAGTCACGAAATAGTTGTTATCTTTCATACCTTGGTCTTTATCTCACCAGTCAAATGAATCTAGTCAATACAGATCTTTTATCAAATCTAATGATGTATTTTTTAGTCCACAACATGTCAGATGAATCCATGTTTGGAATTTGCTTATCTATTATGAACAAACAGACAGGCAAATAATCAAGTAAACAATCAGATAAATTTCCTAACCTTGTCCCAACTGAGTTTGCAACGGTAAATGTCAACATTAACCTTCGTCCTGAGAGTCATCAGTTTTTATGTCCTCATTCCGATTGAGAGCATAAAATAACACTTTTCGCTACAGTTTATACTGGATTTTCATTCTGAATATTTTCATTTTGAAAGGATGAGTTAATATAGATAAGGGAAAAATTCATATAGATAAGGGAAAAATTTATTAAATGAAATAAAAACGTTAAACAAGAATGCCACTGTTTTTTTATTCGTCTATCTCTGAATAGCAGATACCCTCTTGTTATTAACTCAGTTTGGTTTATATGTTTGCACTATTAGTATCATTAAGTGAGGTATTCACTCGTTAATTGTTAAGCAAGATTAATAATTTGATAAAATCAAAACATTTTTTCCAGATTCTGAGAATTGGCCGTTTATTCAGCTTTTTATTCTAATCCAATAATAATAGATAGACAAGGATAGTGGAAATAATCCGTAAATCTGCAGGTTTTGTAAGCTGAGCTTTGCAAATGCCCTTAAAAAACGTTGATGCTCCACCGTATATCATTAATATTGCTTCCTTTAGGAAAACAAATGTGACTCTCCTTCAGTTTTTGGAGAAACAAATCCATGGCTCATATTACAAGACTCATGCCACTATTAGTAATTTTGAAGTGTTTTTATACACTCTTATATACCAGAAAAATGTTACTGGTGGCTTATTAATATCTAAAGGCGAACATGGAACTTTTCGTTAGTGCAGGCATGAAATCTCAAATTGGCAGTTCCGGGAATGCCATGACCCCAATAGCTGTCTTTCTTAAAATTATATCACTAAATTCGTGGTCAAGCTTAGGGTCACTGTGATGGTGAAGAAGTAATAGTTTTACTTCATTGCACGAATGACAGATTCATTTACAAGTTCCTCAACAGGGTTGGATGTTTCTGGGGGATTCTCCGACACGCCAATGAAGAATTAGAGGAATTTATTGCTGGTGATAGAAATTCATCTCGTTATAATGTGGTTCGGATTCCACAGTAAGCTGTAGGTCCCGTTCCTAGGTAACCAATTGGTTCTTAGCCACGTAAAATAAATCTAATCCTTCGGGCCAGCCCTAGGAGAGCTGTTAATCAGCTCAGTGGTCTGGTTAAACTTATACTTAACTTTTTATCAACGAGCACGTGTAATGAAAAAAAATTTATGTTTATGGGGTCTGGAATACGTAAGGTATTGTGTGGAAATAAATAAGAATGGGGCCTGATTCCCTAACTTAGTGGCGTTGAATTCATATCCTAATCTGGATGTTCTATGATAAGATTTGAGTCTTTGCAAAGAGATGGAAATTCATTTAGAAGTCAGATTTCACTATACCACACTGAATTCATACGAAAGGAGTGGCAATATGGGAACAGAAATTGTGACGGCTGTTAAAGAACAAACACCTTTCTAAATTTCAAAGACTTTAGAGAACTGGAAACCATTAGCCATCACACGAGACTTTACAATAACATTGAATATATCTCCAGGTTTCTGCGAGAAGGAACTCTCACCACTAGAGAAGATGAATATTTCATTTGGCTCTTCCTATCGACAATTTCTTCGTTAGCGACTGCAGTCTTTGGTGGTTTAATAAAAACCTTGTCCAGTTGTACGAGGATTCGGCGGATAAATTTTTCAGCGTTAGTCTGCCGATACAAATTGCATTGTCTCTATGCTTCACTATGTCTTCCCTGACGATTTTTCCGTCCTAGATCTTTTATCCAACAACCACCCTGTTTCCACTCCTCAACAGAAGCCCAATTTCTCAGGTATTACCATACCTGAGAAATTGGGCTTCAAGTTTGTTTGATCGCTCTTTAATGTGGTTTACCAAGACGCTTTATAATTAAACGTTAAAATAACGGCGAGGCGTAAATTGTTTGAAAGTCAACGTGCCAGTTAAAGGGTATAGCTATAAAAAGATTATTAAAAGGAGAAATATCAGAGACTTTTTTATCAGTTACCGAATTAGCTCAAAGTTCTTAGGGTAGCAAAATTGTCAGCTTCTATCTGCTATTTATCAACTTTGCAGATTAGGGATATCTTTGAAGAAAAGTTTCTTTCCCCAAAAGCGCTTCGTATTATTTTGGTTCCAAAAACACTATTCTGAAAGCGCATCATTATTTTGTTTATTGAAATATTAAATTAATCCAAGCTTTTCCCTTGGGCGTTTCATCAGACATTCTGTGTCAGATTTAGAGAAGTCTTTGTCGAGGCAGCTTTTTCAGACATATTTCTTGATCTAACAAAGATCTTCACATGTGCTGTTATATTTATAAAATAGAAATTTACAGTTATAATGTGTAGTTTTATTTTCATTAATAGCAAAATACCTCCTGGTGTCTTACCTCGTATTAATTCTCTCGTGTACGTTAAAAAGGTAGCAAAACAATATTGTCATTTTGTATGACTCATATCTGGTCAAGCTTTCAACAGAACCTTTGTGACAAAAAATTTATAATAATCACATAAACTAAATTAATAATGTCTGTAGAGGTGTCAAAGAGAGAGAGAGAGAGAGAGAGAGAGAGAGAGAGAGAGAGAGAGAGAGAGAGAGAGAGGTGGGGGAGGAAGAGGAAAAGAAGTTGCGATAATCCATACTCATTTACACGGTAAAACACACACACACAAAAAAAAATTAGCAAGTGTTAACTGTTATGATGACAAAGGGGCCATTTAATACTCTGAGCGAAAATCGTAAGAGGTAAAGTGGACTTTTGAATCTCAGATTTCAGCCAATTTTAAGCGATTTTCACCAGGGGCAGCTCATTCATGTTTGACGTGTGTAACTATCCCCCTGAAGTATATGCTAAATTAATTTCAAGGCTGGTGCTTCTGGAACGGAATCTAGTATTACTTAATCTCTTTACGTTCGCTCTCCTGTTTTCTTTAACATTTTATTAACATTATAAATTTTGAAGTACCGAGGTGTAATCTCTGGGTTTGGGTTTAAAAAACATAGATGACCGTTTTTGGAAGAATGAAATACGAATGTGATTGAACACTTTTTTCTAGTTCATAGCATTTCATAAAATTAAAATTGTTCTGTTCCTAAACCTCTTTCACCTTGTGATTTAAGGAACTGTAGATACGCAGGCTATTTTTTCATGCAGAACCCACTTGTGGGTTGGATTCAGCAATTTTATAGGAACTTTAGAAATCATAATTTGCGTTTCGCTCGACAGATATAAAGCGGACACCGTTCACTGACAACAGGCTTCATAACAAATAAATTACTGATATTTTCCAGAGCATCACATCTCTCACTTCAAACTCTTTTCCATACGACAAAATCGACATGCGTCTCAGTACTGTGAAAGTAAAATGGAAGCTGTATTCACTACTGATAAATTTAAACGTTACAAAAGACAGATATTTTTTATACATAATTTTGCATGTCATTCACTGTTTAATGCCTAAAAAAAGTCGGCTTCTATTTGAGTATGCTGATTTTGAACTTTACAACGTACTCAAGTTCATTTAGTTATGTGCAACAAATATGTATTTACACGCAACCAGGCGTTTTTATATAAAAACACCGTACATACTCCTACACAACTGTACGTACACACACACACACACACACACACACACACAAACACGCACACAACGGACAAGTCCACAGAGAGACGGGAGCTAAATGTATTTGCCCAAGTGACATCCGAGCTAGGGAAATGTTCTACGGATAAAATCATTTACCGTAGTGTTACCTCGTGACTGTGATCTGTGTTTCGCGGGAAAGGTGATTTTCACCACAAATTCTGACATCAAGTTAAACTCTTGTTGTTCTGTTCTGAAATATACGTTTGCTTTACCTCGCCAGTTGGCTGCGGTATGCACCGGAACGTAGATATAGTTTAAGACCTCAAAGAAATGGTTTGACCTTTGCAGCACCAAAAAGATATTTATGTGCAAGCTCATACTTAAACTTTAACCAGGGTTCCTTGAGTGTCTGGGTCAGCATCCAGATTGGTATTGGAATGATTAAAATATCCATAATAGGAGGTTGTTATATCATCCTTTTTTTTTTTCTCGTGGTACCATCACCCCTTATAAATACATTTAACGAAGCTTTTCAATCCAAAAATGAAAGTTAACATATTCCACCTAGAATCAGTTTTCATGAATAAGCCTCTGTAAAAGTCTATTTAACTCGAAGATTTTATAATAATGTGGTAAAAGGTTGTTGTTTTACATGACGGTCAGTTATTTACAAATATCTAAAGAATTTTACAGAATATAATTGTATGTATTCTTTATTGAATTGTCATTCTCTCAACTTAGCTCTTTTTCTAAGATTTTTCCAATTTGAAATGGAGATTTTCTTATATAATTTATAACATCAACTATTTTTATAATATGATTTGTCAAAATGAAAGGGTACCAATGAATGTGAAAAAATTACTAATTTATTTATAAATTATCTGTTGTGCGCTCGTTTGTCAGTATAATTTATTTTTTTCTGAACTGTATAGACGTCCCAAACAGTTCATAGAAGCCTTAGGCACATATAATCCTTTGACAACAAGTATCGTGAACTTCCTTAGCGTCTGTTGAAGTACAAACACTGAAACAAACGGAAATAGAAAGGTATGCAGATAGGAAGCGAAATTACGAACATGTGTCTTACAACTAGAACCATTTTTTAAGATTTCATTGGATTTTTTTGTTACGTAACCTTTCTGATAACGCTACTTGATTCCAGTTTTGTAATGGCTTTCTTACACACAAATACAATGAACCAACACGAACAGACGCTGCCATATGCTCATAAAGACTTACAAAGACAGAGACACACGAGCAGTCAGATATAAAATTAAGTGAATGTGTAACTGGAGGCTGTTTGAGACCTCGAGCGAGGAAATTCGCAGCGACTTCAACACTAACTCAGGCTTTCCATTCCGAAGATCTCTAACTTCACGCTTCGATCGTCATGACTTGGGTTCGGGATTTGAGGGTCTTGAAAAGAGGCACAGGCTTAGCTCAGAGGGCAAATGGAGGAGGGATGGAAATGACGGCGTCGTAACTTCAAAGTTGTTCGAAAAGTTAGATTAAATTCAAAATGATTACAGTAACATGGATAACTTCAAACAGGTGTAGAGAAATATTTTTCCCGGTAATTTTCGTATATAAAGAAGTGATTTCAAAAGTTAAATTAAATTCAGATTGATTATAGCAACATGGATTATAGACATAACATTATTGAGAATGCGGAAATAATTATGTCTTTTTCTGAGACGGCTGTGTGTCCTACATTTCGAAACTTCATCGCTTTTTCCTTCATAATGATGAGGACATCAATCAAATCACAAAATATAAGATGAAATTGTAGGAAAATAGTGCATTGGTTAATTAGAGATCATGATGGCGTAGTAACTTCAAAATGGTGTGGAGAAAACATTTTTCCAAACCATTTACATAAATAATGTTGTTCCGAAATTTAAATTAGATACATTATAATTAAAGTAATTTGGGTCATAGACATTACGAATTGAACAATATTGAGAATTATAGACATTATTTCTTTCTGATACGGAGGTATAGCCTAGTTTCCAAAAGTTTATTAGACTTCAAGAATCTAAGAAAATTGTAAAAAATAATACGAAAAAGTTAAAAAAAATGCGCTGGTTAAATATAAATATTTTTTTAAATAAAAACATTAATGAACTTCTTAAAACTGGAACAACATAATAATAAATTGCAGCCAAAACCTAAAGCACGTGATAATAAGGAACATAATAACTAAAATTCAAGATGGATGAAAAATAAAAGCAACTATCAGATAAAATCACTTGGTCAAGTTAATTACAGAATAAGTACAACATAGAATATATATATATATATATATATATATATATATATATATATATATATATATATATATATATATATATATATATATTTATATATATATATATATATATATATATAAAATATTTACTATATAAACTATAATTATATATAGGTCAGGTTAAAATGCAAAATGTTTTAGAAAACTTAATTGGACATACGTGGTTAAGAGACAATGAAATGGAAGAGAGGATGGATTCTACACCATGCTATATACAATGAAACTAAGATGGCACGATTATTGAGGATAATTGCTATTGCTTACGAGGAGAATTCAGTACTGGAACGGATCACCTTTGTGTTGGAAGTCACTGTCATGCATGACAGATATGTACGAGGTATGTTCAATAAGTAATGAGAAAATGTCAGGAGAGACACTATTTATTTTCATAAGCTTACACGACTTTGTCTCCTTCAAAATAATTGCCTCTCGCAGCTACACACTTCTGCATGCGTCTCTCCCAATCCTGGAAGGCCTCCTCAAAGTCCTTTTTCAGTAGTCCCTTCAGGTAACTTTCCGATGCCTCTTTCAGCTCCTCTGTTGACTGGAATCTGGTTCCCCTGAGGCTGTCTTTCATGCGTGGGAACAGGAAGAAGTCGCAAGGGGCTAGGTCAGGGCTGTAGGGTGGGTGTTGTACCACTTTCATTCCCCTGTCGGCCATCCAGGTGGTCACCAGCGTTGACTTGTGGCATGGGGCATTGTCCTGGTGGAACCACCACTGACCACTCCTCCACTCCTCTTCGGTCAGAACTGTCTCTACTGTGCCAATACTAATACCAACAGCTTCAGATAGCATCCTCACAGATATTTGACGGTCTTGCATCACTAACCTTTGCACTTCCTCAATGTTTTCCTCCTTGTGTGCACTTTTCGGTGCTCCAGATCTGGGTTCATCCTCAACCTGTTCATTTCCGTCAGAAAATCTGTTAAACCACCGATAGAAACTTGCTTGGCTCATCTGTTCATCCCCATAGGCCTCTTTTAACATTCCATAAGCTTCTTGTTTGGCTTTCTTAAGTTTAACACAAAATTTGATGGCGTAACGTTGCTCCGATGTTTCCCTGCAAGTGTCCACAGATCAGCAAACCGGATCAGACTGGTTCCACCACATTCACCGCTGCACTCAGACCTACAAATATAGAAAGTTGCCAGTTTGTCATTTTATAGACTATATGTATGTGTACTCCACCATGAAGTAGTATTGTGATCCAATCATATTTAGTGTCTCGCCTGACATTTTCTCATTACTAATTGAACATACCAAGTATGTATATATATATGTATATATATATATATATATATATATATATATATATATATATATATATATATATATATATATATATATATATATATATATATATATATATATATATATATATATATATATATATATATATATATATATATATATATATATATATATATATATATATATATATATATATATATATATATATATATATATATATATATATATATATATATATACACATATATGTATATATAATATAATATATATGTATATACATACTGTATATATATGGGTGTGTGTGTATAAGGATTTTTCTTATTCATTTTCGTTGTTATAATTTGCACCTTTAGTCCATTTTTTTTACCTGTTGCACAATGGCTTCTTGCTCTGATAAAGCCTCTCATCTACAAAGCACAATTTCTGATGTAACTTTACCATAGCAGTTATTTATTTAAATATGTTTAAATAAATATATTATATATTCTTATTAAATATATTATAATTATATTTTTATTACTTCCCTGAAATAGATAATAATTATAGGACCAGCTTTATAATATATTCATTTTACGAAAAGACAAATTTGAAAGATTTTATTCAGCACTTCGTGGTAAAAAGCTAGAATCTGGCAAGTACTTACATTTGAAAGTATTCGTAAAAAATCTTTGATGATTTCATAATTACTTGAATATTAAGTAATAACAATATTCCCATTTCTGAAATGTTATCAGAAGATCTCATGAAAATCAGAAATAAAATAGAAAACGATTTTTTTTATTACTCTGTCGGTAATTTTACGGTTCACCGAACGGCGTTTAATTTTAATCTCGTGACAACAAAAAAGAAGGACCTTGCTTGTTCAGCGACCGTATTACTATGTGATTACATTCAATTTAGTCAGTGACCTGGAAACAGTCCACTGAATCAACAATTTAGAAATTAAAATAGGAGACACTTTAATTACACGCTAACAACCATCTAGAAATAATTCGCTGTGATCAAATAAAATAGAAAAAAACACGAAGAGTTAATAATTGCCCAATGTTTTTTCATGACATGCTATTGTTTTTGCTCTTTGTAACTAATTTCTATGTGTTTTTAAGCGTTAAAGCATTAAGGTATACTCTTACAAATATCGGTAAACATAAAATGATGAAAACTATTCATCTGGAAACAGAAACATTCTTGCGTAATTTGAATTCGTTATAGGAAAAATACTCTCCATGAAATTTCCTTATGCATAGGGAAGTATGTGAAAAGAATTTCCTTATGCAAATGCCCCTATAGGTGCGGCGAACGATTCTTCAGTTATTCCTCACTCGGATTCAAGGCCTTTCCTGATAATCATTATAATAATGAGAGGAATTCTAAACGTAATTGATAGTCCTCAAAGACCATCAATTAGAAGGAAGTGAAACTAAGTTACCTGGTGAAAATGAGAACCAGGAATTCATCTTAAATTTCGTTTGTCTAAAACATACATATGTTGTGATAATTTTGAGGATAAAGAAGCATTCATATTTGTTGAAAGCACTGAGAACGCGGTCGGGATTTGGAGTGACCATCAGTGAATTGGGTTAGTAAGTCAACTTTCAGCTAATCTAGTAAACAGCAACTGTCTGTTGCAGACAGTCTGATAAACAAATTAAAATAGCGCCATTATTAAGAAAGTTGTCCCTTATACTTGTAAGATGGCACCATCAACACTTTCATACCTGCTTCAAGCATCTTTAACAAAAAGATAAGTTTTTCAAAGGAAATAGCCCGGAGGCTAAGGGGTATTCCACTCATAATATGGGTCATATGAAATAAATTAGGGCTTATCCAAAGTAGGAGGAGATTATTAAGAATTTCTGCAATTATTGTAGAAAAGAGATTATGATAATGAAACTCTGACAATATGCTTTTTTACAAATTATTACTTTGTGCCCGATCTCTTCACCCCTACGGAGCTGTAGGACGTTCCAAATCAGGAAACTTCAACACTGGGGGATTTACGAAGGCATCCTTAATCTTCTGAAGAGCTGCTTGCGTGTTGTTGGTGCTCTCATTTCTCAAGTGAAAAACGAAAATAATAGCAAGCTACCTGTTACCACTCACACGCAGCAAAAAACAAACAAACAAACATACAAACAAATCTTCTTCCACACTGGAGACGGAATAAAAACGTCACTGCATTGGCATGAGAAAACGGGGTCTTTGATATAACTTTGCTCAAGTGGACATCTTGACACCAGCAACGGTCCTCTTGAAAGTTGCGTAAGTGATTTACGATAGTTCGGCTTGAAGTTCTTTGAGTGGTCTTCTTCTCGAGTTTACGTCAAAGAGGCATTTATATAATCCTCGTATGACTCCTTAACTTTCTCCTTATTAGCAATTATAGAACTTTTATCCTGTTTTTTTTTTTTTTATTTAAATAATTTACTTTTATATTTTAATTTTTTTTTTTTTGTTGTAGTGAAAGTTCATAGGCTCAGTTGGGGAAATTTTGATAGCAAACTTTTTTATACATTAAGTTGTAATCATAAAAAAAGCAGTGCTGTATTCCCCTTTAATAAGCATTTTTAATATTCATCGAACAAAAATTTGACATGATTTGTTAATGATATGGCTCTCAGCTTATAAACCTCAAATTTATACATCTTTTTTCACCATAATGCCATGTATATTATGTGTAGTTTCTATGATCCTGTATATAAAGTGAAAAATAACGATGTTCTATATTTTGAATAGGTTTAACACATCATGAAAAATGATGTTTTTCGATTTCCAGGGAGAAAGAGTTTTTTTTTTTTTTTTTTTGCGGTCCTAGAGAGATTCTTAGTTGAGAATTCTTATATTATCTCCATGGGGGGCGTGAACAATTTCTTTGGTACAAAAAATGATCAAAATCACATAATAAATAAGTACCAAAAATTTGCAACAAATGTAGAGAAAATACGTGTAAAATTAAATAATTATTTTCACATATGGATGACGAACCTACATTTCGGTACAGGAAAAAATCTTTCTTAGAAGATGCGTATATTATGTCACTTTCCAGCTTGAAACTTTGTAAAACTATGTTGCATAAACAGATTCGGCAATAAATGTGCTTTTTTTTAATTTTGCGCCAACACACACACACAAATATGAGAAATCGCTCACCTTGAAGTTTACGGCGATATAAATATAATTATATAGCAAGTTATATTTTTTTATTTTCCTATGAATCGTCAACGTTTTTTGTTTAAGTCAGTCAGAAAACTCTAATTCTGAAGAAGTTTAGCGACTCTTGCTTTTAAACCCTTCAGCAATATATCACAAAATATACTACATTTTCTATTTTTGTTTTGCTTATCTTGCCAGAATTTTTTTTTTTTTTTTTTTTTTGAAAAGGGTTCATTACTTTATTAACAATTTCAAAAAGCATTTATTATTTTTATACATTCTTTTCTTCCCTCTTTATACAAATAGAGATCTTTAAGATTCGAAGTGTATTCGATTATTGACAAAATGGCTGCTCTGTTTGCAATACATTATGCATTTATGGAACATAACTACATGACTCAGCAATACATGCATTCGATAACTGGGGGAATACTTGTTTACCAGGTGTTTTTTTTGATTTTGTTATTTATCGCATTTCAGATCTGCAATACATAATTCTATGATAGGTATAGATATGGCAACGCGTTGTATCTATAAAATTTTTATTTTAGTATATCTGGTTCTCAAGTATTTCAGTATGGATCCTGCTGTTTCTAGTAGAAGAAAACTACGTTCTGAGTATTTTTTTGTTATTACAGTCCCTGGCTGGTCTTGCAATCTGATGTAAAGTGACCAATTCCCAGAACATTTATAAATTCCGAAGCCGCGGCTTGATCCGTGAGAGACTTGCATCTCGGTAATTAGTTGTCATCGCGTGAATTTATGATAATAATCTCTTGACTGAGAGGAATCATATCTAATATCATCGTTATCGTCTGCGCATTTGATTTTCTTTTGTCAGTCATTTATTAAATTTTATTAAGAGGACAACACTGGATATCATTAAAACAGATAATTGAAAAGCTATCTTCTTAATCGTGTCTTCAGTTGTTATAATTACATACCTTCGCGCATACTCTGTCCTCGTTGTTTTTCTTTTCTTAGATTTATCTTAAGCCCTTTCCTCTAGGCAGAGGTCCCCAACCTTTTTGGGTGAAAGCTCCCTTATTAACATTCCAAATTTGGATGAGGGTGCATTTTCAGAATTCTCCATGTAAACTATCGAAGAACCTTCACGTTTTTATTCTATTTACTTACCCAATGAGACTGGGCCGGTGATTCAACTAGGTAATTTGCTATCAATAAAGATATCATAATAAATAAGTTACTTTTTTACTGCAGAAAGAAAGATAAGACGGGGATAATCCTGAGCTTTAATGCATTTGATGCTAGTTTCCTTATTATCAAGCTTAAATCAATTTCAATTTGTTAAATGAAAACCTCAAAATTTGGTGAAGATGCTCATCAGTAACCTTTGATCTAGTTTCGATTTTACCAGTTTCACTTTTGAAAATGTTTGTTCACAGATATACGTACTACCAAAAACTGAAAACATACCTGCGGCAAACCTTTTTCAATCCGAATATGCCTCAGGTAGACAGGAATAAAATTCCAATAGGCTATTGATTTTAATGTGGTTTTCAATTGTCATACTTATTTTATAAATCAATTATTTCCTATAGCTTCTAATGGTGATAACTGAAATGGTTCTGAAGCTTTTAAAATTCAGCCATATGATCATGGATGTTTTATTGCATTTACATTTTATTTTGAGGCAGATGAACAATTTTTTTCTCTCAATAGCAACTCAGTTAAATTAAAAATTATCAATGTTTGCTTCAATTAAACTGTTTAATATAAATTTCTAGTCCCTTTTTAAACAATTCCAGATCAGTAAACATGTCTGATACCAAGTTTCCTCTGATTGCAGTCTTCTGTTCAAAGTATTCAGATGATCGGATATATTGACAAGAAATTCTATGAATAAACCCATTTCGGGATCTGAAACTTGTTTACTTGAAACTTTTCCTTTTATGTAAGAATTATTTAAATTTCATGCTGCAATGCAAAAAAATGCCTGAGAACTATAGATATGGCCACTTCATTTCAGTATCTATGCAATATATCACCATACTTTGAATCTTTCAGATAAAAATATCTGAAACTGTCGATGATTCAAAACATGACGCCTGATGAAATTTACACTGATGCGACGACGTTCATGGCCATCTTCAAACCTGGCTTTTTTTATGAATAATGCAATGAAACTTCAGAGAAGGTTTGCCATTAGAACAATTTCATGGAGATTTTTTCGACCAGCCCTTCTTTCCTTCCAACCATGTTTCTTGCTCTGTCTGTGGTTTACTTTTTAGCTTGAATTTATGAAATATCTCTAACAATTGATTTCCTGATGTTCATATCTTTCATATCATCGATAATCGTCTGCGCATTTGAATTTTCTTTTGTCACACCTCTGATAAAAATCAAAAGTTGTGACATGTATTCAAAATAGCATTGCTTTCATCCAATTTAAAAAAAATCTTCTTAATCGTGTCTTCAGATAATGTTATAATTACGTACCGTCTGAAATACTCCAAACGCCTAGTTGTTTGTTGAAGTTTTCTTTTAGTTTTATCTTGAGTCTTTAACAAATTCTCCAGGCAGTAAGTCCCCAACCTTTTTGCATGAAAGGGTGACATTAACATTCCAAATTTGGATGAGGTTTTGCTTTTATCAGAAAGTTTCTCCATACACCGATTTTTTCAAAGAAGGTATCTTGTTTTTATTCATTTACTTTGGCAAAATAATTCTGCCGTGTTTCATAATGTCTTTTATTGAAAGGTCTTTGATCTTTAAAAAGATATTTAATAAATAAGTTCATTTTTTCTTAAATAAAAAAAAGCTAAGTCGGGGATAACTCTCATTAGCAGAGCCCTCCTCATCTCTGTCCTATTTTTTGGGTTGGTAACATAATGTTCAGTTATTTGTAACAGTATAAACAATCCCCTCAAAATCTAAATAAATAACTAAAATTTTGAATTAGGTTTATGTATATTCTCGTTGCAGACTTTTCACTTTGAAAATGCTTTGTTCACTTGGGAAAAAAGTACTACCATTTAGGAAAATTACGAACTAACATTATTTACAGACTCACTACAAAATATGATTCCAGGTAAAGAAATGAATTTTTTTTGTAATAGGTTTTTTTTTTTTTATGTATTATTCAACAGAACTGAAACGGATTATAGCATACTCATCAATTTTTGCCATCAGGATATCACTAATTTTCTTTATTGAGCTTCTTCACAGGCTTTAGGTTTTGTTACAAAATGATTGCTATTAAGCATTCTGTTAAGTTTTATTATTTAACTACATTATAAAATGAAAATTTTTCGCCAAATCCTAAATCAGAAAGCGAAATCACAAGCGGAAAGTTAAAAGGCCTTCGATTGGCGGTCAACAGCTGAAGCTGAATCACTCCAGCACAGAGGCTGAACGTGAAGCGTCAACGTTTTAAATGTTCAAATCACGTTCGGTTTGGTCCTAAGCGCAGCGTTAGTGCATCAGTTTTCGTCTCAACAATTCAAAACGGAAAAAATTACGTGAGATTCATTCACTTATTATTATTATTATTATTAAACTTTATTATTATTAAGAATGATTAAATTTATTATTATGCAAACAATGTCTTTTCTATTTTCCTTATGATTCGCTTTTCGGGCTCAGCGACGTTGTCAACATACTGGCCGATATTCATATTGGATAAAAATGTCTGAAACTTCGATGATTCCAACATTGACATTAATGCGGGATACGAGTCTTTTATTGAAATATCCAATCAAAATCCTTCTTCAGGTTTTTCATTTCAGGTTCAGTGGAGATCGACCAAGGTTTTACTTCCAACCATGTTTCTTGCTCGTCTGCCTGTTTCTTTGACCCAGCTGCCTGTTGGTCTGATCCCAGCATCTTTCGTTACATAATCTTCTGCCTGAAAGTTATTGTCAACACCTCTGATAAAAATCAACCTGGATCCATCCAAGACTAAAGTTCCTTGTTGAGATTGGATATATTTCAATAAAAGACTCGAGTCTCCGGCCATTAATGAAGAATTAGAGGAATTTATTTCTGGTGATAGAAATTAGATTTCTCCCTATAATATGAATATCGGGTTCTGACTAACATCGCTTTGAGTCCCAAAAAGGTAATCAATTGGTAGAAAAGACACTGTATAAGATAAAGTCTAATAATACAGCCATCCTTTTTAACAAGACCTGTTTAAAAGATGGTCTCCCTTCATATTATTAATTATTATTATTATTATTATTATTATTATTATTATTATTATTATTAAAAAATAGTCCGAATTTATATAAAAATTGGCGTAAAGTAGCAAAAATTCTGCCATGCAGTTGCTTACGTGCAATCCGCTGGATAAAACAGGATTATTATCTTGCTCTGAGGGCCGCATTGAACATCATTAAGGGACGGGTTTCCCTCTCTAAGGCATGCTGCAATCTATCCAGGTAGGGTTTGTGGCCTTTTGCTGTTTTAGAATAGCATCATGGCTGCTCTATGTCTCTCAAGTCTCTCTCATTACTCCCATATGAACCTCCTCCATCACCAAGCATTCTTGTTATTGACAAAGTTTATTAGAAGGGCCACCATCAAAGGTGGCATAACTTTCATCTGTATCACCTTGCAATTCAAACTGCAATTCTTATGCTTTGCTTTCATTAATTTGCTCTTCAAATGCTTTTACCTGGATCAGTTCAGTAAACTCGGCATTTTTAACTGGGAAACCAAGGCATACGAGCCTCTCTTATGCAACATCACATAAAAAAGCAAACGTTAAACTGACATTTATGCTTATAAGAACGAAAATAGTGTTTGTGTTCTTACTGGGTTATCTGAGTGTGTTTATGTTCTAGTTACGAAGATATAAAGAAATCAAGAATGAATGCATTTTTATAACAGGTTTCCCTAAAAAGTTAATATATAAAGAAAAACGGCATAATGGTTCTTGAACTACCACGTTGAAAAGATAGGATAAGAACTCTGACATTTTTCTCTTCCTGCTTTGACAGACATTTACGAATTCATATTATCCAGATGATCCTAAATAATAATAAGAAATATTTCCAAAAAATTAAGGTAATCTGCAACCGATCACAGATGATTTTTCACGCAAATTCAAAAATTTTAACTTAAGACTCATCAGGATATCGCTAATTTTCTTTATTTATTTCTTACGTATCGACTTTAGGTTTTGCTTTATGAAGCAAATGATTGATATTATTCTATTCTGTTAATTATGGGACCGGAAACTACAAATAAAAAGTACAAAAATCAAACCAAATCCTAAATCAAGTTGAAATTGATGACAGACAAGTGATCAGGCAGCTGATCTGATTTCGATTTCAGATAGCACAACCTGGAATCAACGAACCCGACTGCACAGGATGGTTCTTGTATCGTATAACTATTGAAAGATTTTGCATGTTCTGGAAATCACGTTACACGGTTTGGTCCTAGTCACAGCGTTAGTGCATCAGTTTTTGTCTCAACATCCAAAACGGAAAAAATTACGTGAGATTCATTAACTTATTATTATTATCCACATCACCCTCTTATCAATTTTAAAATTCATTTATTATACATGTCTTTTCTCCAAGACAACAGTAATGCAGACGTTACAAATTTACTGGCCGATGTTTTCAATTAACGTTGTAAGATCGCGTACAAGCATTTAATTGAAACATGCCAATCTTACTTTAAAGATAATTAAAACTCGTTTGTGATAATAAGGTATGCATATTCAGAGTAGAGTCGACCTGTTTCGACCAGCTCGTTGAGAGAGAGAGACGGTGATGAAATTAGTTCTGCCAAATAATCAATAGTAAACAAAAGAAAATATTGTCCCAAGGTTAATCAAAAGATAGATTCCGGGGTATTTATTGCAACTTTGAAGCATGAATAAGACTTATTAATCACCAGAATCAGGAAAATGATGCTGGAAAACCATTTGAATCATTTCCGCTAAATATGAAAGTTACTCTTTGGGTGTTATACGTAACATGGAGCGCATGATACAGAACAAAGTCATGTTTTTAATACAATAAACTGTTTAAAAATGTTTACACACACACGCACATCATATTATTATTATTATTATTATTATTATTATTATTATTATTATTATTATTATTATTATTAAAAATTGTCCGAATTTATATAAATGTCTGGCGTAAAAGAAAAAGTTTATTCTGCCATGCGGTTGCATCACTGATGCAATACCTCTGGATAAGAGCAGGATTATTATCAGAGGGCCGCACTGAACATCATTAAGGGACGCGGGTTGGGGTCCCTGCTCTAAGGCATTTAAAATAAGGCAGGGTTTGTGGCGTTACAAAAAAAGAATAGCATCATTTGGAACTCTATGTCTCTCAAGTCTCTTTCAGCACTCCAGATAAACCTCCTCCATCACCAAGCAATCTTGTTATTGAAAAAGTCTATAACGAAGGGCCACCATCAAAGGTGGCATTCACCTGTACCATAAACAATTGTCTTGACACGCTTTCATTACAATTTGTCTTCAAATGTTTGTACATTGGATCATTTCGTAAACTCGGCATTTTTAACAGGGAAACCAGAGCATGTCGAGCCTCTGTTATGCAACAAAACATAAAAACAAACGTAAAATTGACAATTTATCTTATAAGAACGAAAATGGTGTTTGTGTTCGTATTGGGTATATCATAGGGTGTTTCTATGCTTCTAGTTACGAAGATATATAAAGAAATCAAGAATGAATGCAATTTTTATAACAGATTTCCCCTAACTCGGTAAATATAAAAGAAAAACGGCATAATGGTTCTTAAACTACCATGTTGAAAAGATAGAATAAGAACTCTGATATTTTTCTCGTCACTTTGAGAGACATTTACGAATTCATATTATCCAGATGATCCTAAATAATAATTAAAATAGGGTTTCTTGTAATCCACTCAGATTTCACAGATGCTTCATTTTCATTAAATTCAACGTTCATTAAAATGACTCATAATGAAGCGCTAAACAGGGATTTGTTTCCGGTGCGATATCGACTTTATTTGCTTTAGGTTGAAGCAAATGCTTAATCAGTGATATTATTAAGTACTGTGATTGTGAAAAAATGGGAAAGAGCAATTGTTGACGAAGAAGAAGCTGTGATTGTGGGACAGAAACTGAAATTCAGTACCCTCTATTGATCAAACCATAATCCTGAATCAAGTTGATCATTGATGACAGACAAGTGATCAGGCAGCTGATACTGATTTCAGATTTCAGAAATTAGCACAATGAACCTGGCTACCAATGAACCTGACTGCAGAAGTATTTTTCTTGAATGTATAACTATTGAAAGATGTTTGCCTGGTGATCGGAACTCAAGAAATTATACGCCTTGTTTACGGTTTCTTTCTAGTCTCAGGTTGCCAATATAATGTTGGGTTAAATTTATTTCTGTGTTCTCCTCCAACATTAATTTATGCAGCATTAACTCGGGTTATTGTCCACATATCTTTTATCAATTTTAAAATTCATTTATTCGTATGGGCAATAAGACAATCAGTAATGCAGTCTCCTCAGGGATTTCATAATTAACGTTGTAAGATCGCGTACAAGCATTTAATAAGGGCTTATTTTGGTCAAACGATGTCTAACTTTAAAGATAATTAAAACAATAAAACCCAATGATAATGAGTGTATGCTGTTGTAAGGCAGAAGAGAGAGAGAGAGAGAGAGTTATAGGTTTCTTTCGAGAGAGAGAGATTTCCTCCTGAGAGAAAGTTAGTCACTAGTTTTAGCTCTAATCAATAGTAGGTGTTCCTTTCAAGTTATTGTTTTAAGGTTAATCAATAGTATAGATTGGTTATTTATTGAAAAATTTAGACGCGAAAGCCTTTATTAATTACCAGAATCAGGAAAACGATTTGGGAGCCATTTTTGCTCAATTCCGCTATATAGCAATTGCAGTTACTCTTTGGGTGTTGGTAGCATGTGGAGCGCATGATACCTAAGGAACAAAGTCAAATGTTAGTCCTCTTCAATAACACTTTTGGAAAATGTTTACACACACACACATACACACACACGCATATATATATATATATATATATATATATATATATATATATATATATATATATATATATATATATATATATGGATATAACATATGGATATAGATACATCCAAACTTTCACAAGTATCAAGGGGTACGGAAAGGGTCACTTTCTTTGACGTTAATTTCAGTCCTTAAATCACTCTGTATGTATTTACCTGATGATGTCTCAATTAAGAGCAGCGATTTCGTGGCTATTTCAGGGGCTGTATGAAATATCACTGCAAAATATCAAAATCACAAGTATATCAGAGCATACTGTAGTAAAGAGAACGAATGCTCCCAAAAAGTGATTAAGACTGCTGAATAAATATGATGAATAAGGTGATATATGTTTTAAGCTATTCAAGTTTCATTAGGCTGACAAAATTTAGTTAATTTACTTCATATTGCTCAATGCAGTTGCATTGCATCTAAAATTATGAAGCAAGAGCCCGTGCCAGGAACAGTAATAAAATAAACTTCTGTTTCCTTGATATTTATATTTGTTGCTAATTCTTTTAAAGTATGATTTAAACAAAATGATCATTATGTACAAAATATCCTAAAATGGTAATGCAACTGACTCATTACGTACTGTCGATTCTCAAAAAAAGGGTCATTTCAACAACTTCCAAAAAAAGATACTATTTCACAGGCTGACTGAAAGGTGGAAAGGTATATGGCCAATTTATGGTCAAGAAAGGTGTACGTCCAAACAGTTTATGTGGAAATGAAAATGAAGGAATTATTATATTAATAAACAGCGAACCCCCGAACACTTTGCTAAATCACATGCTAGTTCCAAAGTAGCTTTGATCTCGCGCTTCAGATATCTCTTCGTTTGTCACTTCGTTACTGATCTAACTTAGGTCAAGTATACCTTGATTTGAGCTTCAGTAATGGATCCAGCTCTAGCTTAGATATCGTATTTCGTATTTCCAGCTCAACTGTGTTAGATTTATCAAGAACACCCAAATATATACTAAAAACTGGCGATATTTAGTGGAATACTTAAGTGAATTATTTATAAAAAGAGAGCAAAGATGGTGTTTTACATCTCATTTCTTCGTCGATATTCACCAAATAGATAAAGAAAACTCATTTGGTGCATAAATGTGCCGTATTTATGAACAAGATCTGTCAACCAGAACTGGTCTTTGCCTAAATATATTTTAAATCTTTTAGGTTTCAAATTCTACGTTTTGCCCATATAAGTGAATGAGTTCATTATATATATATATATATATATATATATATATATATATATATATATATATATATATATATATATATATATATATATATATATATATGGATTATGAGGTGGATGGATAACATGTTTTACTTTAAGTTAATAATCTTAGCCCTAAAAAACGCCTCGTAAGTCCACAAACAGAATAAAATGAATAACTGAAAAGGTCGCCAACTTGCAAGTGGACCGTGAGCCAACATGGCAATGAATTTC
Organism: Macrobrachium rosenbergii; assembly: GCF_040412425.1. NCBI lineage: Eukaryota > Metazoa > Arthropoda > Malacostraca > Decapoda > Palaemonidae > Macrobrachium > Macrobrachium rosenbergii. Next base: position 12,252,134 of record NC_089764.1, read on the forward strand.
TATCCGCCTCTGTACAAGCAGATTCTTCAGGCAATCTGGAACACAGCGGCACGGATACGTAGGTAAACTGCACTGATAACACTCCTGGAAATGAGACAATTCCAGATGAGACTACTACCGAGCTAGTCTCTCTATAAATGAGTTAACACAAAGATTGGAGGGAAATCCTTTACTTTACTCACTTCTTAGGAAGGGGTGTGAGTTACGTTATGCATTGTTCAAGGAATTACACAGTGGTATAGCAAATAGCTGTTCAAGTCGAAGAGGCAAGGAATTTACTTGAGTGGAGAAATGCAAGAGAGAGAGAGAGAGAGAGAGAGAGAGAGAGAGAGAGAGAGAGAGAGAGATGATAAAAAAACAGTCAAAGAAAAAGACACTGGCCGCAAGGTCGGTGCATATCTGGGAATTTAGGAAAGAGGTCTCCGGCCAGTAAAAGATGGAAAACTCTGCCGGAGATTAATTAAATCTGGAGATCAAGACAGGGAAAACAGCTATTTACCCCCAAGTGTATTCCTTTGGGACGCATAAAGTCCATCACTTGAAGAGGGTTGCGGCTGAAAATTGTTAAAACTCTCATCTCGCTCTTAGGCTTATGGCCATGCCTGTACCCCTTACTCTGGTATTTTCCCCATAAGGTTCTTAGTATATATATATATATATATATATATATATATATATATATATATATATATATATATATATATATATATATATATATATATATATATATATATACAGTATATATAGTATATATATAAATGTGTACATATATACGTATATATATATATATATATATATATATATATATATATATATATATATATATATATATATATATATATATATATATATATATATATATATATATATATATATATATATATATATATATATATATATATATATATATATATATATGAAGGCAAATGCCATGAAGAAAAAGTGAAACAACGGAGTGGTTGCTAGGCCTCTTGACACACGGTCTTTTACTAGCAGACAGATGAAAAATATAAAAGTAAGGCTACAAAAGAGCTCATATAATTGACAGATGACATACAGATATCCTTGGGGATTATAAAGAACAGATGCACTTGGAATTCAACATAACTGAAGAATTAGTGGATGTAACAAAACAAAAGTTTTGGTTTTAGAAAGGATTAATCCAACTGGCTCGAAAGCAGGGAGGAGTCAATTAAAGGATTATACAGGAGAAGAGACTGACCACCAAAACTTAACTTATGTCTATTTCTATTCAGGCCACCACCTAATATCAAAATATCCACTTTTACTTCTATGTTTCTACGAGCATTGCATATTGTCAGTCCTCAGTATTTAGATCAAGAAATCGAATACATAAGAAAAATAGGGACAGGTTTATGTTAGCATTCACATATACTAGATATTTGCTATAATAAAGCCCACAAAATGTATTATAGTGACAGTAACATGGAGAAAGAAACCCCAAAGAACATTCTTAGTCTGCCTTATTTTAGTGGTTTTGAAGCCATAAAATCATTGTTAAAATCTTTTAATGTCCACCTGTTTTTTCCTATAATAACACACTAAAAGGAATGTTAATAAAAAATATCCCTAAGGAAAGCAACAACATAATATATAAAATCCCATGACTGGACTGTTCTTCATTTTATACAGGTCAATATAGTAAAGATTTAGAAGTGAGAATTAAGCAGCATACGTATTCTGTCAAAACTGGGCAAACATCCAGTGTAATATTCATTCATTTAAGTGAGAACTCTCACAGGATCAATAGGACTGACAGTTCAGTGATTGCCAGATCTCAAGATTTCTCTTCATAAAATCTTTTAGAATCTGCAATCATACAGCTACTTCCAGCTGTAATTTCAATCTTGGCCCTGGCATGTATTATTTGGACCCCTGTATTAGTAAAATGTACAAGAACGACCTTAACCCTTAATGGACAGATCCCTCAATAGAGGATCTAAAACAGGTTTTGGGTGGTGGACAGATCCCCTCTGAGGAGGATTAACATTACGCGTCATACGATCTGTCACTATCGAGCGGGAGAGAGTTTCCAACACTTCAGTTGTGGGCATCTTGGGAACTTCAGTATTGTTCTCGACTTGAAGAGGAAATATTGGCTCCTCTCTCTGCCATGACGTCTTTTTATTTATTGGCTCACAAATATACCCCAGGATTACTGTTGGTTTTAGTTCTTATCTTTTATGATATGATGTCAGTTATAGCTGTAATTTAACAAAGAAATATTAGAAAAAACATGTATAAATCCAAAAAAGTTACTGCATTTCCCGATCTCAGTAAATTTACGTAAATATTTTACAACAGATATGCTCAGAATTCGTTACTGATTTTAGTTCTTATCTGTTATGATATTGTGTGAGTTATAATTATAATTTTCCAAAATAAAATAAAATAAATTATTAGAAAAATGTATAACTTGTAAAATTAACATATTTTTACAGGTTTCTTGCAAAAAAGAGGCCCACACAGGGTTGTAAACTTTAGAATTTTTTTTTCTTACACCCTGCGCATTTTTCCATATCTTCCTCTTTCCATTAACGTGTTTTTCCCTTAAATTGGCCAACCTTAAAGTTTTCCCGGTCTTGGGGGAATGTTTAATATATATTTAGCCCGTCCCTTAATTAAGGGTTAAGAAAAAAAAAAAACACTTCCTTTTCAGAGCTAAAGGTGGAAAGGAAAAGACATTTATATCTCTCGAGAAATTTGCTTAACTGGCAACAGATCAACCCGGGCTGCTGGGAGCGAGGGCCGAGGAGGCTTGTGTAATCTGTCAGTCTCAGACTCAGTATCAGACCAAGATTCAGTCAGTGCTCACTTAGTTAACGTCTGGATGCTGAACCTCTTCCCAAACCTTTCTGGATTATTTATGAGTTGATTCGGGCCCCCGAAAGGTCTGTCATATAAAAAAAGATTTAGGTAATTCTAAGGAAGAGCTCCACCACAGGGAGAGAGAGAGAGAGAGAGACATAGTACCACTGGGAGTTACTGCTCACATACTTGTCGATTAAATCAGAATTTTTTTGCCTTTGATATACTGTATACTAGATCTGCCTGAATGAGGGAATCACATAAGTAAGAGAATAGATGCCGCAGAAGTAATGGCGAAATATACTAAAATTTCACAATTTACCACACTCGGAGAGAAACTCTCTCTCTCTCTCTCTCTCTCTCTCTCTCTCTCTCTCTCTCTCTCTCTCTCTCTCTCTCTCTCCTGAACTTATCGTCATGTGGTGATCGGAAGATTGCACCACACCAATTTAGGTCTGCGAAAGAATTGAAATTGTTCAAAGTCTTGGCAATTCTAAGAAAGAGCTCAACGCGGAGATACTGTTTATCAATAAAAATATTTTGACTGTATAACATTGAAGAAGGTAGGCCCTACGATGCACTACAGGTGAGATAACTTGAGAAATTTACCTTCCTTTGTTTAAGTTATTTTTTACTTCACGATGTAGATTAAATTCCTTTTTCTTGCACGATGTAGACCTAAGTTTTTTATTGTACGATGTAGACCTAAGTTATTCTTGATTGTACGATTTAGACGTAAGTTTTTTTTATTGCACTATATAGACCTAAGTTATTCTTCATTGCACGATGGAGACCTAAGAAAGAAGACCTACGCAAAATATAGAGTGTTTGAAGAAGTGGAAATCATAGAAGCGTACATATTTCGAGGAAATGACCTTGAAACTCTTTCGTATTGGGAGAGAGAGAGAGAGAGAGAGAGAGAGAGAGAGAGAGAGAGAGAGAGAGAGAGACCTTGAAAGTGCTTGATCAACTGACCACTTATGTGAACAACAAAAACAAGTAATCAAGTTTTCTGTGCAGCCGCTACAGCGTATAATCAAGACCACCGAAAATAGATCTATCTTTCGGTGGTCTCGGTATAATGCTATTTGCGCGGTCCATGAAACTAACCACGTTCCGGTGGTGGCCTATCCTAAATTATTGCCAGATGCACGATTGTGGCTAACTTTAACTTTAAATAAGATAAAACTACTGAGGCTACACGGCTGCAATTTGGTATGTTTGATGATTGGATGGTGGATGATCAACATACCAATTTGCAGCCCTCTAGCCTCGGTAGTTTTTAAGACCTGAGGGCAGACACAAAAAGTGCGGACAGAAAAAAAGTGCAGATATAATAAAGTGCAGACAGAAAAAATGCAGACAGATTAAAGTGCGGATCGACAGACAAAGCCGGCACAATATTTTTCTTTTACAGAAAACTAAAATTGAGATAACAACATCCGCATGCCAGAAATGATAGGGATAGGGGTTGGGGTGAGTCATTTATCAGAGGGAGAGAGAGGAGAGAGAGTCATTTATCAGAGTAGAGAGAGAGAGAGAGAGAGAGAGAGAGAGAAGAGTTTTCTCAACAAGCGTATCATGAGTCTAACTCTGATATATTCTGAGCCAGGAAAATCAGCCCTAATCTACCAGTTATAATAGGATGAATGTGGGAAAGGCTGTTGCATTATTTTGCTGTGAAACCACCTTTTTGGATGATAGTCTATTGATGGTATACATGAATAAGCAGTGTAAGTGTAGGAAGTGGCTAATATTGTTGATATTATACTGCAAAGGATATTTATCCATAGTATAGCAGTTAAAAGTACGAATTTAGCGCAAACGGCTGTATTGGTTTTACTACGGTACCAGCCATTGTTAGCCACTGTTAGTGGTAACAGCTCAGTATATATATATATATATATATATATATATATATATATATATATATATATATATATATATATATATATATATATATATATATATATATATATATATATATATATCACACATATGTATATGTATGTGTGTGTGTAATGGAGTCGAGTCTGTAACAGAATAAATTAAATATCGAGTTGTAACAGAATAAATTAAATATCTTTATTAAAGCGCAAAGGCATACAGAAAATTACCGATAAAGACAGAGGGAAAAACAGCAAAGGGGCTGTAACGAACTGAATGAATCCCAGAGGCCGGGACCAACCGACTTCTGCCCATACAAATTAGTGCTGTGTCTCGCACGGGAAAAAGGTGTTCAGCGATTTTTGAGAAGTGAGAAGTTAATCGAAATAGGCCAACTATGGGAGCCTTTCGAGGAAGGTGGCCAGCCGACATCTTGTCACCATTGAACTTAATAACAGCCCTCGAACGAAATGTATAGAAAAGTGAACGTGAACATTAATGGAAACGGGAGCCATAGAGACGAAACTTGGAAAATTTGTACCATGTTTGGTATCGTAGGACTATCAGACAGAACCCTATATATATGGAGGTTCTTAGGATAACAGAGAGTTAGAAAAGGGCGCTAGCGCAGGAGAGTGTCGAGATGTGTGGAGAAGTAACAGTAAAGGCTCAAAGTGACTTGTGAACTTATATAAAATTTCTGAGTGCCCATAGACTAAGTAAGAATTCTAAGTCCACAAATTTTACAATGTGCCTTTTAAGATAAAGACTCGGTCACTACTATCCTTTAAAAGGTGGAAAGTTTATACAATTTTTAAGACTAGAAATATATGTATTTAGGGGAAACATAATTTCCATTTTAAATAAAAAAACTCGTGAATTTTCCAAGATAGTTGACATCTGAGCATGATGAGTGTACGCTCCAAACATAGTTAAATCTCAAGCAACTTGTTCCCACAGAAGTGAAAGCACGCAGTACTACAAACAGTTTTCAAGAAGTGAATAACTGCCCCACTAAATATACATATACATATATAGTATATATATATATATATATATATATATATATATATATATATATATATATATATATATATATATATATATATATATATATATATACCCAACTTCTGAAACCACTAATACTAGCAGTAATATTATGCGATATAATACTATCTCTCTCAAATACCATCTTTGCATCACAGACCACAGCCTATCATCATCTTACTTTTTACTGAGTTTCTTTAACAAATCTTTTTCTTTCCCTATTAATGCATCACCTGATATCTCAGTGAAATCTAATGACCTAAAGAGGAAGGTCAACTGTGGAAAGTTCATATCAGTAGTATCCTGTTCAGTCTGACTAGACTTGATTAGATTAAACTCAAGCGTTCGCGATCAATTTTTTCAATTCAATCCACATCTGTTACGCTGGCCAGATTACTGGTATCTTCCTAAAAAAATAAATTAAAAAATTCTTATTAAATAAAATGGATATATAAAACCTTTTATATTATCTCTTCTTTGTTATTTTTTTTTTTTGCATTAGGTGTGAAGAGACAAACTAAATAAATTGAAAAGTAAACAAATGGAAGCTTGAATTTCAAGTCAATGGCCCCTTTGGTGGGCTTGTTCCATATGAATAGGGTTAATTTTCTGAATAATAATAATAATAATAATAATAATAATAATAATAATAATAATAATAATAATAATAATAATAATAATAATAATGAAGAAGAAGACCCTCTTTGAGTCAAGTTTTGTTGAATAATATGGCTGCATAATAATAATAATAATAATAATAATAATAATAATAATAATAATAATAATAATAATAATAATAATAATAATAATAATCTGAACCATTCAATCTACCATTTCAGCCAATCCAACAAGAGCAGTCATGGACATTTCGTCGATTGGATACGCCATTTTGGCTACAATCCTCGCCCTGGCCTTGCTGCTTCTTGTAGTCTACATCCGAGGAATCATTTACCGTCGGAAAGCCGCAATGGCTAACTTGGACCACGTCAGGATGGAAGGGAAGACGGTTATCATAACGGGAGCATCGGCAGGTAATGACTTAGTCCCTATAAAAACTCTGTAATGCTCCCACTAAAAGGAAGGACAGTGGTCACCACTACCTTAGCACTTAAAGCTACTAGGGCCATAGGGGGCTTAGTGTCGTCAGTGCACTTCAAGTGGTGCAGTATGAGCCTCACTTTAGGTTCTTTGCAGCGTCCCTTCCTTAGGGCCGTAGCTGCAACCCCTTTCATTCCTTTTACTATACCTCCTCTATTCATATTCTCTTTCTTCCGTCTTACTTTCCCCTACCATCTCCTAACAATGGATTCATAGTGCAACTTTAGAGGTTTTTCTTCTCTTTCACCTTTCAAACCTTTTTACTCTCAATTTCCATTTCAGCACTTAATGACCTCATAGGTCCCAGAGCTTGGCCTTTGGCCTAAATGCTCTATCCTATATTCTCTTAAAACTGCTGGATGAAAGAACTCCCTGTGCAGAAAAAAGTCCATGACACTAGCAGCTTTTTGCGCCTTCACAGTAGGCTCACCAGCAGTGTGTTGAAACCTTTACACATTTTGCACCATTTACTTCTATCTTGCACATTCTCCCTCACATCCTGCATACTAAGGCCCCTTCTTTCCAATAACAATTTCATCCATCCATTATCCCTTTCAAGGTCTTTCTCTCCTCCTTCCTCCCAGTACTCTCTATTTGTGTCTGATCCTTCCTTACACTCACACTAACCCTTTTACCACCCTTTAGTTTCTTTTCTTCTTTAAATCTTTGGCTGAAAACCCTTATAGACAGAGTCAACAGATTATGATAAACCCAAGAGGTCTCCAAAGACAAATCAGCCTGCAGCAAGAGAAAGTTAGAGGAAAAGATGATAAATAAATAAGTAAATAAATATAAAGGAATAGAAAATGAAACCGATACACCTGAAATTCAGGAGACACCAGGAGAGAGCAGGAGTGAAATTGCTCCTTGCGTAATTATTTGGAAATCAGAAGATTCCACAACTGCACTTGGAAAACTATTCCATATTTTAGTTGTAGTCACAATAAAACTCCTAGCAAACAGTGTAGTATTAAACATGGATGCTAGAAAACGATAGCGTTTGCAGCAGCAGCCTGTCCACTGTTATACAAATACCAAGTAAACAAGTCATCTCTGCCGGTTGTATGTACATTTGGTCTTTCATTTGGATTCAACATCCACACTTTAGTTCCACAGAGGAGAGTTGGTTCAACCTTCCCATCATACGTTCCAACTTTGGCTTCCACAGGCGCTCCACAAATTTCCTATAAAATATTTTGCAAACTTCCTGCTGCCTGAATATATATTGTACATTATATACATACACATGCATACATAAATACATATATATTAATATATATAAATAAAACTTTTACAGCACTATAATTTTAATAAGTATTCCAGCTTCTATTACCAGTTCCACATGAGCGAGAGAGAGAGAGAGAGAGAGAGAGAGATTCGAGGAAGTGATATATTCTTATGCCTTTTCTCAGGCATAGGAAAGGAGACAGCGAGAGATTTGGCAAGAAAGGGAGCGAGGTTGATATTAGGCTGCAGAAACATTCCCAAGGCCACAAAAGTTGCAGGTGAGAAATATTCAATTATTATCGTTATTAGGGGCCTTCTTGACAAAATTGTGAATAATCGTATCATGTCCTTATTATCAGTTCAAGCACTCGTTTGGTCCTGCAAGGTACAGTCAAGAGCTGGCTTTCTCGTTATCTTATCATATCATCCAGATACCTCTTCCACTAAAACCCGATCGTGCACTTTGGGGTAGAAGCGTAAAACTTTGTACATGTTTACTTTACACCCCACTGAACATTTTCGGATATGAACCCCAATCAGTCCTGTCCCCCGGTGGCCAGTATGGAGCTTGCAATCTAAGGACCGATTGTTACCCCATATTTTTGTTATTCAGCCACATTAGACTAAGTTTTGACTCCATTACTTCCTCTCATATGTACAAAATGTGTTGCCTGTCTTTCCCAAGTCTCTACAAATTATTTAACTTATTTACATTATTTGCATTATTTAACTTATTTACATAAGTCAAATAATGTCTGCCATTTTCTAAATAGCCGACATAAACGTTTACTCCTTCGGTAATACTCTTAGTAACATTGTATTCTATTATTGCAAATTCTTAAATCAAACCGCGTGACTATTCTTCAGCACACCTGCAAATGCACCAATAAATAGTGAGAGTATTAAAGTAGATAAATTTTTGTATAAGAATACATATTTGAATAAGGATATTTATTCATTTTTCTGAAATAGCTGACGTATCTCTTTAACGCAACATAAGAGACGATACTTGAACTCACTTTGCTACTTGCAACATATAACTTATATAACCAGTCAGAGATACTTATTACAAATAACAACTTGAAGGTGGACTATTTTAGAGTCTATGGTTAGGCATATGTCATACAACATCCTTAATGAGCTTCCAGTTTACAAAAATTCAATATGTATAGGCATAATCATTACAACTGCAATTGAGACAAAATGAGTCACTTCTGAAAGCATTTTCCTTCACAAATACAAAGAACTGTGCACTTCAAGCCATTTGTGCAGCATTTGCAGGGAGATGCAAATGCTTTCTTGCATTTACAGTGTATAAGTTCATAACTGCTTTCTTGAGCTTGAGGAAGGGTTGTCCACTTTGGTACCCAGGACGATCCATCTTGCTTCTCCCATCCCCAAATCTGCAAGATCTGGTAATTCGGTGTCCTTTTGAAGTACCTGTCCTCACACATGGCTTCCTTGATACGCCGCTTGCAATGTGTGTTGCTTGAGGGCTGCTTGTGTTGGAGGGATATGCTCCAAAGCCCTGGACTTCCTTGCGAACATATGCTGTCTGACTTCATTGACTTTGGATAGCCCTCCCATTCTGTCGTACCAGAGTGCCACAAGCTGTTCCAGCTCATCATGTTGTCTGGGATATCTGCTGGAGCTTCTGCTAAAATCAGAAATGCATCTGTCACCCCATCAAATACATTCCATGTATCCCAGGCACTTGATTTGCTCTTACCAGCAAAGAATGAGGTAACATCACAGCCGATAAGGCGTGGAAGACTGCCAATGAGTTTGCTTTTGAGGGACCCAAAGCACCAGCTATTTCATGTGCTGCAATGTATCTGTGATGCTTTCCTACGTCAAAGGATACCCATACTTCGGACACGGGGTAAGGTATCTTGTGCAAACTGGACACAGTTATGACGACAACTTCTTTGATACCCTTTGCTGGCTGCGTCAGGCACATGCAGCACTAACCGCTAGTCTGCCTCTAAATGGAAACTGGTGTTTCTCTATTTCTTGGTGCCTTTGGCTTGAGGTACTGGCTTTTATAGTATTGCATCTAGACTTTAGTGTATTGAACACAATCAGCTGAGAGATTGTTTGGGAAGCACGGGTCTTGGCCTTCTTGTTTTCCAGTTCTTTTATGCTAGGTCCATCCAGTGTCATGTTAAGCAAGGCTGCAAGAGAGGCAGGAACAGACTGTTCCTGACAGACTTCCGGAAATGTTCCTGTGAATACTTGTTTGAGTTCAAAGATATCACGGCGTATAATTTTGGCAGCACTTGCTAATATCAGAGCCTCAGAGTCAAAGTCCCTATCATTGGCCCCTTTTAATACAGCCCCAATATCCTTATCAAAAGCAAAGAGGACTTCCTCTTCCCTGCTTGTGGTCTCGGAGGTCAGGGATTGCTGCCAATATTCTGTTTTTAAGTCTGGTTTTGTGAACCTGTGGTTTTAGTATGTCAAGATTTTGGAGCCTTGACTTGTACAAGTTTTTCAGTTCCTTTATGCTGAAAACAGGTCTTCTTTCTGATGAGTCCCTAAAGGTTTCTACATATGAAATCGGCTCATGCACTCCATACTTTGCTCCTTCATTTGTACTCTCTTTTCTTGTCTCAAGTTTTTGGCAAGTCTGTAAAGGTTTGCTAAACATTTGTTGTGATAATGTGCATCTATTGCTACCAAACAGTTTCCTAACAGTTTTGTATCTTTCAGTTCTGTTGCACACTTTCTAACTTTGAAATCAAGCCCAAAGGTAGAAGAAAAGAAGCACTTTCCAGTCTTTATTACAAAAGAAGCATGTGTCTTCCTTTTAGCTGAGCTCTTCCTTCTTTTTTTTTTTTTTGGGGGGGCTTGGCCCATATGACCCTTTAGTATCACTCTTTCTTTTCAGTTCACTCCCCAACTTTAAGTTACTAATCTTGTTTTTGCATGATTTGTGCCCCTTTGCATTGTGTCTAGTAAGTGTTGCTTCCACACCAGATCCTTCATCCAGTTTCTGTATACTAATTTTTACAGGAAGAGAGCCCACTTCTTAAAACTTTTGAAGATTTTCTGCAACATATTTATACCCAGCACCCTTATCTTATCGTTCGCATTAACTGGGATAGTGTAAAGGCTCAAGCATATAATCTTAGCAAAGAACAAAGTTTCTAGTCAATAGAGTCATCGCTGTTATTGGAGGAACCTGCTTTAGCAGAATCTGAAAGCTTGGGTTGTTTAGCCATACTTGCAGGTTAAACTCACAAACTACTCTAAGTTAAGCACCATCACCATTACACATAGTCTAATTCTTGCATTCAGGTTTGAAGCAATTGCTTTTAATCTGTACATTTTTCTGCCATTGGGGTATACCTGAAAAATAAAAAGTCATACAATTTTACATTTAGAGAGCGAAAATGCAAAAACCATCATTACTTTAACAGCTAAGCTTCGCTTATTAGTCCTGAACGTAAATAATGACATAAACAACAGGGCCAGACTTTAACCTTTACTGATTTGCTCAGTCAGGAGGTACCCACTAAAGTCACTTCAATCCATTGTCCAGTTGTCCCACACAGTGTAATCTTTTTAGGACTACCTATTTTATTTAACTATAGTCACATTCATGTTTTATTTTGCCATACAATAATTGTGACACAGTACTTGAAAGTTGCATCAATGGATATTGTGTCAGTATATATGGTCTTTGTATGAAAGCTATTTGGCCTGTTTGGCAAGTTGTTGACATGTTACACTTGCCCCTGAGGACCTTTTTCCTGCCTTGGGCAGTCTGGCAGGGATTAATGTCTGACCCTGATGTTTATAAGTGCAACCACCCTCAGATAAATTATTTTATCTACCGAAAGCAAAGATGCTGTAAAATATATACAATTTGGCGACCAAGAGCAAAGTTGCCACTAAATGTCCGGAAATTTTGGCAACGATTTTGAATTACAAGATGTCTGACTCACCACAGGAAAACTATTTTAGGTTCGGAGTATTTTTAATAGCCAAAATCATTTGTTTAGACACTAAGACAGGCCCTATCATTTTTAAAATGCCTCCTAGATGAATTTGATCTTCTGGCGGCCATTTTGAAAATGGCTGCCCTGAGATATATTTTTACATTTTTTTCGGTTGGACGTATTTCTGATCACTTGAGAGGATACGAAAACCCATTACTTGACAGGTCAGAATGTACTTGAGTGCTGAAAGGCAGTCCAGAAGTGCAGTTTGCATGAAAATATGGGTAAACGAGTGATAAAAGATGACATCCTGTTGTAGCCACGAGTAGGCACCGCTAACTGGGGTCCATATCCAGAAATGTTCATTGGGGGCTAAAGTTTTACGCTTCTACCCCAAAGTGCACGATTTTTTGTTTATCCGCCCCACTGTAATCTCTGCTTATCATTGACCATCTGTAATCATTCGAATGTACTGCAATCACTCATCAATACGCCATTCTGTCATGTACTGGGTGTCTTCAAAGCACAAACGCAAACAGTGTTGGTACACCTTAGTTCTGTAATATTTCCTTATTACATTCTTAAAAAAAAAAAAAAAAAACACTGTCATACCCATATCACCATTTTCTCACGTTAAAACACTCTTGAAATACATATGCGCGTGTATACATATCAGGACATACATGATGCACCGTACACTAGAGTAAATTATAAGATAAGATTGAAAGAATCTTGCCATTTTTTATCATAGATAATTGATAATAACAATGAACTTTAACCAGTCACCTGAAGCAATCTATTTAATTTGACTGAAGGTCAAAGTGTCGTTATCTTTGATTTTGTTTTTATATTTACGATAAACGTAACTCTCTCTCTCTCTCTCTCTCTCTCTCTCTCTCTCTCTCTCTCTCTCTCTCTCTCTCTCTCTCTCACCACAGAGGACATACGCAACACGACGGGGAATGAAGACGTCCACGTGAAGCAGCTAGACACCTCGTCCCTTGCCTCCGTCCGAAAGTTTGCCAATGAAATCTTGGTTGAGGAGGAAAGGCGAGAATTCTCTCACAGTTTTTATAAGACGTCAATTAACTTTATATATATATATATATTATATATATATATATATATATATATATATATATATATATATATATATATATATATATATATATATATATCAATGATTGATGATAATTCACTAGATTTTATCTGATTAATAATATAGATCAAGTAATTATTATTATCATTATAATTATTATTACTTAATTTTCCTTATTATCGTTGCATGAAATTTAGTGATAATTTACTGGATTTGACCTGAAAACTAACATAGATTAAGCTATGATTATGTTAAAATAATTATTATTTTATTATTATTATTATTATTTATTATTATTATTATTATTATTATTATTATTATTATTATTATTATTGTTGTTGTTGTTGTTGTTGTTGTTAATTGGTATTGAATCCTCTCATTTTTCCCTATGATTCTTTGAAAATATATTTTTCTTTACCAAAGTATGAACATTGGCCAATCATTGCCCAATATTGACAAATCAGAAGAATAATGAAAAATTAAATTGAGAAGAATTAACATAAAATAAACTCGAATGACGCAGCTATCCTTTTCAACAGAGAGAGTCTACTTCCTTATTATTATTATTATTATTATTATTATTATTATTATTATTATTATTATTATTATTATTATTATTATTATTATTATTATTATTCTAGGATTGACGTGTTGATCCTCAATGCCGGAATAGCTGGTCTGGACCACCGTAACTTAACAGCGGACGGATTGGAATACACAATGGCTACGAATCACTTCGGTCACTTTCTATTAACTAACATTTTGCTCGGTAAGGATTGAGGATCCGGTTATGAAGCTTCTTGTCTCTTCAGTGGATGTGCGCATGCGCGGATGTGGTTGTTATAAACATATGTTTGTTATATACATTCGCTGGGAATCTGAGTTCGAGAGAAAGGCAAAACTAAAAAGATTAAAATCATTAAAAAGATTAGATTCTCCACAGCTAGAAAAGTCTGATCTCGTCCGATCCTGGTTCCTGGTTTTTGGTTCCTGGTTCCTGGTTCCTGATTCCTGGTTCTTGTTCCTGATTCCTGGTTTTTGATTCCTGATTCTTGGTTCCTGATTCCTGTTTCTTTGTTTCTGATTTCCATTTCTTCATTCCTGGATCCTGATTCCTGGTTCCTGATTGCTGGTGTCTGATTCCTGGTTTTTGGTTCCTGATCCCTGGTTCGTGGTATCAGATTCCTGATTTCTGGTTCATACTTTCTGATTCTTGCCTCTTGATTCCTCATTCATGGCTCTTGATTCCTGGTTTCTTATTTCTGGTTCTTGGTTCCGGATTCCTGGTTCCTGGTTCTTGATTCCTGGTTTCTGGTTTCTGATCCCTGGTCCATAATTCATGGTACCTGATTCCCAATTCCTGATTTCTGGTTTCTGATTCCTGATTCCCAATTTCTAGTTCCTGGTTCTTGGCTCCAGATTCATGGTTCCTGTTTCTTGGTTTCTGATTCCTGGTTTCTGATTCCTGATTCCTGGTTCCTGATTCCCGGCTTCTGGTTCCATATTCATGGTTTCTGAGTCCTGATTATTGATTCCTGGTTTCTGGTTCCGAATTCCTGATTCCTGGTGTCTATTTCATGATTCCTGGTTTCTGGTTTCTGATTCTTGATTCCTGGTTCCTGGTGTGTGATTCCTGGTATCTGGGTCTTGATTCCTGGTTCATGATTCCCAATTCATTATTCCTGGTTCCTAGTTCATGATTCCTAGTTCCTGTTTTCTCGTTCTTTATTCATGGTTTCCTTATCCTGCTTTCTGACTCCTGATTAATGGTTCATGATTCATGGTTCCTGGTTTCTGGTTCCTGGTTCATGGTTCCTAGTTTCTGGTTCCAAATACCCGATTCCTGGTTCCTGGTTCCCGATTCCTGATTCCTGTTTTCTGATTCCTAGTTCCTGGCTTCTGGTTTCTGATTCCGGGTTCCTGATTCCTGGTTTCTGATCCTGGCTCCTGGTTTCTGGCTCATGGTTCCTGATTCCTGGTTCCAGATTCCTGGTTATTGAGTCCTTTTTCCTGATTCCTGGCACCCGATCCTGGTTCCTGATTCCTGGCTCCTAAGCAAGAGCTCACTCTACAAAACAGAGTTGCGGGGACACTAACCACTTCGTGTGAGACGCGGAGCTGTTTCACTTTAAAACAGTTTTACTTGGTATAACTTTTCTCTGTCGTATTGGTAATCCCTTTTTCCAAATAACACTGACTTCTCTTGTTGTTTACTATTGGTCTCTTTTCTAAGTATTTTGATAATCTTTATCTTCACTTTCTGTGAGACTTCACTAAATTGAGTGTTTGTTTTATTCCTTGAACATTTTACCATTTTCTGCAATAAATACTTAAAATGTATCACTTATCATAATCCCTTCCTTTTCTAACTAACCTCCAAAAGTTAAGGTGGTGTTACTAAGCTCATTTCTAGAGAATTATAGCAATTTCTACTTTACTTTTTACATCCCCTACCGCCCTTCCTTTTACTTTTCCTGTTTGATTAGGTAGTGCTGTGTTATACTAGATAGAATATACAATTTAGGCCGAAGGCCAAGCGCTGGGGCCTATGAGTTCATTCAGCGCTGAAAGAAAAATTGAGAATAAGAGGTTTAAAAGGTGTAACAGGAGAAAAACCTCGCAGTTGCACTATGGAACAATTATAATTGTTAGGAGAGGTTGAGGAAAGTAAGATGGAAGAAAAAGAATATGAACGGAAGTACAGTAAAAGGAGAGAATGGGGTTGCAGCTAGGCGCCGAAGGGACGTTGCAAAGAACCATAAGTAATGCCTATAGTGCACCACGTGAGGTGCACTGTCGGCACACTTCTTCTTCTTCTTCTTCTTCTTCTTCTTCTTCTTCTTCTTCTTCAGGTCTCATAAAGAAGAGCAGACCCAGTCGCATCGTCGTCGTGGCTTCCTCTGCCCTAACTTCTACCTTGAGGGTTGACGTAAGTAAAAGCTTATTAAGGCTTCTAAATTATTGTTGTATGCTTTTTTTCTTTTGTTAAGATTAAAGCGTCCGGTATGTTGTGTCCAGTGCTCCTGGCTCTGCCTGTCCATGGATGAGCGAAGTGTTGGTATGCGACCCTCTAGTCTAAGTCATGTGTTTGGGCCTAAATCATACAAGGGCGATCAGTACAGTTTCCGGTAGGAATAATGTGGTTAAGAATAAGGGGAAGAAGAGTGAGAAGACATTGAAAAGGATGATACAACAAGAGTAAGAGACAGGAGACGACTGTAGCTGGGAAAAGTTCGTTCCAAAGCATATTGCACTTTATATTGCACTTTGTTCATCTCAATTTTTCCTCGCTGTTTCTTATTCTTTTCAAAGCATATTGCACTTTATATTGCACTTTGTTAATCTCGATTTTTCCTCGCTGTTTCTTATTCTTTTCAAAGCATGTTACACTTTATATTGCACTTTGTTAATCTCGATTTTTCCTTCTCTTTCTTATTTTTCCTCTGTTTCTTATTCTTTTCAAAGCATATTGCACTTTATATTGCAGTTTGTTAATGTCGATTTTTCCCCTCTCTTTCTTATTCTTTTCAAAGCATGTTACACTTTATATTGCACTTTGTTAATCTCGATTTTTCCTCGCTGTTTCTTATTCTTTTCAAAGCATGTTACACTTTATATTGCACTTTGTTAATCTCGATTTTTCCCCTCTCTTTCTTATTCTTTTCAAAGCATGTTACACTTTGTAATTCACTTTGGCAATATCGTCTCTTCCTCTCTTTCTTACTCAACCTCCTATGAAGAGCAGACAGAGACTGAGCAAAAGTGAAAGCCACGAGCAACATATTCTAAGGAAACGAAGCCATGGAGAAACGAATCTAAAAGGAATCAGCTACCAGATCGATCCTCCCTCCCTTAGGATGTTGTGCAATCAGGACCTCGAAAGCTCAAGCGAAGATGTTGTGCATTACTGCCCTAAAACATATTTTCACCTTGTATTTTTATCATTTATATATATATTCTCATCTAATTATTTGTTTATTTATCTTTTTTATAATTACTGACCTTTTCTTTCTGCATTTCCTATTACATTCTGTTAATTATTTTAAATGATGAACATAATATTCTTTGGAAGCTTAAATTTCATGTCCATGTCCCTTGTGGGTTTGTTCCATTTGAATAAGGGTTTAGCTTCTGAATAATAATAATAATAATAATAATAATAATAATAATAATAATAATAATAATAATAATAATAATAATAATAATAATAATAATAATACGCTGGTAAGAGACTCTCTTTTAAAGTAGTGTTATCAAAGTCATTTGCTGTTTCAGCGGCATTTGGTTTGTAGAGTAGAGAAAACTCTACAAGCTAAATGTCATTGAAACAGCAATTGTTTTTAATAATAATAATAATAATAATAATAATAATAATAATAATAATAATAATAATAATAATAATAATAATAATAATAATAGTCCATAAAAATCTAATACTAGCATGAGTCACTAAAATGGTGAAAAAATCCACAGTAGTGTAAATGTAAATATATATTAGAAATATAAATACAGAACGAAAGCTTTCGAGAATCAAGCAGATTCTCGGAAGCTCTCGTTTTTATATATATTTATAATATATGGTTACATGTACGCCAATGTGGATTTCTTCACAAATAATAATAATAATAATAATAATAATAATAATAATAATAATAATAATAATAATATAATAATAATATGTGGAATGCGGGAAGTCTTTTATTGAAATATCCAATTAGAAATCCTTCGTCGTCTGGATTCAGGTTCTACTTCAGGTACCGTCGACATGTTTCGACCAGCTTGTTGGTCGTCCTCTGGACGTGGTTGAAAAAGATCTGGAGAAACAAGGCGCTTTTGTCGGTATTTATAGGGGCGTCTTGATCGGTGCTGAATCATGATTGGCTGCCCGGGGCAGGTCATCTCGGGCGGAGCCTTCTCTCCCATGTTGATGTTCGGGGCTCGTCTTGCGTGCGAGTGGCATTGTAGTGCTGGGAGAATTTCGATCCTCAGATGCCGAATTCCAGACGACGAATGATTTCTAATTGGATATTTCAATAATAATAATAATAATAAAGAGGACACTCAGGAACGTTTGTTTTTCGTTCTGCAGAATCTGAACTTTGAGAAAGGAGGCTTCCGGTCTTTCAAATCCTACGCCCAGTCAAAGTCGTGCAATGTTCTCTTCACCCGCCGACTGGCTGACCTAACCAAAGGAGAAGGTAAGAATAAATTGTTCCCTTTTCGTTTCTTTGGATGAAATGAACAATAAGATTTGGCGGTAAGATTGAACCCGCAACTGGAATATCGTCACCTCGTTCTGGTATTCCGGAGTTTGGTTCGAATCTCGCCCGGAAGTCAGAATTTCTTCATTTCGAGTCCTGATTCTTCTATCAACTTAAAAACACCCAAGATAATTAAAATTTACTTCCTCTCCAGTTATTCTAGGGGTAATTTCCGTTACATATTGAGTAAAATCTTCACAACCACAGAAAGATATATAATTGTCACATCGAAACGCTAATTCACTCATTTTCCTTCCGCCAGATGTCTTCGTGAATTCTCTTAATCCGGGATTTGTGAGCACCGAAATCTTTGACAAGTCCGGAGGGCTGATGGTTGGGAAGTTCGTCAGGTTGTTTGTTCTTTTCACGGGAAGAGTAAGTCCGGTGTTTTGTTTCGTCCGCTGATCAAGCATTTCCTGACCTCACATTTCCTGACTTCATGTTTTCTGATCTCACATTGTCTGACCTCACGTTTCCTGACCTCACGTTTCCTGATCTCAACGTTTCCTGATCTCACGCTTTCTGATCTCACATTGTCTGACCTCACATTTACTGACCTCACGTTTTCTGATCTCATATTGTCTGACCTCACATTTCCTAACCTCACGTTTCCTGACCTCACGTTTCCTGATCTCACGCTTTCTGATCTCATTGTCTGACCTCACATTTCCTGACCTCACGTTTCCTGACCTCACGTTTTCTGATCTCGTTGTCTGACCTCTGACCTCATTTTTTTTATCTTTCTGACCTCCCATTTTCCTGACATTTCCTGACCTCACGTTTCCTGATCTTCCTGATCTCAAGCTTTCTGATCTCACATTGTCTGACCTCACATTTACTGATCTCACGTTTTCTGATCTCACATTGTCTGACCTCACATTGTCTGACCTCACATTTCCTAACCTCACGTTTTTTATCTGACATTTTCCTGACCTCACGTTTTTTTTATTTTTTGATCTCTGACCTCACATTTCTGTTTCCTGACCTCCTAATCTTTTCTTGATCATTTCGTTTTCTGATCTCATTGTCTGACCTCCCATTTCCTGACCTCATGTTTCCTGACCTCACATTTCCTGATCTCACGCTTTCTGATCTCACATTGTCTGACCTCACATTTCTTGACCTCACATTTCCTAACCTCACGTTTTCTGATCTCTTCAAGGGAGTGGTACGAGTTTCACAGCTTCATTCCTGTGTCTGTTCCCTTCACCTGATGATGCGTGATGCACTGTAGGCATTACTAAACCCCCCTAGCTGCTGTACCCACTTTTTTTTCTAGTCTTTTATCTCCATTGCCTCTTCCTTTCTTCATTCTTGTTTTTTCTCCCAGCTCCACCTTCTAGATGTTCGTACTTCATCTCCTCTGTGTTTTGGAACATTTTGTGCATTTTGTACATCACAGTTTTTATATGTTTTTGCACTGTTTATCATTCGTTATTTTGTATCAGGGGAATTCTCATGTTTATGTGAGATGCTTACTTTTCAAATTAATCTCCTTATCTTGCTGTCCAACCACTCCAACTCCTTTTCGCTGTCTTGAGCACTGAATGGCCAAAAGTGCCCTTCAGTGCTTGACTTGACAGCCTAAAATTCATCACCTTACCACTCCAGAGTCTCCAGTTCATTTAATCAACATTTCTCCCAAACAGACTGAGGTCCAAGGGGCGCAGACTGTGATATATGTGGCTGCTTCCGAGGAAGGTGGGAGCACCACTGGAAAGTTCTTCAAAGAGTGTAAGGTTCGTGTTAGAGTTCAAAAAATGAAAAGTGTTAGAGTGTAAGAAATGAACAGAAGAGGAAAAACGCCTTTTCAAATACAACTGGCCCATGGGGACGTGAATAGATGACTAGCTTTAGTCTTACTTCTGTGAACAGAAAATAAACACGAACATAATAATATTTTAATATTTTACTTGCATTTTTATTTATTTATCAATTTGTTAATTTATCTGTTCTTCTAACTGGTCTCCTCTTTCTGTATTTCCCATTACTTTCTGTTACTTCTTTCGAATGAACACCATATTCTTTGGAAGCTTGAATTTCAATTCATTGGCCCCTGTGGTGGGCTTGTTCCATACGAATAGGGTTCATCTTCCGAAGAATAAAGAAGCATTAGAACACAAGTGTTAGATTATTCCCTGTTGCGACAGTACCTTCGGACGAATTTTTTAACTCTGTTTCAGCAGAAAACTGCATGGCTTTCCTTCCACGTAAAAAAGAAATCGATCGTGATGGGAAAAAAGGCGCTTTACAGTTAGATTTTGACTGAGTGGAAATCAAGACAAATAGTCGTTTATTATTTGCCGAATAATCATCGTAGGTAGAGAGATGCGTTTCTTAGGTTAGAGTCAATGAGACGCTACTTACAATATCCGAGTTTGTAGTTGTCTAGTCTCCGGATCGCCTCTATAACTAGTTTAAGTATGGAAAGAATATTTCTATTCATTAGTTTTACATTATGTGCTCTCTCATTCCTGGAAGCAAAAGTTTTCATCACTTTCCTGTCACGCAGACAATCTCAGGAACAGTGCCAGTCAAATCAGGGTAGCTTATGTTGTATTCAAGATTGGGGATTATTCACAGAAAATGTTCTATTTTATTTAATCCCACGGAATTTCTTTCAAGTTTTTATCAGTTTTACTTAATTCTCTCTCTCTCTCTCTCTCTCTCTCTCTCTCTCTCTCTCTCTCTCTCTCTCTCTCTCTCTCTCTCTCTCTCTGCCCATAATAACACACTCATTCTTATTGATAACGTACTGACATAAACCACACCTCATTCTTATGAATAGCCTACTGAACCAAAAGAAATCTGTGTTATTGGTAGTGTACGGGCCTAAAACAAATCCTGTTTATAAAGACAGTCTACGGACCTAAGATAAATCTTGTTCTTAGTGATAGTAGAAGGACCTAAAGCAAATATTTAGCGAGAAATGGCTACATAATTGAAAAATTTAAAGTTAAGTATACCTTAGTTTAACCAGACCACTGAGCTGATTAACAGCTCTCCTAGGGCTGGCCCGAAGGGTTAGACTTATTTTACTTGGCTAAGAATCAATTGCTTACTAGCAACGGGACATACAGCTTATTGTGGAATCCGAACCGCATTATACCGAGAAATGAATTTCTGTCACCAGAAATAAATTCTTCTAATTCTTCATTGGCCGGTCGGAGAATCGAACGCAGGCCCAGCAAAGTGCTAGCCGAGAACGATATCGACCCGTCCAACGAGGAACTATACATAATTGAAAAGTGATTCGTTAGACACCTTTGAAAAGTAAAAGGAATGAAATGATTGTATAAGAAGGAAATAAACCTGGTTAATTAACTATCATGAAAAGGAAATGTCTGTAGAAAAAGATGAAGCGAATTATTTCATATCATCTCCGATGACAAATTAGGGAAAACTCAATTGTCATGAAACATTTTAAGGATAATTATGTCGTGTTCACGAAAAAAATTGCTCATTCATTTGACAGACAGTCTTTTTTTTTTTTTTTAATCTTTCCGATTGGCACAGACTGAATTCCGTGAGGAGGAAAGCACAACTATCAAAGACTGAGAAACCTGACGTAAGCCATACAGTGAGGAGCAGCAAAGCATCATTAATATAGCAATAGTCAGAATTATTATTATTATTATTATTATTATTATTATTATTATTATTATTATTATTATTATTATTATTATTATTATTATTATTATTCAGAAAATGAAACCTATCCATATGGAACAAGTCCACAGGGGCCACTGACTTTAAATTCAAGCTTCCAAAGAGGGGGTAAAGGGAAATGCGGAAGGAAGAGATCCCACTTATCACAAAACAAGAAATAAATTAACAAATAGATAGAGATATATTAAAATGCAAGGAGAATAGCTTTGGGGCAGTAATGCATTGCAGCTTCGCTTGAACTTCTGAAGTTCCAATTGCACGACATCCTCTGAAGGGAGACTGTTCCACAGTTCAACGGTGTGAGGAATAAAGGGCCTCTGGAACTGAGAAGTTCAACAGCGACAGCTTCACATTTCTTGATATGCGCACCCTTATTATTCATCTAAAGTCATTCCTTATATTTATTTCCAGAGCTCTTCTAAGGCAGATGCCCTTCTCAACAACGAGGAGTTAGCAAAGCAAGTCTGGGAAGCCAGCGAGAGATTGGTAGACCTACAGCCAAATGAGAAGCACTACTAAAGCTTCAAAGTCTGGATTTTGAAAGTCAGGACTGTCTGGTTTTGTGATCGCTGGGCAGAGATTCTGAGGTTTTCGTGTAATACACAGCGTGATTATTTGTCGTAATATCACTGCCCGTGTTACAGAATATTAAAGGGTATTATACTCGAGACGTTATAAGATTGCCTGATCTTTCGTCGTTTTTAGATTGATAATAAACCTTACCAAAGCAATGTAAAACACCAATATATAAAAAGGATTTTATAACCACTTAACATAAGTGTGCGTGTTTATAAGACCACAGAGTCAAAGATCTTTCATTTTTTTTTATGAATAATAGTAACATACCAATACAACGACAGTATTGATACAAATAAACTGTCCTAAATCCATATCAGTTTTATAGAAGGATTAGACCAGAATTGATGCTACGACTGGAATCATTTTTGTTGTTTTTGTAAACAGTATTTTTCGTCTGATATCAAAATATCGGCGGAAACCTTAGTTGGCTTACAAAGTTAAACTTCACCGCTGTCAGGAGCTGCCATTTTGCATTTTATGCAAAATCCAGGGTTTCCCAGAGGTTGCCAATTCGCCAAGCAAGCTAATTCTTTCTCTATAGGCCAATTTTAGTAAGAAATCAGACTTTAAAAAAATACATTTCTCACAACAACAAGGTCACTGTGAGCTTATAGAACGTAAATGCCCCATTGCCTGGTTTAATAGCCAAATTTTCAATATTATTATTATTATTATTTGAAGGGAGTAGACCCTCTTTTAAACAGGTCTCTCTCGCTCTCTCTCTCTCTCTCTCTCTCTCTCTCTCTCTCTCTCTCTCTCTCTCTCTCTCTCTCTCTCTGATATATGATACATAAACTTTAGAAGAGACTCAGGAATTTTAGCTTAGCAAAGAGGCTACACTCGAAACACACTCTTACAATTCGGTCAGCAAACGAATTTTTACAAAAGGCAACAAATATCATTCAAAATCTGACGGTATTATGAAATGACCTTGAATACACTAATAGCAAAATAAGACCTGTTACATCCAGCAATATTTCATTTATGGAATTACCTCCGTAACGAATATCAAACAGTCCCTTCAAACAGACAAGCGTTAAATGTATCCGGCAGCACAAGCAAAGATAGAAAGTTCCCCATTATCAAAATAAAAAGCATTCAGGAGAAATTAATGTTACTGGTTATCTCTGATTTGTGACCTGAACATGTTTGGGATATCAATAGGTAGATTAATATCAAATGAGTAAAAAGAGATTTATAACCCTAAGACGGAGCTGAAATGTGACCCACGTTAGTTATGACTTTGAAAGAGAGAAATTCTAACAATGACATACATAACCTTTTAAAAAATGCAGTCTTTATACTGTTTGTTTATTAAGTTGTTTTCACGGTATAGGAATTATTATTATTATTATTATTATTATTATTATTATTATTATTATTATTATTATTATTATTATTAAAAAGGATGGCTGTATTGTGCGAATTTATCTTATACAGTGTCTTTTCTATTTTCCTTATGATTCGCTTTTCGGGCTCAGCGATGTTAGCTAGCAACTGGCCGATATTCACATTGGAAAAAGGATAGTGTGTGGAATGCGGGAAGTCTTTTATTGAAATATCCAATCAGAAATAATTAGTCGTCTGGATTCAGGTTCTATTTCAGGTACTGTCGACATGTTTCGACCAGCTCGTGGTTGAAGAAGGCCTGGAGAAACAAGGTTGTTGTTGTTGTTTTAGATTTAGCTGGCCTTGTGCCAGCACGGGCTCTTGCTCCTAGAGCAGCCCGTAACTCTATGTTGATGATGAGTCTGTGAGATGGGTAGGTTAATGAAAACTTTATTATGATACATGAAAGTGATTTTGGTGGGGGTTGAGAAACAAGGTACTCGGGTCGGTATTTGTAGGGGGGTCTTGATCGGTGCTGAATCATGATTGGCTGCCCGGGGCAGGTCATCTCGGGCGGAGCCTTCTCTCCCATGTTGATGTTCGGGGCTCGTCTTGCGTGCGAGCGGCATTGTAGTGCTGGGGATGAATGGGAGAATTTCGATCCTCAGATGCGAATTTTGATTATTATTATTATTATTATTATTATTATTATTATTATTATTATATTACGTTACATACATATTTATCTTTCTACTTTTCATTGCCTCTGGTGCTGTTGTATTTTTACCTAGGTATCACTGACGTTATATATTCTTGGTGTATCCAAAAGAAATAAGACCCACCCAAACTTGCCAGTCTTATACAAATTTCGAAATTTCTCTCCAAAGCAAATTATATCTTTCAAAGGCAGAAATATAAAAAATTTATTCCTGACTATCGGAGTCTAAATTCTTTTATTCGACTTCTTTCTATTACGATTCTCTCTCTCTCTCTCTCTCTCTCTCTCTCTCTCTCTCTCTCTCTCTCTCTCTCTCTCTCTCTCTCTCTCTCCACCATTTTAATCTTTTAGAATTCTGCCTACACTCGCAGTTCAATTGCCCCCTCCCTCCCCACCTCCTCGCCCACTCTCAAAAATATCGCAGCGAGCCTTAGGGACAATTTAAAGGTATCACAGAAGAAGGAAGCTTTTGGCCAGGAGAAGAACATCTCCAAGTGGATAGAGGTTTCGGCAAACCCTTCACAAAAATTTTTTTTTTATTGTAAAAAAAGTTTACACTATTTTGAAAAAGATTCTTGTGAATATGTATCTCATTATTATATTAGTTATTATTACGAGAAGCCCTGTGACACTTTCCAATTGTTCGTGTACGTAAGCTCATTTTTTAATTGTTAATTATAATAAGGCGACTAAAATGACTATATCATTGATATGTCCTATAGTTATTCAGAATAATTCCTTTTTGAAACAGAGCAAAGTATGTTATCGAAGATCCATCACTGAAGTTGAGGACAAAGAAGACAGAGTCAATTTGCATGAATATGGTCCTTTTCCCGTCACAGCATAAAAGTTATATATATATATATATATATATATATATATATATATATATATATATATATATATATATATATATATATATATATATATATATATATATATATATAATAATAATATATATATATATATATATATATATATATATATATATATATATATGTGTGTG
This sequence comes from Macrobrachium rosenbergii, assembly GCF_040412425.1. Lineage (NCBI taxonomy): Eukaryota > Metazoa > Arthropoda > Malacostraca > Decapoda > Palaemonidae > Macrobrachium > Macrobrachium rosenbergii. The sequence goes on from NC_089764.1 coordinate 12,277,827, forward strand.
TGTGTGTGTGTGTGTGTGTGTGTGTGTGTGTGTGTATATGTATGTGTGCGTGTGTATATATATATATATATATATATATATATATATATATATATATATATATATATATATATATATATATATATATATATATATATATATATATATATATATATATATATATATATATATATATATATATATATATATATATATATATATATATAAATAAATAATAAACCACGAAAAGGTAAAGGCGTGATGATTATACGAACAAAGTTTCAGCTACGAAGGAAAGTGAAACAATGGAGACGCTAAGTACTTTCGTCTCATTACCAAGACATGGTCACAGCAACTAAAGATATACAGAGACAAGGGCATTATCTATAGTGTCATCTATTAACGCCTTTGACAAATTCAGTAACCTTTGCCAACAACAGTATGAACAAAGTAAAAGGGCTCATATATGCAGCAATGAAATTTCCATATGAAATGAATTTCCCGGCACGTTATAGAAATGCTTTGGCTGAGATGAAAAAGGGTAAAACTATACATATAACTAAGGCTGACAAGTCCAACACCTTAGTAATTATGGATAAAAATTGTATATATCAAAACTGGAAGAATTGCTAAGTGACAATAATACATACTTAAAACTAAACAAGAACCCCTTAGAAGAAGTAATAAAATCTTTCAATAGCAGATCAAAAAGAATCCTGAAAAACAACAAATGTCTCATAAATCAGTTTTCAACGAATTCACTTTCCTTGCCGTATTTATATGGGCTAGTAAAAAACACATAAGGAAAATACCCATATGAGACCAATAATTAGTTCTGTTGGATCCGTAACTTGTAAGCTTTCAAAATATCTAACAAAATTATTGCCACCGTTGCTAGGAATTATTTCTGGTACCCATCTTACTGTTCTTTAGATTTGACTGACAAAATCAATGGTATTACAATCAAACCAGATTCACGGTTAATAAGTTTTGATGTATGTTCCTTATTCACTAAAGTGCCCATTGACTCGGTATTGGAATACCTTAAAGATGAATTGCATAAATTTGATTTGCCATTAATAATTAGCCAGGTCATACAGTTTATAAGATTATGCATGTGTAATTGTAAATTTATTTTCATGGGGGAATATTTTAAACAAACATCTGGTGTGCCAATGGGAAACCCACTTTCACCTGTTCTTTCAAATTTATACAGTATATGGAATATTTTGAACGCCTTTACAGCCCCAAGATTTTCCATTTTCCTGTAACATGGCACCGTAATGTTGATGATATTTTAGCCATCATACCCGAAGATTTGGATGTAAATAACATATTGGCCTAGCTAAATGATGAAATCCCTTCTATTAAATTTACACTCGAGTTAGAGAAAAATGAATGTTTACCTTTTTTTTGGATATTTATATTAAAAGAGAACCTTTTAACTGTAAATTAATATTTATAGGCGCAAGACAAATAATTTGACATATGTACACTATTATTCAGGGCATCGTTTAAATATCAAAGTTTCAGTTTTTCTATCAATGTTTCTTCGAGCCTTGCGAATTGTCAGTCCTGAGTTTTTAGATCAAGAATTCAAAAACATCAGACAAATAGGAAGAGATCTATGCTATCCAACCCACATCATGGATATTTATTACAATAAAGCTATAAAGGCCTTGTATGAACAATCTGAACGAAAAAAGAAGTGTCCTCAAACTCCCTTTGTTTGCCACATTTTATTGGATTTGAAGCTGTAAAACCTTTTTTAAAATTGTTTAAGACAAGTGTATCCTTCACGTATAATAATATAAAAAAAACATGCTTATAAAAAATAACCCCCCAAAAGATAGTAATATTGTATACAAAGTTCCTTGTATGAATTGAGATTCATTTTACTTGGGTCAGACCAGTAACGAATTAATACCAGATGAAACCAACAAAAATATTCAGTAAGAACAGGTCAGAGTAATAATGCTCTGTTTTTGCATCTAAGTGAAAAGTCCCACATAATAAATTAGACACAAAGCAATGTAATATTACGAAGTAATGAAACTATTTCCAGGAACTACTTGGAATCTGTTATGATTCAGCTGACATGGGAAGGAAATGGAGCGGAAGAATATGAAACAGAAAACAGCTAAGATCAAAACCGGTGACAAACTATTCACTTTGATAAGTGTGCTTTAAAGGAAGTGCTAAATTTCTAGACTTATAAAACAAATTGGGTTTAATACGGAAAGGTGAATGGAAAATGGAACGAGATGGCTGTGCCGGAGATGTAAGCCCCGGATTATTTTCTTTTGACCCTGTAATAGAACACATGTTCCAGAAAGATTTGAAAGATATAATAAAGAGGATTACCAATAGGAAGATTTCGATGTTAATCCATTGACCATTCTGTGACCTCCCAACCTATTTGTATTCCCTTAGGACTTATACCTACCATATATATATGCCCTTGTCTTCGTATAGCTTTAGTAGCTGTGACCGTGTCTTGGCAATAAGACGAAAGTACTTAGCATCTCCACTGATTCACTTGCCTTCGTGGCTGAAACTTTGTTCATTTATAAACTTTGTTATATATATATATATATATATATATATATATATATATATATATATATATATATATATATATATATATATATATATATATATATATATATATATATATATATATATATATATATGAAGATAAGAAGGCCCATAAAACACTATTTGAACGTTGCAACCATATGTTTCGGGCACTTCCTTCAGTGCCCCTGTTCACTGGAAAAATATGGACAGATGAAATGTTACAAGGGTATATATACACAGCATATATAGGTGTGGCATTAAGTCTCCGATGTGGAGACCTATGATAAATCAACAAAAGATCCCACAACAAATATTGCAGCCCAATTTAATAAATCAGTCAGAACCATAGGGGGCAATAAGAAGAACATAGAATTACTAGAGACATTCAAGATAATCAACCCTTCTCTCCCCTATTTCTACGGCCTCCCGAAAACACATAAAGATGGGATTCCTTTACGTCCCATAATATCTAGCAGGGTCTCTTTCATGTGTAAATTATCAAAATGGCTTGCAGACCTGTTATCACCCTTTCTAGGAACCTTCTCATCCTCCCACGTCAAACATGCAGAGGATTTTATACAAAAATTTAATAGTTTAAACATCGCCTCAAATAACATCAAATTGTTCAGCCTCGAAGTCGAGTCATTATTTACCAAAGTCCCGATCACCGACGTGTTGTCTTTCTTAAAGAGGAAGTTACAACCATATGAAGACCATTTTCCTCTTGGCATAGATAAAACTCTCAAACTTATCAACCTGTGTGTAACTAACAACGTGTTCTCTTTCAATGGTAATTTTTACAAACAAAAATTTGGCTGTAGCATGGGCAGTCCCCTATCACCTCTTTTAGCAAACTTGTACATGGAATATTTCGAAACAGAAATTTTGTCATCTATCAAACCCCGTAATATGATCTGGCTTAGATACTAGATGATATCTTTACTTTCTGGGACAATAGCTGGGGAGACTTAATGAATTTTTTAATAGGCTAAATTCGCTAGTTCCGACCATAAAATTTAAAACGTATTGGGAAAAGGACGGAAAACTGCCGTTCCTAGATGTACTGATCATAAGAGAACAGAACAGATATGCATTTACAGTATATAGAAAACCCACCTTCGCTGTTTCCTACATTCATTTCTTAAGCTACCACGACGTCTCCGTAAAGATCATGGTAGGGTGCAACTTATTCCTCAGAGGACTTAGGATATGTTCAAATGGGTACCTAGATAAAGAATTCAACACGATCCGCCAACACCTAACGCAACTGCTCTATCCACCACACATTATCGAGAGGGCTATTAACAAAGCGAATAAAATATACTATAGAGGTCCCACTCACAACAGACAAATAGATTTCAACAACAAAATAAAGCTTCCGTATGACGAAAACATCCAAAAAGCCACCGAACAACTCAGGTCTAACAATCCCTTCATTTTCCATTATCCCAAATCCATCGGGAGTTCGCTCATTAACGTATACTTAAATAACAAAGGGGAAGAAGCTGGAGTTTACAAGATACCGTGTAGCAATTGTAATGACATTTACGTGGGGGAGACAGGTAGATCGCTCTCGCAAAGAATAACAGAGCACAAAAGATCAGTATGTTACCCATCGGAGAGTTCGGGGATTTTCCTACATATCAGAAATACAGGACCTATCATAAACTGGAGTGGGGCGGAGCTGGTTTTCAAAAGTAGCTGTCCGTACAAAAGAAAGATGCTGGAATCTGCTATCATCAATCAAACCAACAATATGAACTTGTCAGGAGGACATTGGAAATCGGACGACATCGACGCTTTAATCCTCAGACCGCTCCTGAAGAAGGTGTTCCAGAGCACACGACCACCAGAATCGACGCCAAACGGGAGTTAATGGGCCGAAAACCACTAGGGAACAGTTTACTCTCCTCCTTCTTAGGAAACGGTCACCTGCATACCATCGGAGACTTAATGCCACACCTATATATGCTTGGTATATATAACCTTGTAACATTTCATCTGTCCATATTTTTCCAGTGAACAGGGGCACAGAAGGAAGTGCCCGAAATATATGGTTGCAACGTTCAAATAGTGTTTTATGGGCTTTCTTATCTTCATATTATACTGTAGTATTACAGTAAAAGACATTCATATATATATACAGTATATATATATATATATATATATATATATATATATATATATATATATATATATATATATATATATATATATATATATATATATATATATAAAGATTCCAGATGAGGTATATCAGTAAACAGCAGGGTCCGTTAAACACATCATAAAAGCTATGGTTTAATCACAAGAAACGTTTTGCACATTAGCTCAGTGCATCTTCAGTCTGTAAAATTAACACAAACTCGTTAAAATATTACAGAACTTTTATCCAGAAAATGTGGTTTATAAAATTATTACAGGCTGCTTTCACAGATATTTTTTTAAGCCGACTCCCTCATACAATGGCCAAAAGAAAATGCTATTCGCTGCTATCCCTTTTATCTTAGATAATAATATTTTAACTAAAATGAAACATTATTGAACAAGAGTTTGGCTGCCTTCATATGGATCTTATCCCTGTCAGTCCTCTTAAGACTTGCACATTTTTCAGCCACAAAGACAAACAGCCGACCTTCATGAGATCCAATATTACTTACAAATTTCAGTGCCCGGGATGTCACGGTATTTATGTTGGTTCTTGCCGAAGATTGTTGCAGGTGAGTTATTGCAGTCACATGGGATATAGTTTCAGAACGGGACAGAGAGTTAGCAAACCTGAATTCTCTAACATTAGGAACCATGCTTCCATATGCAAGATGGAAGTCGATAAGAAATACTTTTATTGTTGGTGGTACAACCCACAGTAACTACCTCACCCCTTGAGTCTTTATATATTAAATGGCTGGTTCCGTCTTTAAACTCCAACGTGTTTGCTGCTCCTCCTCTGTATCTAGTATGACTGAAGTCGTGGGTGGGTTTACTGTCTTGTCTTGGTCATTCGTTCTTCTTCCTCCTCCACTCTGACAGGTTGTTAAGCACTGGGTCTAACTCTTACTTTACACAATTCTTGTGGTTCTTTTTTTAAGTATAGTTAACGCTAAGTTTTATTTTAGTTTTTGTAATTAGTAAATTGATGTTTATAGTAATTTTATTGTGATTTGTAGTATTTTAATGAGTTTGTGTTAATTTTACAGAGTGAAAATGCATTGAGCTAATGTGCGAAACGTTTCTTGTGATTAAACAAAGCTTTTATGATGGGTTTTACAGGCCCTGCTGTTTACTGATATATATATATATATATATATATATATATATATATATATATATATATATATATATATATATATATATACATATATATATATATATACATATATATATATATATATATATATATATATATATATATATATATATATATATATACATACATATGATATATATATATATATATATATATATATATATATATATATATATATATATATGTATATGTGTGTGTGTGTGTGTGTACGTGTGTATATGTGTGTGTGTGTGTGTGTGTAACTGAATCACGAAAATATGGTGTGTGTGTGAATATCTGCTAAGTAAAGGACAGTAAGTCGAAAATAAAGGAGACCATATCTGTTTCTCTTTCCTTTGTGGCATTGCCACCTCCGTTTCTATATATATATATCTTTTATATATATATATATATATATATATATATATATATATATATATATATATATATATATATATATATATATATATATATATATATATATATATATATACTATGTGGTGAGAATGGATCTATTCCAGCTGTGGTCGCACGTATCTGGATGTAATGGATGTATTTATCTATAAAACGAAAAAGGATTATATTATTACTTATGGCATAGTGCTTTTGCTCACCATTCCCCAACTCTCACTGCGGAAGTTGGCGTTTCTTAATTTGTTTGATATTATGATTAAGTGCTTTGAAATGACAAACAAATCCAGAACGTGATGTATGTATGTATGCATGTATATACGTATGTCTGGATGTATTTTTATATGTATATTTATGTATGTGAGAGAGAGAGTGAAGTAGCAGTTACAAATAAGCAACCGTCTAAATGCCTTAACTGTGATTAGCAAATACGTACAGATAGGGGTAATTCCTGCGATTTTAATACAGAGAAATTCAAGACATCACCAGTTTTAAAAGTAGGGTGAACAGAAGTTTTCATCTATAAAAAAAACAATAAATTATCATACCTGCGAGTGGAACTAAGCAGAGATATGAGCATAAACCTGCCAAAGGAAAGCTTGAAGGAAATTAGGAATGGAAAGAGATGCAGTGTCAAATTCAACACAGAAGAGATTATAATACAAGAGACTTTTGATTATGGTTGATGAAAAATAGGGCTTCAGTTATCCGAAACAACCAAGCGATTTAGTATTAAAACTGCTTCTCTAAAATACCAAACACACAACCTTTCGTCGATAGTGTCTAAATTTCTGACACACACACACACACACACACACACACACACACACACACACACACACACATATATATATATATATATATATATATATATATATATATATATATATATATATATATATATATATATGAAAATTGTCCTTGTGGCAAATATTTTTGTGACTTCATTTCTAGATGGAGATCACGTATTGATTGCTCTCTCGCAATGCCCAGAAAAACTCCTACGTGATTCGTACGGGATTTGGTGCCTTGAACGAAAAGGAGGATAATACGATAATTCTAAGAATACAATTATAACTCCCCTCTCTCCGCTACGCACAAACGCACACACATTCTTTCGCCCATGATCAATAGCAATTGTCAAACGTTTGTAATATTTTCAAGGAAGAGAAAGTTCAAACCTTACCAAGTAGAGACTTTTCTTTGTGAAAGTTAGTGTTCTCTGAGTTAAGAAATTAGTAACCGTTTTCATTTTCTTGACCATGACTGATCAATTTAATACGCCCTTCAGTACAAGTCAGAGACCACCGCTAAATCTCAACCCATTAATAATTGTTTAATGGAAAATGACGTTATCGTTCAATAAACACCAAGCTCTGTCCTTCGACATCTTGAGATCTGTATAATAACAATATACATTCGTCATGAGAGTTTGAATCTCACTGTCATTTATTTTCAGTTTAGAGGTAAGATCTAACGGTTAGTAATTGATGATAAAATCTAACCTGACTTGGGAGAAATATCACAAGGAATGGATGTCCAATGGATACTCTCTTGACTCTTTTATTACTGTTTTATTACAACCATAATTCATGAACAATGGTTTTCCTGGGATAAAGGATTCCACACGCACCGTAATAGAAGCATTAAATCATATTTGTTTATATAATAAAACGATCTTAGCAACAGGCAACCTAACATCTTTATTCACGCCAAGATTAAAAAAAAAAAAAAAAAAAAAAAAAAAAGAGGTTGGGGGGAAGAAGAGAGATGGAAAATATAGGTCAGTCTCTTGGGAATGAACTTCTAGAGGCAGGGGTTAGAGAATTCCAAATAGTGGAAATGTGCGATATTTTAAATGAATTTTTTTAAGAATAATTTTTTCAATGAATTGTAATGTTTAAACTACTGATTAAAAAATTTGCAGTATTTTTTATCATCACAATACATATTTAACACTCCCATCTAATACAGAGACAACATGATTACTTACCCTTGATTAAATAGCAGTAATTTATGAAATGTCTTATGTGTTTGTTAACTGACTAGGAAATTGGTAAAGTTTTACTTGAGATTACAGGAAATATTTAACCAAGGAGTTATTTCATATGATACTCCGAAATTTTAACTTCCGACTCCTATTATTACGCTTGTCACTGTCAGTGCAACTACAAGTGATGTTGCTACCATATTTATAACTAATACCAATATCATTAACATTGCTGTTGTTCCTTGGTTGGAATATAACACACCTTTTCACGTAATCATAAATACACTCTCAGTGTCATTGCATCGTTATCACTAGTATTATCCAATTTCTTATTTTACTCCAGATTTTGACGTTGATTTATTTAGACAACCATGACAATAGAACTCTGAAGAGTGTTAACACAGTAGGACTAGTATGGGAGAATAAAATTTCCGAAGCGCCACCTACGTCACTAAAGCTGCTATCCTCCTCAGCAAAGCAAAACAGAACTCTGGTTTGAGGGAACATACTGAATAGGCAACGGCCAATTCTTGGTCTACTACTATTACTACTACTACTACTATTATTATTATTATTATTATTATTATTATTATTATTATTATTATTATTATTATTATTATTATTATTATTTCGGAAGAACATCCTCATATGAACAAGCTTCATTAAAAATATTGGCCGTCCGGATGCCGTTGAGCTTATACAGAAATTTTTCAATCTCACGAATGAGTTTTTCGTGAGCGCAGGTAAATTATATACAAGCTGTGCGAAGTTCGGACAGCTTAAATATGATTTACCCGCTGCCACGAAAAACATCTTATTCGTGAGATTGAGTAATTACCATACGAGTATGAGCTCAACGGCATCCAGACAACTATCCTTCTTCTTCTTCTTCTTCTTCTTCTTCTTCTTCTTCTTCTTCTTCTTCTTCTTCTTCTTCTTCTTCTTCTTCTTCTTATTATTATTATTATTATTATTATTATTATTATTATTATTATTATTATTATTATTATTATTATTATTATTATTATTATTATTATTATTATTATTATTATTATTAGCCAAGCTGACCCCTGGTTAGCAAAGCGGAATGCTACAAGTCCTATAAGCTAATTAAAAGACAGTCCAGAGCTTCATACTAAGATCTTGAAAGCATCCATATACGAAAAACGATTTACACAAGTAAAGAATAAGCTATATGAAAGAAATAAGCAAACAGAGAAGATGAAACAAATAATCTGTGAAATGAGATTTATGCGAGCTTGCTTAAATAAAAAAAAAAGCCATTCGTACCTTGTTTGAAGTTCTGAGGTTCCCAAGTCTAATCAGGCCATCCCATGATAAAGGTTTTCATACAGAACCTTTATCGAACTGCGTGATACTGGACCTCACAAAAGAAAAGACTTTTAGAATTAAACGCATATCTACAGGTACATAGTGCACTCTATATGCAGTCTGGGGAGATATGAACTCACGGATGATCAGAATGACAAAAACTGGAAAAGGATGTGCAGTAAGCTGGTTGAACGAATAGGCCAGAGGTCAGTAACAAAGAATTTGCAGAACTCTATTTTTGTCAGTGAGGATGCAGAGGTCTCTGAAAATCCCAAAAATTTTTGCAGTATGTCTTTTTTTCTGTATTTGAAGAAGAGTGACCGGATATGTTCCTCGAGAGTGGATTTGCAATTAAGAATAACATTTGATATTCCGAGTTACATCTAGCTAAAGAAACACTGTCAAGGAAAAGAGATGGTTTAGTACCATCCGTAATTTGAGTGATGTTAGTGTTCATTTTCCTGCAATATAATTTGCAGCTTATACTAAGTTTAGCTAAACCTCTGTTTAGAGACTCGTCAAGTTTATGCTTTAGCTCAACTGGACAAGAAAATCGGGATTATCCGATTGTGTCAATTGTTAGTATTATTTTGTTACTAATATTTAACACCCTTTGAACTTAAACCTGTAATGGCTGTCGCAATCTCTTCGTCAGGGGCCTGAAAAGGAACATTTGGAACCAACATATACTTTATGCTAGCTCAACAGAACCTACTTCCACACTCGCCCTCCCAAGAGAAAAGAATAAAAAAAAAAAAAAAAAAATAGAAGCAGAAATGCGCAGGATTCCAGTACAAACCACCGGACATGTTGCTTTTTTGGTTTCAGTTTTATCAATATAACTCGAGTTGAGTTTTGTGCCACTGTGAGGGGAGATTGGTATCTGTCCTGTGATTGAAGATCATTTATATCTAAATACTAACTGATAAATAGAATTCAGCCAAACCGATTTGAATCTTTTGAACAAAATCGCGAAACTTTGCACCAAAATTTGTGAACAATAATTTTACTTCACTTCTGCCAGTATTGTTTTGGAAAGATGTTATACGAAAATCTGAGTAATTGTCGCTGTTGCGGATTTTTTTTTTTTCTATTTTCATTTTCATTTTTAACACGCGAGGGATAACACTTGTAGGAGTCTAAACATGTACGAATATTCTGCCATTATCACCTTTTACCATTTTAAGTACTCGGCAATGTTATGCCGATATGCAATCGCTTCTATCACCTTTATCTCTATAAACTGAAACAGCTATTCATCTCGCTCATTCCTTTGGATCTTTTCCATATTCTGATGATCCTTGCAAACACTGGTCAGCCACATTGCAAGTTTTGGACCCCTGTACATATGAAGGATTAGCAAAATAGCATCAGTATTAAAAGGGTAATGATTTTATGTAGTAAATATTTGATCTACATATAAACCTTCGCCATTTACCTGTGACGAATTTCACAAAGTTGTTGCTTATTGCACTTCACTCAGTTATCCAACGCTCAGCTTTAAACGTTAGCTGAGAAATTATTCTCTATCTCATTTACACGAATAGCCGTGCGAGTTATTAATAATGTCCTTCTTTTGTGTAAAACTTCTTTATAAAAGCCAGATTAGTAATGATAAGTTTCGGTCAATCATTTCCACTCAGGAATTAAATATTTCCGAATGTTATTTTACGTTAGGTATATTAAATGAATTCAACGAATAAACACGAATAAGAATTACTACTAAAATATTACTCCGCTTCTTCAGGTAACCTTATCATAACTCAAAATTTTGAAGGACACAGACCATAAATGTATTCATCAAAGAATATTAAAATAAAGACAATTAGATATCAGGGACTTTTCTGTTTCTCAAGAAAAAAAATGAACAGTAAAGTCTTCCTCTCAAATCTTACGACTGAGATTTAAAGTCCAATAAAAAATGAGAAACCTCGGT
>NC_089764.1:12289840-12359840 GCF_040412425.1 Macrobrachium rosenbergii
TACACGCTACCAACCAACCATCTAGAAGTAATTCGCTGTGATCAAATAAAATAGAAAAAACACGAAGAGTTAATAATTGCCCAATGTTTTTCATGACATGCTATTGTTTTACTCTTTGTAACTAATTTCTATGTGTTTTTAAGCGTTAAAGCATTAGGTATACTCTTACAAATATCGGTAAACATAAAACGATGAAACTATTCATTTGGAAACAAAAGCATTCTTGCATAATTTAATTCGTTATAGGAAAAATCTCTCCATGAAATTTCATATGCATAGGAAGTATGTGAAAAATTTTCCCTATGCAAATGCCCTATAGGTGCGGTGAACGATTCTTCAGTTATTCCTCACTCGAATTCAGGCCTTTCCATGATAATCATTATATGTACAGAGAGGAATTCAAAGCATGGTGATAGTCCTCAAAGACCATCAATTAGAAGGAAGTAAAACTGCAAAAGGTTACCTGGTGAAAATAAAGGGCAGGAATTCATCTTAAATTTCGTTTGTCTAAAACATACATATGTTGTGATAATTTTGAGGATAAAAAGCATTCATTTCTGTTGAAAGCACTGAGAACATGGCCAGATTTGGGTGACCACCAGTGAAATGGGTTAGTAAGTCCAACTTTCAGCTAATCTAATGAAAACAACAGCTATCTGTTACAGAAAGTCTGATAAACAAATTAAAATAGCGCCATTATTAGAAAAGTTGCCCCTAGATGGCATCATCAACACTTTTCATATCTGTTTCAAGCATCTTTAACAAAAAGATAAGTTTTGAAAGGATAAAAATCAATGGGAGGCTAAAATTCCACTCATAATATGGGTCATATGAAATAAATTAGGGCTTATCCAAAGTAGGAGAAGATTATTAAATTTCTGCAATTATTGTAGAAAAGAGATTATGATAATGAAACACTGACAATATGCTTTTTTTTTACAAATTATTGCTGTGCTGATCTTCACCCCTGCAGAGCTGTGGGACGTTCCAAATCAGGAAACTTCAACACTGGGGCATTTACTAAGGCATCCTTAATCTTCTGAAGGCACTGCTTGCGTGTTGTTGGTGCTCTCATTTCTCAAGTGAAAAGCGAAAATAATAACCAAACTACCTGTTACCACTCACACAGCAAAAAAAAAAAAAAAAACAAACACAAATGTTTACCACTGGAGAGGGAATAAAAACTTCCTGCATTAGCATGAAAAGCAGGACCTTTGATATAACTTTGCTCAAGTGGCCATCTTGACACCAGCACCGCTCCTCTTGAAGTTGCGTAAGTGATTGACGATAGTTCGGCAGAAGTTCTTTTGTGGTCTTCTCTCGAGTTTGCGTCAAAGAGGCATTCATATAATCCTCCATGCTCTGACTCCTTAACTTTCTTTTATCCTGTATTAGCAATTTACTTTTACTTTTATTCTGTTTTTACAATTTAATTTTAAACTTATCATTATTTTTAAACTTCTTGTTGTACTGAGAGTTCATAGGCTCAGTTGGGAAATTTTGATTGCAAACTTTTATACATTAAGTTGTAATCATAAAATCTTAAGCCAGTAATTTTGCTGTGTTCCCCTTTAATAAGCATTTTTAAACACGCACATGGAAAACACTATCAAATCAAATAACCAAAAAAATGTCACTAAATGACATTAAATTTGTTTTCACGTGATAGGGCTGGCTCTTTTTCAGCTTATAAACCTCAAATGCGTATATTATGTCATTTTCAATTTCTGACTTCAAAAAATGTACCCACCCCAGTGAACAGATCTTCTACGGCGATATAAAAATATAATTATGTGTTTAGATAATATCAATAAGACAAAAGTTCTACTATATTTTACTAATTCCAAGTGATCTAGAACACTTTATCATCAAAAATTTATAAGGTTTCTCAGACTTTGGGTTAGAAATTGATAATCTGGAGTAATACATTTGGTTAGTTTTTTTTATTTCTTATCATTCGTAACAAATTCTTTGTTAATTAAATGTATTTGAGCATAGTTTAATGCCTTTTTCACCTTTTGGAATAACAATCTATATAAATATCTGCGTGGTTATCGATAGTGTTTTTTATATGGTGGGCGGGGTGATATATTGTTGTTTTACAGGGAATGAGGCTACACTTTTCCTATCTGCATTCTTTCCATCACTTATTTTTGATTAGCTTTAAACCTCAATTTATACGTCATTTTCAATTTGGCTTTACACGTGAGCTCTAATGTGAAGAACACGAAACTTCTTACTTTTAGAAACCCTTCAGCAATATATCTGACAAAATATACTACATTTTCTATTTTGTTTTGATTACTTGCCAAAGAATATAGCATTTTTGATATATATGTATATGAATAGTTAATAAACAATTTTCAATATGGTTCATTGTACTTTTTCGTCCCTCACTTCCTCTTTATACAATATAGAATCTCGTTAAGACTTCAGGTGTATTCGATTACAGTACTAATGCACAGCTGCTCTTCCTAAACTCTTCAGCAATATATCTATACGCATTCTATTTTTGTTTGAACTTAGCCAGAACTACATTTGGGGAATACTTGTTTTACCAATTATCAAGCTTTTCTTGATTATGTCGATCATTAAGATTTATCGCATTTGCAGAGCTGCAATATAATATTAACTACATTGGGAACTGCCTTAGGTATAGATATGGACAGATCTGCGTTATCTATATAGAATTTTTTCTTTAGTATATCTGGTTCTCAAGTATTTCAGTATGGAAATTCTAGTAGAAGAAAACTACGTTCTGAGTATTAATTTTCAGAGCCATACAGACCACACCTGGCTGGTCTTGCAATCTGAGTAAAGTGACCGGAATTTCCAGAACATTTATATGATTTCCAATCGGAAGCCGCGGCTTGATCCGTGAGAGACTTGCATCTCGGTAATTAGTCTTCATCGCGTGAATTTGTGACAATAATCTCTTGACTGAGAGGAATCATATATAATATCATCGTTATCGTCTGCGCATTTGATTTTCTTTTGTCAGTCATTTATTAAATTTTATTAAGAGGACAAGTACTGGATATCATTGTGCACAGATGTTTTAAAAGCTATCTTCTTAATCGTCTCTTCAGTTGTTATAATCACATACCTTCAGCGCATACTCTGTCCTCGTTGTTTCTCTTTTCTTAGATTTATCTTAGCCCTTTCCCTCTAAACCAGAGGTCTAACCTTTTTGGGTGAAAGGACCACATTAACATTCCAAATTTGGATGAGGGCTGCGTATCAGAATTCTCCATACTATCGAGGAAACTTCACGTTTTTATTCTATTTACTTTAGCTACTGAGACTGGGCCGGTTATTGCTATAAAGGTATGTTGCTTTCAATAAAAGATATTTAATAAGTTCATTTTTTACTGCAAAGAGAAAGATGAGACGAGGATAACCCTGTTTAGCTTTAATGAGACATTTTATGTTTCTATCCTATTTGCAAGCAGCAACATAAATTTCAGAAAACCTCAAAATTTGGTGAACGCTCATCAAACCTCTGAGTTTCGATTTTGCAGTTTCACTTTTGAAAATGTTTGTTCACTAAAAAACAGAAAACATACCTGCAAGAACCTTTTCAGTCCTTGACAGGAATAAAATTCAAATAGGCTGTGTATTTTTATGGTTTCAATGGTTTCGATTTACCATAAATTCCTGTAGCTTCTTCTGGTTGATACACTTTTTCTGAAATCATGTTTGTTCAGATGGACAATTTTTTTTCTCATTTTAACAACTCATTGTAAATGGATAATAAACTTTTAAAACTCTTCCAGATCAGTAAACATTTTTCCTCTGCCCTATATTCAATGATGGCAAACCTTTTTCAAAGCAATATATTTCCAAGTGCAAAAAATGGAGGACTTTTCCTAAGCCACTTCATTTCAATTATATTTGTAAATATATCATATACTCTGAATCTAATTCAGATAAAAATTAAAACATTGACTCCTAAAATACACTTGATTTCATGGCATCTTCAAATTTAAGTTTTTGTGAAGCAATTTTTTTTTATGTTTTCGACCAACCCTGTTTTACTTCCAGCCATGTTTCTTGCTCTGTCTGCAATGTGTTTCATTTTACAGCATCTTTCATAAAAATCTGAGTTGTTATTTAAAAATCAAAAGTTTCGTTGTATTCAAAAATGGCATCTGATAAATTCCTGTGCCGTTATTAGATAATCAATGGTGGTTCTGCCACGTTAAGTCAATCAGACTCATACAAAATAATGTGAAAACTTGCCTCCATTTAAATCTTCAAACGCGCTAAGCAGAGCAAACATTTCATTTTCCTGGTTTGCTTTTGAAAAGTTTGCTGCAGTAGTGACCTTCCCTTTTTCTCAATGTGAGAATGTTTGAACATCTCTACCATTTTTTATATTGAACTTTAAACTTCGAACCTTACAGCACTGTCAGCTTCTTAAAAAAAAGTAGTCACAGGCCCTCCTCATGCCTGACCTGTCCTCTTTTTTGGTTAACCCAGTCAAAAAATGTATAAATTACATTACAGGAAAATTACAGGCTAACATTATTTACAGACTCACTACAAAATATGATTTCACTTAAAGAAATGTTTTACTCGTTTTTTTTATTAGACAAGACGAAACGGATTATACCGCAACCTCAAAATTTTGCCATCAGGATATCCTGTAGATTTTCTTTATCGAACTCTACGTCTAGCTTTAGTTTTGTTACAAAATGATTGCTTTCTTAACATTCTGTTAAGCTGTTATTTAACTACAACATAAAAGAAAAAAACTCGCCAAATCCTAAATCAGAAAGCGAAATCCACAAGAGAAAGTTAAAGGCCTTCGATTGGCGGTCAACAGCTGAAGCTAAATCACTCCAGCACAGAGGCTGAACGTGAAGCGTCAACGTTTTACATGTTCAAATCACGTTCGGTTTGGTCCTACACAGCGTTAGTGCATCAGTTTTTCGTCTCAACAATTCCAAAACGAAAAAATTACGGAGATTCATTCACTTATTATTATTATTATTATTATTATTATTATTATTATTATTATTATTATTATTATACAGTGTCTTTCTATTTTCCTTATGGTTCGTTTTCCGATCAGCGACGTTGGCGAGTCACGTTTATTTCACAGCAACTGGCCGATATTCATATTGGAAAAAGGATAGTGTGTGGAATGCGGGAAGTCTTTTATTGAAATATCCAATCAGAAATCCTTCTTCATCTGGATTCAGGTTCTATTCAGGTACCGTCGACCTGTTTCGACCAGCTCGTTGGTCATCCCGGACGGTACCTGAAATAGAACCTGAATCCAGACGACGAAGGAATTCTAATTGGATATATTTCAATAAAAGACTTCCCGCATTCCACACACTTCCTTTTTCATTATGAATATCGGCCAGTTGCTGACTAACATCGCTTGAGCTCAAAAGTGAATCATAAGGTAAATAGAAAACATTAATTGCTGTATAAATTGCATAATACAGCCATCCGTTTTAATATGACCTGTTTAAAAGATGGTCTACGCCCATCATATTATTATTATTATTATTATTATTATTATTATTATTATTATTATTATTATTATTATTATTAAAAAATAGTCCGAATTTATATAAAAATTGGCGTAAAAGTAGCAAAAATTCTGTCATGCGGTTGCTGGCTACGTGCAATACGCTGGATAAGAGCAGGATTATTATCTTGCCTGAGGGCCGCACTGAACATCATTATGGACGCGGGTTGGGGGTCCCTGCTCTAAGGCATGCTGCAATCTATAAGGTAGGGTTTGTGGCGTTTTGCTGGTTAGAATAGCATCATTTGGCTGCTCTATGTCTCTCAAGTCTCTTTCAGCACTCCAGATAAACCTCCTCCATCACCAAGCACTCTTGTTATTGAAAAGTCTATTAGAAGGGCCACCATCAAAGGTGGCATAACTTTCACCTGTATCATCTCGCAATTCCCTTGACAAGCTTTTTTTTTTCATTACAATTTGCTCTTCAAATGCTTTGTACCTGGATCATTTCAGTAAACTCGGCATTTTTAACAGGGAAACAGAGCATGCGAGCCTCTGTTATGCAACAAAACATAAAAAACAAACGTAAAATTGACATTTTATACTATAAGAACGAAATGATGTTTGTGTTCGTACTGGGTACATCATAGGTGTTTCTATGCTTCTAGTTACGAAGATATATAAGAAATCAGAATGAATGCAATTTTTATAACAGATTTCCCCCTAACTCGGTAAATATAAGAAAACGGCATAATGGTTCTTAAACTAAACCATGTTGAAAGATAGAATAAGAACTCTGATATTTTTTCTCGTCACTTTGAGAGACATTTACGAATTCATATTATCCAGATGATCCTAAATAATAATATAAAATATTTCCAAAATTAAGGTAATCTCCACTCGATCACAGATGCTTCTTTTCACGAAATTCAACGTTCATTAACTTAAGACTCAGTAATGAAGCGCTAACGTAGGGATTTGTTTCCGGTGCGATATCGACTTTATTTGCTTTATGAAGCAAATGCTTAATCATGATATTATTCTATGCTGTGATTGTGAAAAATGGGAAAGAGCACGTTAAACGAAGAAGAAGCTGTGATTGTGGGACCAGAAACTGAAATTCCAGTACCCTCTATTGATCAAACCATAATCCTGAATCAAGTTGATCATTGATGACAGACAAGTGATCAGGCAGCTGATACTGATTTCAGATTTCAGAAATAGCACAATGAACCTGGCTACCAATGAACCCGACTGCAGAAGGATAGTTCTTAGTATCGTATAACTATTGAAAGATGTTTGCCTACTCCTCGGGAACTCCTCCAATTACACGCCTTGTTTACTCCCTAGTCTCAGGTTGCCAATATAAGTCGCATGTTAAATTTATTTCTGTGTTCTCCCTCCAACATTAATTTATGCAGCATTAACTCGGCTTATTGTCCATATCACCCTCTTATCAATTTTAAAATTCATTTATTCGTACATTCAGCTTCTCTAAGACAACAGTAATGCAGTACTTACTAGCATGTATATTTCCCCTAATTAACGTTGTAAGATCGCGTACAAGCATTTAATACCTTATTTTCCTCATGCGATGTCTAACTTTAAAGATAATTAAAACAATAAAACGTTTGTGATAATGAGTGTATGTGTATGTAAGGCAGAGAGAGAGAGAGAGAGAGAGAGAGAGAGAGAGAGAGAGAGAGAGAGAGAGAGAGAGAGAGAGAGAGAGAAAGTTATGTAATTAGTTCTGCCAAATAATCAATAGTAAAGAAAGAGAAAATATTGTCCCAAGGTTAATCAATAGTATAGATTCCGGGTTATTTATTGAAACGTGAAGCTAGACGCGAAAGCCTTATTAATTACCAGAATCAGGAAAACGATTTGGGAGCCATTTGCTCAATTCCGCTATATAGCAATTGCAGTTACTCTTTGGGTGTTCATACGTAACATGTGGAGCGCATGATACCTAAGGAACAAAGTCAAATGTTAGTCCCCTACAATAACACTTTTGGAAAATGTTTACACACACACACATACACACACACACGCATATATATATATATATATATATATATATATATATATATATATATATATATATATATATATATATATATATGGATATAGATATGGATATAGATACATCCAAACTTTCACAAGTATCAAGGGTACGAAAGGGTCACTTTCTTTGACGTTAATTTCAGTCCTTAAATCACTCTGTATGTATTTACCTGATGATGTCTCAATTAAGAGCAGCGATTTCGTGGCTATTTCAGGCTGTATGGAAATATCACTGCAAAATATCAAAATCACAAGTATATCAGAGCATACTGTAGTAAAGAGAACGAATGCTCCCAAAAAGTGATTAAGACTGCTGAATAAATATGATGAATAAGGTGATATATGTTTTAAGCTATTCAAGTTTCCATTAGGCAATAAAATTTAGTTAATTTATTTCATATTGCTCAATGCAGTTGCATTGCATCTAAAAATTATGAAGCAAGAGCCCATTACAGAAATAGCAATAAAATAAACTTCTGTTTCCTTGATATTTTATATTTGCTAATTCTTTTAAAGTATGATTTAAACAAAATGATCATTATGTACAAAATATCCTAAAATGGTAATGCAACTGACTCATTACGTACTGTCGATTCTCAAAAAAAAAAAGGTCATTTCAACAACTTCCAAAAGATACTTATTTCACAGACTGACTGAAACGTGGAAATATGGCAATTTATGGCCAAGAAAGGTGTACGTCCAAACAGTTTATGTGGAAATGAAATGAAGGAATTATTATATTAATAAAACAGCGAACCCCGAACACTTTGCTAAATCGTATGCTAGTTCCAAAGTACAGCTTTGATCTCACGCTCAGATATCTCGTTTGCGTTTGTCACTTCGTTACTGATCTAACGTAGGTCAAGTATACCTTGATTTGAGCTTCCGTAATGGATCCAACTCTAGCTTAGATATCGTATTCGTATTTCCAGCTCAACTGTTTTAGATTTATCAAGAACACCTAAATATATACTAAAAACTGGAGATATTTAGTGGAATACTTAAGTGAATTATTTATAAAAAGAGAGCAAAGATGGTGTTTTACATCTCATTTCTTCGTCGATATTCACCAAATAGATAAAGAAAACTCATTTGGTGCATAAATGTGCCATTTATGAAAAAGATCTGTCAACCAGAACTGGTCTTTTTGCTAAATATATTTTAAATCTTTTAGGTTTCAAAATCTACGTTTTGCCCATATAAGTGAATGAGTTCATTATATATATATATATATATATATATATATATATATATATATATATATATATATATATATATATATATATATATATATGGATTATGAGGTGGATGGATAACATGTTTTACTTTAAGTTAATAATCTTAGCCCTAAAAAACCCCTCGTAAGTCCACAAACAGAATAATTAATGAATAATTGAAAAGGTCGCCAACTTGCAAGTGGACCGTGAGCCAACATGGCAATGAATTTCTATCCGTCTCTGTACAAGCAGATTCTTCAGGCAATCTGGAACACAGCGGCGCGGATACGTAGGTACACTGCACTGATAACACTCCTGGAAATGAGACAATTCAAGATGAGACTACTACCGAGCTACAATCTCTCTATAAATGTGTTAACACAAAAGATTGAGGAAATCCTTACTTTACTCACTTCTTAGGAAGGAGTGTGTTACGTTATGCATTGTTCAAGGAATTACAGTGGTATAGCAAATAGCTGTTCAAGTCGAAGAGGCAAGGAATTTACTTGGAGGGAGAAATGCAAGAGAGAGAGAGAGAGAGAGAGAGAGAGAGAGAGAGAGAATGATAAAAAAACAGTCAAAGAAAAAAAGACACTGGCAAGGTCGGTGCATATCTGGGAATTTAGGAAAGAGGTCTCCGGCCAGTAAAAGATGGAGAACTCTGCCGGAGATTAATTAAATCTGGAGATTAAGACAGGGAAAACAGCTATTTACCCCAAAGTGTATTCCTTTGGGACGCATAAAGTCCATCACTTGAAGAGGTTGCGGCTGAAAATTGTTAAAACTCTCATCTCGCTTTTTAGGCTTATGGCCATGCCTGTACCCCTTACTCTGGTATTTCTCCCATAAGGTTCTTAGTATATATATATGTATATATGTATATATATATATATATATATATATATATATATATATATATATATATATATATATATATATATATATATATATATATATATATATAGTATATATAAATGTGTATATATATATAATATGCATGTATATATATATATATATATATATATATATATATATATATATATATATATATATATATATATATATATATATATATATATATATATATATATATATATATATATATATATATTATATATATATGAAGGCAAATGCCATGAAGAAAAAGTGAAACAACGGAGTGGTTGCTAGGCCTTCTGACACATGGTCTTTTACTAGCAGACAGATGAAAATATAAAAGTAAGGCTACAAAAGAGCTCATATAATTGACAGATGACATACAGATATCCTTGGGGATTATAAAGAATAGATGCACTTGAATTCAACATAACTGAAGAATTAGTGGATGTAACAAAACAAAAGTTTTGGTTTTAGAAAGGATTAACCCAACTGGCCTCGAAAGGAGGGAGGAGTCAATTAAAAGGATTATACAGGAGAAGAGACTGACCACCAAAACTTAACTTATGTCTATTTCTATTCAGGCCACCTCCTAATATCAAAATATCCACTTTTACTTCTATGTTTCTACGAGCATTGCATGTTGTCAGTCCTCAGTATTTAGATCAAGAAATCGAATACATAAGAAAAATAGGGACAGGTTTATGTTAGCATTCACATATACTAGATATTTGTTATAATAAAGCCCACAAAAAGTATTATAGTGACAGTAACATGGAGAAAGAAACCCCAAAGAACATTCTTAGTCTGCCTTATTTTAGTGGTTTTGAAGCAATAAAATCATTGTTAAAATCTTTTAATGTCCACCTGTTTTTTCCTATAATAACACACTAAAAGGAATGTTAATAAAAAAATATCCCTAAGGAAAGCAACAACATAATATATAAAATCCCATGACTGAACTGTTCTTCCTTTTATACAGGTCAATATAGTAAAGATTTAGAAGTGAGAATTAAGCAGCATACGTATTCTGTCAAAACTGGGCAAACATCCAGTGTAATATTCATTCATTTAAGTGAGAACTCTCACAGGATCAATAGGACTGACAGTTCAGTGATTGCCAGATCTCAAGATTTCTCCTCATAAAATCTTTTTAGAATCTGCAATCATACAGCTACTTCAGCTGTAATTTCAATCTTGGCCCTGGCATGTATTATTTGGACCCCTGTATTAGTAAAATGTGCAAGAACGACCTTAACCCTTAATGGACAGATCCCTCAATAGAGGATCTAAAACAGGTTTTGGGTGGTGGACAGATCCCCTCCGAGGAGGACTTAACATTACGCGTCATACGATCTGTCTGTATCGAGCGGGAGAGAGTTTCCAACACTTCAGTTGTGGGCATCTTGGGAACTTCAGTATTGTTCTCGACTTGAAGAGGAAAATATTGGCTCCTCTCTCTGCCATGACGTCTTTTTATTTATTGGCTCACAAATATATCCAGGATTACTGTTGGTTTTAGTTCTTATCTTTATGATATGATGTCATTACAGCTGTAATTTAACAAAGAAATATTAGAAGAAACATGTATAAATCCAAAAATTTTACTGCATTTTCCGATCTCAGTAAATTTACGTAAATATTTTACAACAGATATGCTCAGAATTCGTTACTGATTTTAGTTCTTATCTGTTATGATATTGTGTGAGTTATAATTATAATTTCACAAAATGAAATAAAATAAATTATTAGAAAAATGTATAACTTGGTAAAATTAACATATTTTTAGAAGTGTCTTGCAAAAGAGGCCCCACACAGGGTTGTAAATTTTTTATTTTTTTTTTCTTACACCCTGCGCATTTCCATATCTTCCTCTTTCTATTAATGTGTTTTTTCCTTAAATTGGCCAGCCTTAAAGTTTGCCCGGTCTTGGAGGAGTGTTTAATATATATTTAGCCCGTCCCTTAAATAAGGGTTAAGAAAAAAAAAAAACACTTCCTTTTCAGAGCTAAGGATGGAAAGGAAAAGACATTTATATCTCTCGAGAAATTTGCTTAACTGGCAACAGATCAACCTGGGCTGCTGGGAGCGAGGAGGCTTGTGTAATCTGTCAGTCTCAGACTCAGTATCAGACCAAGATTCAGTCAGTGTTCACTTAGTTAACGTCTGGATGCTGAACCTCTTCCCAAACCTTTCTGGATTATTTATGAGTTGATTCGGGGCCCCGAAAGGTCTGTCATATAAAAAAAGATTTAGGTAATTCTAAGGAAGAGCTCCACCACAGAGAGAGAGAGAGAGAGAGAGAGAGAGAGAGAGAGAGAGAGAGAGAGAGAGATAGTACTACTGGAAGTTACTGCTCACATACTTGTCGATTAAATCAGAAATTTTTTGCCTTTGTATACTGTATACTAGATCTGCCTGAATGAGGGTATCACATAAGTAAGAGAATAGATGCCGCAGAAGTAATGGCGAAATATAAAAAAATTTCACAATTAACCACACTCGGAGAGAAACTCTCTCTCTCTCTCTCTCTCTCTCTCTCTCTCTCTCTCTCTCTCTCTCTCTCTCTCCTGAACTTATCGTCATGTGGTGACCGAAAGACTGCACCACACCAATTTAGGTCTGCGAAAGAATTGAAATTGTTCAAAGTCTTGGCAATTCTAAGAAAGAGCTCAACGCGGAGATACTGTTTATCAATAAAAATATTTTGACTGTATAACATTGAAGAGGGTAGGCCCCTACGATGCACTACAGGTGAGATAACTTGAGAAATTTACCTTCCTTTGTTTAAGTTATTTTTTACTTCACGATGTAGATTAAATTCTTTTTCTTGCACGATGTAGACCTAAGAATTTTATTGTACGATGTAGACCTAAGTTATTCTTGATTGTACGATTTAGACGTAATTTTTTTTTTATTGCACTATATAGACCTAAGTTATTCTTCATTGCACGATGGAGACCTAAGAAAGAAGACCTACGCAAAATATAGTGTTTGAGGAAGTGGAAATCATAGAAGCGTATATATTTCGAGAAATGACCATGAAACTCTTTCGTATTGGGCGGGGAGGGTGGGGAGAGCGAGAGAGAGACCTTGAAAGTGCTTGATCAACTGACCACTTACTGTGAACAACAAAACAAGTAATCAAGTTTTTCTGTGCAGCCGCTACGGCGTATAATCAAGACCACCGAAAATAGATCTATCTTTCGGTGGTCTCGGTATAATGCTATTTGCGCAGTCCATGAAACTAACCACGTTCCGGTGGTGGCCTATCCTAAATTATTGCCAGATGCACGAGTGTGGCTAACTTTAACTTTAAATAAGATAAAACTACTGAGGCTACACGGCTGCAATTTGGTACGTTTGATGATTGGATGGTGCATGATCAACATACCAATTTGCAGCCTTCTAGCCTCGGTAGTTTTTAAGACCTGAGGGCAGACACAAAAAGTGCGGACAGAAAAAAAGTGCAGGTATAATAAAGTGCAGACAGAAAAAATGCAGACAGATTAAAGTGCGGATAGACAGACATAGCAGACACAATATTTTTCTTTTACAGAAAACTAAAATTGAGATAACAACATCCGCATGCCAGAATGACGGAGATAGGGAGTTGGGGTGCGGGGGCAGTGGGCGTGAGTCATTTATCAGAGTGGGAGAGAGAGAGAGAGAGAGAGAGAGAGAGAGAGAGAGAGAGAGAGAGAGAGAGAGAGAGAGAGAAGAGTTTTCTCAACAAGCGTATCATGAGTCTAACTCTGATATATTCTAAGCCAGGAAAATCAGCCCTAATCTACCAGTTATAATAGGATGAATATGGGAAAGACTGTTGCATTATTTTGCTGTGAAACCACCTTTTTGGATGATAGTCTATTGATGGTATACATGAATAAGCAGTGTAAGTGTAGGAAGTGGCTAATATTATTGATATAATACTGCAAAGGATATTTATCCATAGTATAGCAGTTGAAAGTGGTTTTACTATTGGTTTTATTGGTACCAGCCACTGTTAGTGGTAACAGCTCAGTATATATATATATATATATATATATATATATATATATATATATATATATATATATATATATATATATATATATATATATATATATATATATATATATATATATGTATGTGTGTGTGTGTGTATGTGTGTGTGTGTGTGTATGTGATACATAATATATATACATACATCATACACACACGCACATATAATGTGTGTGTGTGTAATGGGTCGAGTCTGTAACAGAATAAATTAAATATCTTTATTAAAGTGCAAAGGCGTACAGAAAATTACCGATAAAGACAGGAAAAAAAAACAGCAAAGGGGCTGTAACGAACTGAATGAATCCCAGAGGCCGGGACCAACTGACTTTTGCCCATACAAATTAGTGCTGTGTCTCGCACGGGAAAAAGGTGTTCAGTGATTTTAGTGAGAAGTGAGAAGTTAATCGAAATAGGCACACTATGAGAGCCTTTCGAGGAAGGTGGCCAGCCGACATCTTGTCACCATTGAACTTAATAACAGCCCTCGAACGAAATGTATAGAAAAGTGAACGTGAACATTAATGGAAACGGGAGCCATAGAGACGAAACTTGGAATATTTGTACCATGTTTGGTATCGTAGGACTATTAGACAGAACCCTATATATATGGAGGTTCTTAGGATAACAGAGAGTTAGAAAAGGGCGCTAGCGCAGGAGAGTGTCGAGATGTGTGGAGAAGTAACAGTAAAGGCTCAAAGTGACTTGTGAACTTATGTAAAAATTTCTGAGTGCCCTAGACTAAGTAAGAATTCTAAGTCCACAGATTTTACAATGTGCCTTTTAAGATAAAGACTCGGTCACTACTATCCTTTAAAAGGTGGAAAGTTTATACAATTTTTAAGACTAGAAATATATGTATTTAGGGGGAAACATAATTTCCATTTTAAATAAAAAAACTCGTGAATTTTCCAAGATAGTTGACATCTGAGCATGATGAGTGTTCGCTCCAAACATAGTTAAATCTCAAGCAACTTGTTCCCACAGAAGTGAAAGCCCACAGTGCTACAGACAGTTTTCAAGAAGTGAATAACTGAAAATATACATGCCCCATATAAATATACATATATAGTATTATATATATATATATATATATATATATATATATATATATATATATATATATATATATATATATATATATATATATATATATATATATATATATATATATATACCCAACTTCTGAAACCACTAATACTAGCAGTAATATTATGCGATATAATACTATCTCTCTCAAATACCATCTTTGCACCACAGACCACAGCCTATCATCATCTTACTTTTTACTGAGTTTCTTTAACAAATCTTTTTCTTTCCCTATTAATGCATCACCTGATATCTCAGTGAAATCTAATGACCTAAAGAGGAAGGTCAACTGTGGAAAGTTCATATCAGTAGTATCCTGTTCAGTCTGACTAGATTTGATTAGATTAAACTCAAGCGTTCGCGATCCATTTTTTCAATTCAATCCACATCTGTTACGCTGGCCAGATTACTGGTATCTTCCTAAAACAATAAATTAAAAAATTCTTATTAAATAAAATGGATATATAAAACCTTTTATATTATCTCTTCTTTGTTACTTTTTTTTTTTTGCATTAGGTGTGAAGAGACCAACTAAATAAATTGAAAAGTAAACAAATGGAAGCTTGAATTTCAAGTCAATGGCCCCTTTGGTGGGCTTGTTCCATATGAATAGAGTTAATTTTCTGAATAATAATAATAATAATAATAATAATAATAATAATAATAATAATAATAATAATAATAATAATAATAATGAAGAAGAAGAAGACCTCTTTGAGGCAAGTTTTGTTGAATAATATGGCTGCATAATAATAATAATAATAATAATAATAATAATAATAATAATAATAATAATAATAATAATAATAATAATCTGAACCATTCAATCTACCATTTCAGCCAATCCAACAGGAGCAGTCATGGACATTTCGTCGATTGGATACGCCATTTTGGCTACAATCCTCGCCCTGGCCTTGCTGCTTCTTGTAGTCTACATCCGAGGAATCATTTACCGTCGAAAAGCCGCAATGGCTAACTTGGACCACGTCAGGATGGAAGGGAAGACGGTTATCATAACGGGAGCATCGGCAGGTAATGACTTAGTCCCTATAAAACACTCTGTAATGCTCCCACTAAAAGGAAGGACAGTGGTCACCACTACATTAGCACTTAAAGCAAGTGGTGCAGTATGAGCCTCACTTTAGGTTCTTCGCAGCGTCCCTTCCTTAGGGCCGTAGCTGCAACCCCTTTCATTCCTTTTACTATACCTCCTCCATTCATATTCTCTTTCTTCCGTCTTACTTTCCCCAACCATCTCCTAGCAATGGATTCATAGTGCAACTTTAGAGGTTTTCCTTCTCTTTCACCTTTCAAACATTTTTACTCTCAATTTCCATTTCAGCGCTTAATGACCTCATAGGTCCCAGAGCTTGGCCTTTGGCCTAAATTCTATACTCTATCCCATATTCTCTTAAAACTGCTGGATCATGAAAGAACTCCCTGTGCAGAAAAAAGTCCATGACACTAGCAGCTTTTTGCGCCTTCACAGTAGGTTCACCAGCAGTGTGTTGAAGCCTTTACACATTTTGCACCATTTACTTCTCTCTTGTACATTCTCTCTCACATCCTGCATACTAAGGCCCCTTCTTTCTAATAACAACTTCATCCATCCATTATCCCTTTCAAGGTCTTTCTCTCCTCCTTCCTCCCAGTACTCTCTATTTGTGTCTGATCCTTCCTTACACTCACACTAACCCTTTTACCACCCTTTAGTTTCTTTTCTTCTTTAAATCTTTGGCTGAAAACCCTTATAGACAGAGTCAACAGATTATGATAAACCCAAGAGGTCTCCAAAGACAAATCAGCCTGCAGCAAGAGAAAGTTAGAGGAAAAGATGATAAATAAATAAGTAAATAAATATAAAGGAATAGAAAATGAAACAGATACACCTGAAATTCAGGAGACACCAGGAGAGAGCAGGAGTGAAATTGCTCCTTGCGTAATTATTTGGAAATCAGAAGATTCCACAACTGCACTTGGAAAACTATTCCATATTTTAGCGGTAGTCACAATAACAGTGTAGTATTAAACATGGATGCTAGAAAACGATAGCGTTTGCAGCAGAAGCCTGTCCACTGTTATACAAATACCAAGTAAACAAGTCATCTCTGCCGGTTGTATGTACGTTTGGTCTTTCATTTGGATTCAACATCCACACTTTAGTTCCACAGAGTAGAGTTGGTTTAACCTTCCCATCATACGTTCCAACTTTGGCTTCCACAGGCGCTCCACAAATTTCCTATAAAGTATTTTGCAAACTTCCTGCTGCCTGAATATATATTGTACATTATATACATACACACATACATACATAAATACATATATATTAATATATATAAATAAAACTTTTACAGCACTATAATTTTAATAAGTATTCCAGCTTCTATTACCAATTCCACATGAGCGAGAGAGAAAGAGAGAGAGAGAGGAGGGGCTGTAGAGAGAGAGACATACTTTCGAGAAAGTGATATATTCTTATGCCTTTTCTCAGGCATAGGAAAGGAGACAGCGAGAGATTTGGCAAGAAAGGGAGCGAGGTTGATATTAGGCTGCAGAAACATTCCCAAGGCCACAAAAGTTGCAGGTGAGAAATATTCAATTATTATCGTTATTAGGGGCCTTCTTGACAAAATTGTGAATAATCGTATCATGTCCTTATTATCAGTTCAAGCACTCGTTTGGTCCTGCAACGTACAGTCAAGAGCTGGCTTTCTCGTTATCTTATCATACCATCCAGATACCTCTTCCACTAAAACCCGATCGTGCACTTTGGGGTAGAAGCGTAAAACTTGTACATGTTTACTTTACACCCCACTGAACATTTTCGGACATGAACCCCAATCAGTCCTGTCCCCAGTGGCCAGTATGGAGCTTGCAATCTAAGGACCGATTGTTACCCCATATTTTTGTTATTCAGCCACATTAGACTAAGTTTTGACTCCATTACTTCCTCTCATATGTACAAAATGTGTTGCCTGTCTTTCCCAAGTCTCTACAAATTATTTAACTTATTTACATTATTTGCATTATTTAACTTATTTACACAAGTCAAATAATGTCTGCCATTTTCTAAATAGCCGACGTAAACGTTTACTCCTTCGGTAATACTCTTAGTAACATTGTATTCTATTATTGCAAATTCTTAAATCAAACCGCGTGACTATTCTTCAGCACACCTGCAAATGCACCAATGAATAGTGAGAGTAGTAAAGTAGATAAATTTTTGTATAAGAATGCATATTTGAATGAGGATATTTATTCATTTTTCTGAAATAGCTTACGTATCTCTTTAACGCAACATAAGAGACGATACTTGAACTCACTTTGCTACTTGCAACATATAACTTATATAACCAGTCAGAGATACTTATTACAAAGGAACAACTTGAAGGTGGACTGTTTTAGAGTCTATGGTTAGGCATATGTCCTACAACATCCATAATGAGCTTCCAGTTTAAAAAAATTCAAAATGTACAGGCATAATCATTACAACTGCAATTGAGACAAAATGAGTCACTTCTGAAAGCATTTTCCTTCACAAATACAAAGAACTGTGCACTTCAAGCCATTTGTGCAGCATTTGCAGGGAGATGCAAATGCTTTCTTGCATTTACAGTGTATAAGTTCATTACTGCTTTCTTGAGCTTGAGGAAGGGTTGTCCACTTTGGTACCAAGGACGATCCATCTTGCTTCTCCCATCCCCAAATCTGCAAGATCTGGTAATTCGGTGTCCTTTTGAAGCACACAGCCGATATAGGCGTGAAGACTTGCAATGAGTT
The DNA here is from genome assembly GCF_040412425.1 of Macrobrachium rosenbergii. Lineage (NCBI taxonomy): Eukaryota > Metazoa > Arthropoda > Malacostraca > Decapoda > Palaemonidae > Macrobrachium > Macrobrachium rosenbergii. Next base: position 12,308,393 of record NC_089764.1, read on the forward strand.
TGCTTTGTGTTGGAGGGACCCAAAGCAACAGCTATTTCATGACTGCCCTGCAATGTATCTGTGATGCTTTGCTCTTACCAGTCAAAGCCGATACCCATACTTGCAATGGACACGGGGACACGGGGTAAGGTATCTTGTGCAAACTGGACACAGTTATGACGACAACTTCTTTGATACCATTTGCTGGCTGCGTCAGGCACATGCAGCACTAACCGCTAGTCTGCCTCTAAATGGAAACTGGTGTTTCTCTATTTCTCTGGTGCCTTTGGCTTGAGGTACTGGCTTTTATAGTATTGCATCTAGACTTTAGTGTATTGAACACAATCAGCTGAGAGATTGTTTGGGAAGCACGGGTCTTGGCCTTCTTGTTTTCCAGTTCTTTTATGCTAGGTCCATCCAGTGTCATGTTAAGCAAGGCTGCAAGAGAGACAGGAACAGACTGTTCCTGACAGACTTCCAGAAATGTTCCTGTGAATACTTGTTTGAGTTCAAAGATATCACGGCGTATAATTTTGGCAGCACTTGCTAATATCAGAGCCTCAGAGTCAAAGTCCCTATCATTGGCCCCTTTTAATACAGCCCCAATATCCTTATCAAAAGCAAAGAGGACTTCCTTTTCCCTGCTTGTGGTCTCGGAGGTCAGAGATTGCTGCCAATATTCTGTTTTTAAGTCTGGTTTTGTGAACCTGTGGTTTTAGTATGTCAAGATTTTGGAGCCTTGACTTGTACAAGTTTTTCAGTTCCTTTATGCTGAAAACAGTTCTTCTTGCTGATGAGTCCCTAAAGGTTTCTACATATGAAATCGGCTCATCAAAAGCACTCCATACTTTGCTCCTTCATTTGTACTCTCTGCTTTATCTTGTCTCAAGTTTTTGGCAAGTCTGTACAGTTTTGCTAAACATTTGTTGTGATAATGTGCATCTATTGCTACCATATTTCCAACAGCCAGTTTTGCTAACAGTTTTGTATCTTTCAGTTCTGTTGCACACTTTCTAACTTTGAAATCAAGCCCAAAGGTAGAAGATTTGTGAAGACCAAACTTTCCAGCAACTTTATTACAAAAGAAGCATGTGTCTTCCTGCCTTTTAGCTGAGCTCTTCCTTCTTTTTTTTTTTTGTGGGGGGGCGGCTTGGCCCATATGACCCTTTAGTATCACTCTTTCTTTTCAGTTCACTTCCCAACTTTAAGTTACTAATCTTGTTTTTGCATGATTTGTGCCCCTTTGCATTGTGTCTGGTAAGTGTTGCTTCCACACCAGATCCTTCATCCAGTTTCTGTATACTAATTTTTACAGGAAGAGAGGCCAGTTCTTAAAACTTTTGAAGATTTTCTGCAACATATTTATACCCAGCACCCTTATCTTTTCGTTTGCATTTACTGGGATAGTGTAAAGGCTCAAGCATATATTCTTAGCAAAGAACAAAGTTTCTAGTCAATAGAGTCATCGCTGTTATTGGAGGAAACCTGCTTTAGCAGAATCTGAAAGCTTGGGTTGTTTAGCCATACTTGCAGGTTAAACTCACAAACTACTCTAAGTTAAGCACCATCACCATTACACATAGTCTAATTCTTGCATTCAGGTTTGAAGCAATTGCTTTTAATCTGTACATTTTTCTGCCATTGGGGTATACCTGAAAAATAAAAAGTCATACAATTTTACATTTAGAGAGCGAAAATGCAAAAACCATCATTACTTTAACAGCTAAGCTTCGCTTATTAGTCCTGAACGTAAATAATGACATAAACAACAGGGCCAGACTTTAACCTTTACTGATTTGCTCAGTCAGGAGGTCCCCACTAAAGTCACTTCAATCCATTGTCCAGTTGTCCCACACAGTGTAATCTTTTTAGGACTACCTATTTTATTTAACTACAGTCACATTCATGTTTTATTTTGCCATACAATAATTGTGACACAGTACTTGAAAGTTGCATCAATGGATATTGTGTCAGTATATATGGTCTTTGTATGAAAGTTATTTGGCCTGTTTGGCAAGTTGTTGACATGTTACACTTGCCCCTGAGGACCTTTTTCCTGCCTTGGGCAGTCTGGCAGGGATTAATGTCTGACCCTGATGTTTATAAGTGCAACCACCCTCAGATAAATTATTTTATCTACCGAAAGCAAAGATGCTGCAAAATATATACAATTTGGCGACCAAGAGCAAAGTTGCCACTAAATGTCCGGAAATTTTGGCAACAATTTTGAATTACAAGATGTCTGACTCACCACAGGAAATCTATTTTAGGTTCGGAGTATTTCTAATAGCCAAAATCATTTGTTTAGACACTAAGACAGGCCCTATCATTTTTAAAATGCCTCCTAGATGAATTTGATCTTCTGGGGGCCATTTTGAAAATGGCTGCCCTGAGATATATTTTTACATTTTTTTCGGTTGGACGTATTTCTGATCACTTGAGATGATACGAAAACCCATTACTTGACAGGTCAGAATGTACTTGAGTGCTGAAAGGCAGTGGAGAAGTGCAGTTTGCATGAAAATATGGGTAAACGAGTGATAAAAGATGACATCCTGTAGTAGCCACGAGTAGGCACCGCTAACTGGGGTCCATATCCAGAAATGTTGTTCATTGGGGCTAAAGTTTTACGCTTCTACCCCAAAGTGCACGATTTTTTGTTTATCCGCCCCACTGTAATCTCTGCTTATCATTGACCATCTGTAATCATTCGAATGTACTGCAATCACTCATCAATACGCCATTCTGTCATGTACTGGGTGTCTTCAAAGCACAAACCCAAACAGTATTGGTACACCTTAGTTCTGTAATATTTCCTTATTACATTCTTAAAAAAACACTGTCATACCCATATCACCATTTTCTCACGTTAAAACACTTGAAATACATATGCGCGTGTATACATATCAGGACATACATGATGCACCGTACACTAGAGTAAATTATAAGATAAGATTGAAAGAATCTTGCCATTTTTTATCATAGATAATTGATAATAACAATGAACTTTAACCAGTCACCTGAAGCAATCTATTTAATTTGACTGAAGGTCAAAGTTTCGTTATCTTTGATTTTGTTTTTATATTTACGATAAACGTAACTCTCTCTCTCTCTCTCTCTCTCTCTCTCTCTCTCTCTCACCACAGAGGACATACGCAACACGACGGGGAATGAAGACGTCCACGTGAAGCAGCTAGACACCTCGTCCCTTGCCTCCGTCCGAAAGTTTGCCAATGAAATCTTGGTTGAGGAGGAAAGGCGAGAATTCTCTCACAGTTTTTATAAGACGTCAATTAACTTCATATATATATATATATATATATATATATATATATATATATATATATATATATATATATATATATATATATCAATGATTGATGATAATTCACTAGATTTTATCTGATTAATAATATAGATCAAGTAATTATTGTTATCATTATAATTATTATTACTTAATTTTCCTTATTATCGTTGCATGAAATTTAGTGATAATTTACTGGATTTGACCTGAAAACTAACATAGATTAAGCTATGATTATGTTAAAATAGATTCATTATTATTATTATTATTATTATTATTATTATTATTATTATTATTATTATTGTTGTTGTTGTTGTTGTTGCTGTTGTTGTTGTTAATTGGTATTGAATCCTCTCATTTTTCCCTATGATTCTTTGAAAATACATTTTTCTTTACCAAAGTATGAACATTGGCCAATCATTGCCCAATATTGACAAATCAGAAGAATAATGAAAAATGAAATTGAGAAGAATTAACATAAAATAAACTCGAATGACGCAGCTATCCTTTTCAACAGAGAGAGTCTACTTCCTTATTATTATTATTATTATTATTATTATTATTATTATTATTATTATTATTATTATTATTATTCTAGGATTGACGTGTTGATCCTCAATGCCGGAATAGCTGGTCTGGACCACCGTAACTTAACAGCGGACGGATTGGAATACACAATGGCTACGAATCACTTCGGTCACTTTCTATTAACTAACATTTTGCTCGGTAAGGATTGAGGATCCGGTTGTGAAGCTTCTTGTCTCTTCAGTGGATGTCGCATGCGCGGATGTGGTTGTTATAAACATATGTTTGTTATATACATTCGCTGGGAATCTGAGTTCGAGAGAAAGGCAAAACTAAAAAGATTAAAATCCTTAAAAAGATTAGATTCTCCACAGCTAGAAAAGTCTGATCTCGTCCGATCCTGGTTCCTGGTTTTTGGTTCCTGGTTCCTGGTTCCTGGTTCTTGTTCCTGATTCCTGGTTTTTGATTCCTGATTCTTGGTTCCTGATTCCTGTTTCTTTGTTTCTGATTTCCATTTCTTCATTCCTGGATCCTGATTCCTGGTTCCTGATTGCTGGTGTTTGAATCCTGGTTTTTGGTTCCTGATCCCTGGTTCGTTCTTGCCTCTTGATTCCTCATTCATGGCTCTTGATTCCTGGTTTCTTATTTCTGGTTCTTGGCTCTGGATTCCTGGTTCCTGGTTCTTGATTCCTGGTTTCTGGTTTCTGATCCCTGGTCCATAATTCATGGTACCTGATTCCCAATTCCTGATTTCTGGTTTCTGATTCCTGATTCCCAATTTCTGGTTCCTGGTTCTTGGCTCCAGATTCATGGTTCCTGTTTCTTGGTTTCTGATTCCTGGTTTCTTGGTTTCTGATTCCTGGTTTCTGATTCCTGATTCCTGGTTCCTGATTCCCGGCTTCTGGTTCCATATTCATGGTTTCTGAGTCCTGATTATTGATTCCTGGTTTCTGGTTCCGAATTCCTGATTCCTGGTGTCTATTTCATGATTCCTGGTTTCTGGTTTCTGATTCTTGATTCCTGGTTCCTGGTGTGTGATTCCTGGTATCTGGGTCTTGATTCCTGGTTCATGATTCCCAATTCATTATTCCTGGTTCCTAGTTCATGATTCCTAGTTCCTGTTTTCTCGTTCTTTATTCATGGTTTCATTATCCTGCTTTCTGACTCCTGCTTAATGGTTCATGATTCATGGTTCCTGGTTTCTGGTTCCTGGTTCCTAGTTTCTGGTTCCAAATACCCGATTCCTGGTTCCTGGTTCCCGATTCCTAATTCCTGGTTTCTGATTCCTAGTTCCTGGCTTCTGGTTTCTGATTCCGGGTTCCCGATTCCTGGTTCCTGATCCTGGCTCCTGGTTTCTGGCTCATGGTTCCTGATTCCTGGTTCCAGATTCCTAGTTATTGAGTCCTTTTTCCTGATTCCTGGCACCCGATCCTGGTTCCTGATTCCTGGCTCCTAAGCAAGAGCTCACTCTACAAAACAGAGTTGCGGGGACGCTAACCACTTCGTGTGAGACGCGGAGCTGTTTCACTTTAAAACAGTTTTACTTGGTATAACTTTTCTCTGTCGTATTGGTAATCCCTTTTTCCAAATAACACTGACTTCTCTTGTTGTTTACTATTGGTCTCTTTTCTAAGTATTTTGATAATCTTTATCTTCACTTTCTGTGAGACTTCACTAAATTGAGTGTTTGTTTTATTCCTTGAACATTTTACCATTTTCTGCAATAAATACTTAAAATGTATCACTTATCATAATCCCTTCCTTTTCTAACTACCTCCAAAAGTTAAGGTGGTGTTACTAAGCTCATTTCTAGAGAATTATAGCAATTTCTACTTTACTTTTTGCATCCCCTACCCCCTTCCTTTTACTTTTCCTGTTTGATTAGGTAGTGCTGTGTTATATTAGATAGAATATACAATTTAGGCCGAAGGCCAAGCGCTGGGGCCTATGAGTTCATTCAGCACTGAAAAAAATTGAGAATAAGAGGTTAAAAAGGTGTAACAGGAGAAAAACCTCGCAGTTGCACCATGGAACAATTATAATTGTTAGGAGAGGTTGAGGAAAGTAAGATGGAAGAAAAAGAATATGAACGGTAGTACAGTAAAAGGAGAGAATGGGGTTGCAGCTAGGCGCCGAAGGGACGTTGCAAAGAACCTCAAGTAATGCCTATAGTGCACCTCGTGAGGTGCACTGTCGGCACACTTCTTCTTTCTTCTTCTTTTTCTTCAGGTCTCATAAAGAAGAGCAGACCCAGTCGCATCGTCGTCGTGGCTTCCTCTGCGCTAACTTCTACCTTGAGGGTTGACGTAAGTAAAAGCTTATTAAGGCTTCTAAATTATTGTTGTATGCTTTTTTTTTTCCTTTTGTTGAGATTAAAGCGTCCGGTATGTTGTGTCTAGTGCTCCTGGCTCTGCCTGTCCATGGATGAGCGAAGTGTTGGTATGCGACCCTCTAGTCTAAGTCATGTGTTTGGGCCTAAATCATACAAGGGCGATCAGCACACTTTCCGGTAGGAATAATGTGGTTAAGAATAAGGGGAAGAAGAGTGAGAAGACATTGAAAAGGATGATACAACAAGAGTAAGAGACAGGAGACGACTGTAGCTGGGAAAAGTTCGTTCCAAAGCATATTGCACTTTATATTGCACTCTGTTCATCTTGCAAATTTTTTTTCCTCGCTGTTTCTTATTCTTTTCATTCTTATATTGCAAATCATATTGCATTTTATATTGCACTTTGTTAATTGCACTTTGTTTATCTCGATTTTTCCTCGCTGTATTCTTTTCAAAGCATATTCTTTATATTGCAAAGCACGTTACACTTTATGTTGCACTTTGTTAATCTCCTCGATTCTTTCAAAGCATTTTCAAAGATTTTTATATTGCACTTTGTTTATCTTTCTTTATTCTTTTCAAAGCATGTTACTTTATATTGCACTTTGTTAATCTCACTTTGGCAATGTCGTGTCGTCTTTCCTCTCTTTCTTACTGAACCTCCTATGAAGAGCAGACAGAGACTGAGCAAAAGTGAAAGCCACGAGCAACATATTCTAAGGAACCGAAGCCATGGAGAAACGAATCTAAAAGGAATCAGCTACCAGATCGATCCTCCCTCCCTTAGGATGTTGTGCGATTAGGACCTCGAAAGCTCAAGCGAAGATGCTGTGCATTACCGCCCTAAAACATTTCACCTTGTATTTTTATCATTTATATATATTTCTCATCTAATTATTTGTTTATTTATCTTTTTTATAATTGACCTTTTCTTTTCATTTCTGCTGTTAATTTTTTAAATGATGAACATAATATTCTTTTTGGAAGCTTACATGTCCATGTCCCTTGTTAATTATTTAAATGATGAACATAAATAATTAATAATTAATAATAATAATAAAATACGCTGTTAAATAGTTTATGTCCATGTTTCAGCGGCATTTGGTTTGTTCCATTTGAAAACTCTACAAGCTAAATGTCATTAGCAGCAATTGTTTTTAATAATAATAAATAATAATAATAATAATAATAATAATAATAATAATAATAATAATAATAATAATAGTCCATAAAAATCTAATACTAGCATGAGTCACTAAAATGGTGAAAAAATCAATGCAGGAAGTCTTTTATTGAAATATCCAATACAGAAATCCTTCGTCGTCTGGATTCAGCTCTCGTTTTTATATATATTTATAATATATGGTTATGTGTACGCCAATGTACCGTCGACATGTTAATAATAATAATAATAAGGTTGTAATGGTAATCCTAATGTGGAATGCGGAAGTCTTGAAATATCCAGATCTGTCTGGAGAAACAAGGCGCTTTTGTCGACATGTTTATAGTCCTCTGTGGGGATCTGGAGAAACAAGGCGCTTTTGATCGGTGATTTATAAAGGCTTTGATCGGTGCTGAATCATGATTGGGGGGGCAGGTCATCTCGGGCGGAGCCTTCTTTCCCATGTTGATGTTCGAGGCTCGTCTTGCGTGCGAGAGCGGCATTGTAGCGCTGAGGATGAATGGGAGAATTTCGATCCTCAGATGTCGAATTCCAGACGACGAAGGATTTCTAATTGGATATTTCAATAATAATAATAATAAAGAGGACACTCAAGAACGTTTGTTTTTCGTTCTGCAGAATCTGAACTTTGAGAAAGGAGGCTTCCGGTCTTTCAAATCCTACGCCCACTCAAAGTCGTGCAACGTTCTCTTCACCCGCCGACTGGCTGACCTAACCAAAGGAGAAGGTAAGAATAAATTGTTCCCTTTTCGTTTCTTTTGGATGAAATGAACAACAAGATTTGGCGGTAAGATTGAACCCGCAACTGGAATATCGTCACCTAGTTCTGATATTCCGAGTTTGGTTCGAATCTGGCCCGGAAGTCAGAATTTCTTCATTTCGAGTCCTGATTCTTCTATCAACTTAAAAACACCAAGATAATTAAAATTTACTTCCTCTCCAGTTATTCTAGGGGTAATTTCCGTTACATATTGAGTAAAATCTTCACAACCACAGAAAGATATTGATTGTCAAAAAACGCTAATTCACTCATTTTCCTTCCGCCAGATGTCTTCGTGAATTCAATCCGGGATTTGTGAGCAAAGATATATAATTGTCGGAGGGCTGATGGTTGGGAACGCTCAGGTTCACTTTTCATTTTCCTTCCGTCCGCTGATCAAGCATTTCCTGACCTCACATTTCTGACCTCGTTTTCTGATCTCATATTGTTTGACCTCACATTTCCTAATCCGGGTTTCCTGATTTCACGCTTCCTGATCTCACCGAAATCTTTTTCTGATCAAGTCCGGACCTCCCATTTCCTGACCTGATTTCCTGACCTCACCTTTCCTGATCTAACGCTTCCTGATCTCACGCTTTCTGATCTCACATTGTCTGACCTCACATTTACTGACCTCACGTTTTCTGAAGAGACCTAAACCTCACGTTTCCTGACCTCACGTTTCCTGATCTCACGCTTTCTGATCTCACATTGTTTGACCTCATTTTACTGACCTCGCATTTCTGACCTGTTTTTTTATCTCACACTGTCTGACCTCCCATTTCCTGACCTCACATTTCCCGACCTCACCTTTCCTGATCTCACGCTTCCTGATCCCACGCTTTCTGATCTTACATTGTCTGACCTCACATTTACTGATCTCACGTTTTCTGATCTCATATTGTCTGACCTCACATTTCCTAACCTCACGTTTCCTCACCTCACGTTTCCTGATCTCACGCTTTCTGATCTCACATTGTCTGACCTCACATTTACTGACCTCACATTTCCTGACCTCACGTTTTTTGATCTGACATTGTCTGACCTCACGTTTCCTGACCTCACATTTTTGATCTCACATTGTCTGACCTCCCATTTCCTGACCTCACATTTCCTGACCTCACCTTTCCTGATCTCACGCTTCCTGATCTCAAGCTTTCTGATCTGCATTGTCTGACCTCACATTTACTGATCATTTTCTGATCTCATATTGTCTGCACATTTCCTAACTCACGTTTCCTGACCCACGTTTCCTGATTCACGCTTTCTGATCTCACATTGTCTGACCTCACATTTCTGACCTCCATTTCCTAACCTCACGTTTTTATCTGATTGTCTGACCTGTTTTTTCACGTTTTTATCCCAGTCTGACCTCCATTTCCTTCCTAGATTTCTTACCTACTTTCATCTCCTCTGACAGTTTTTTTGATATCATTTTTCCTAACCTCACGTTTATCATTGTCGACCTCCCATTTTGACCTATCAGGAATTTTCCTGATCTCACGCTTATCTGATCTCAGATTGCCTGACCTGCATTTCTTGACAAATTTCGTAATCACGTTTTCTGATCTTGCAAGGGAGTGTCCAACCATTCTGTGTCTGTTCCCTTCACCTGATGATGCTTGATGACTGTAGCCTGAAATTCAGCTCTGTACCTTCTTTTCCAGTCTTTTATCTCCATTGTCTTCCTTTCACTTAATCAACATTTTTCTCCCAAACAGATGTTGAGGTCCATCTCCTCTGTGTTTTGGAACATCTTGACATTTTGTACATCACAGTTTTTATATGTTTTTGCACTGTTTATCATTCGGTATCAGGGAATTCTCATGTTTATGTGAGATGCTTACTTTTCAAATTAATCTCCTTATCTTGCTGGAAGGTGGAGCACCACTGAAAAAAATGCCCTTCAGTTCAAAGAGCCTGAAATTCATCACCTTACCACTCCAGAGTCTCAGTTCAAATCAACATTTCTCCCAAACAGACTGAGGTCCAAGGGGCGCAGACTGTGATATATGTGGCTGCCTCCGAGAGGTGGGGAGCACCACTGAAAGTTCTTCAAAGAGTGACGAGAATTCAAAAATGAAAAACGAACAGAAGAGGAAAAACGCCTTTTTCAAATACAACTGGCCCATGGGGACGTGAATAGATGACTAGCTTTAGTCTTACTTCTTTGAACAGAAAATAAACACGAAACATAATGATATTTTAATATTTTACTTGCATTTTTATTTATTTATCAATTTGTTAATTTATCTGTTCTTCTAACTGGTCTCCTCTGTACGTACTTCCCATTACTTTCTATTACTTCTTTCGAATGGACACCAAATTCTTTGGAAGCTTGAATTTCAATTCATTGGCCCCTGTGGTGGGCTTGTTCCATACGAATAGGGTTCATCTTCCGAAGAATAAAGAATTATTAGAACACAATTGTTAGATTATTCCCTGACGCGACAGTACCTTCGGACGAATTTTTTAACTCTGTTTCAGCAGAAAACTGCGTGGCTTTCCTTCCACGCAAAGAAGAAATCGATCGTGATGGGAAAGAAGGCGCTTTTCACTTAGATTTTGACTGAGTGGAAATCAAGACAAATAGTCGTTTATTATTTGCCGAATAATCATCGTAGGTGGAGAGATTCGTTTCTTAGGTTAGAGTCAATCAGATGCTACTTACAATATCCGAGTTTGTAGTTGTCTAGTCTCCGGATCGCCTCTGTAACTAGTTTAAGTATATAAAGAATATTTCTATTCATTAGTTTTACATTATGTGCTCTCTCATTCCTGGAAGCAAAAGGTTTTCATTACTTTCCTGTCACGAAGACAATCTCAGGAACAGTGCCAATCAAATCAGGGTAGCTTATGTTGTATTCAAGATTGGGGATTATTCAAAGAAAATGTTCTATTTATTTAATCCCACGGAATTTCTTTCAAGTTTTTATCCGTTTTACTTAAGTCTCTCTCTCTCTCTCTCTCTCTCTCTCTCTCTCTCTCTCTCTCTCTCTCTCTCTCTCTCTCTGCCCTTAATAACACACTCATTCTTATTGATAACCTACTGACATAAACCACACCTCATTCTTATGAATAGCCTACTGAACCAAAAGAAATCTGTCTTATTGGTAGTGTACGGGCCTAAAACAAATCCCATTTTTAAAGACAGTCTATACGGACCTAAGATAAATCTCGTCCTTAGTGATAGTAGAAGGACCTAAAACAAATATTTAGCGAGAAATGGCTTCATAATTGAAAAGTGTTAAGTATACCTTAGTTTAACCAGACCACTGAGCTGATTAACAGCTCTCCTAAAAAGGGTTAGACTTATTTTACTTGGCTAAGAATCAATTGCTTACTAGCAAAGGGACCTACAGCTTATTGTGAATCCGAACCGCATTATACCGAGAAATGAAACCAGAAATAAATTCTTCTAATTCTTCATTGGCCGGTCGGAGAATAATTAAGAACGATATCGACCCGTCCAACGAGGAACTATACATAATTGAAAAGTGATTCGTTAGACACCTTTGAAAAGTAAAAGGAATGAAATGATAAACCTGGTTAATTAATTATCATATCAAGGAAATGTCTGTGGAAAAGATGAAGTGAATTATTTCATATCATCTCCGACGACAAATTAGGGAAAGCTCAATTGTCGTGACACATTTTAAGGATAATTATGTCGTGTTCATGAAAAAAAATTGCTCATTCATTTGACAGACAGTCTTTTTTTTTTTTTTTAATCTTTCCGATTGGCACAGACTTTGAATTCCGTGAGGAGGAAAGCACAACTATCAAAGAGTGAGGAGCAGCAAAGCATCATTAATATAGCAATAGTCAGAATTATTATTATTATTATTATTATTATTATTATTATTATTATTATTATTATTATTATTATTATTATTATTCAGAAAATGAAACCTATTCATATGGAACAAAGAGGGTGCCACTGACTTTAAATTCAAGCTTCCAAAGAGGTGGTAAAAAATGCGGAAGGAAGAGATCCCACTTATCACAAAACAAGAAATAAATTAACAGATAGATAGAAATGTATTAAAATGCAAGGAGAATAGCTTTGGGGCAGTAATGAATTGCATCTTCGCTTGAACTTCTGAAGTTCCAATTGGACGACATCCTCTGAAAGGAGACTGTTCCACAGTCCAACGGTGTGAAGAATAAAGAACCTCTGGAACTGAGAAGTTCGACAGCGACAGCGTCACATTTCTTGATATGCGAACCCTTATTATTCATGTAAAGTCATTCCTTATATTTATTTCCAGAGCTCTTCTAAGGCAGATGCCCTTCTCAACAACGAGGAGTTGGCAAAGCAAGTCTGGGAAGCCAGCGAGAGACTGGTAGACCTACAGCCAAATGAGAAGCACTACTAAAGCTTCAAAGTCTGGATTTTGAAAGTCAGGACTGTCTGGTTTTGTGATCACTGGACATAGATTTTGAGGTTTTCGTGTAATATTGTACACAGCGTGATTATTTGACCTAATATCACTGCCCATGTTACAGAATATTAAAGGGTATTATACTCGAGACATTATAAGATTGCCTGATCTTTCGTCGTTTTTAGATTGATAATAAACGTTACCAAAGCAATGTAAAACACCAATATATAAAAAGGATTTTATAACTACTTAACATAAGTGTGCGTGTTTATGAGACCAGAGAGTCAAAAATCTTTCAATTTTTTTTTTAATAATAGTAACATACCAATAAAACGACAGTGTTGATACAAATAAACTGTCCTAAATCCATATCAGTTTTCTATAAGGATTAGACCAGAATTAATGCTACGACTGGAATTATTTTTGTTGTTGTTGTAAACAGTATTTTTCGTTTGATATCAAAATATCGGCGGAAACCTTAGTTGGCTTACAAAGTTAAATTTCACCGCTGTCGGGAGCTGCCATTTTGTATTTTATGCAAAATCCAGGGTTTCCCAAAGATTGCCAGTTCGGCAACTAAGCTAATTCTTTCTTCGTAGACCAATTTTAGTTAGAAACTACACTTTAAAAAAATACATTTCTTACAACAACAAGGTAACTGAGCTTATAGAACGTGAAATGCCCCACTGCTTGGTTTAATAGCCAAATTTTCATTATTATTACTATTATATTATTACCATTATTCAGAAGAAGAACCCTATTCATATGGAACAAGCCCATCAAAGGGGCCAGAGACTTAAAATTCAAACTTCTAAAGAATACGGTGTTCATTCGAAAGAAGTAACAGAAGGCAAAGGGAAATACAGACAGCGGAAATCAGTTATTATAAAAACAGATAAACTAGCAAATCAGTAATTAAGGAACAATGTAAGTAAAGCATTAAGATACAAGGAGAATTGTGGATAGTAATGCATTGCATCCCTGCTTGAACTTCTGAAGTCCCAATTACACGACACCCTCAGGGAGACTTTCCACAGTCCAACGGTGTGAGCAGCAAAGGACTTCATAGATTCAATCAAACGGAACTTTCAAACGTGAGAAGTAAAACAATGTTTAACTGTTACAGTTCTGCCATTTATAATTAAGCTGTAATCAATATATTTCACTCTGAATACAACGTTGAAGTTATTATTTTTTTTAATCAATTAGTTTACACAAAAAGAACATTACAGGAGTAACTCCAGATTCAATAGGATTTTGTTAAAATTTCCAAGATTAGCTGTGGTAAAGATTCCTCCCTTTGGGGGAGAGAGAGAGAGAGAGAGAGAAATCAGCTCTCACTCCCACCTTATATTGCACACACGCACACAGACATTATATATATATATATATATATATATATATATATATATATATATATATATATATATATATATATATATATATATATATATATATATATATGTATGTATGTATGTATGTATGTATGTATGTATGTATGTATGTATGTATTAAACACCCACCCCCCGGCGTATAGGGCCTTACCTGAAGTTCGGTTGGTATCTTGTCGTGGACAGTAGAAAAGTTCCCCTTTCTCTCTCTCTCTCTCTCTCTCTCTCTCTCTCTCTCTCTCTCTCTCTCTCTCTCTCTCTCTCTCTCTCTCATTTACCTAACCTGTCTAAAGGTATATACATGTCAAACCGTAAACTACAAAAATAGAGTTAATTGGTTTATTAAACACCACTTCAAAAATATTTCACTTTAGATTCAACAGGCCTATAGTCTGTATCTAAGTCAAGACAGATATCTGAACAGACTTCCACTCTGTTCCCCATGATTGTGGCCTCTATCCACGATCCATCTGTCAAAAAAAAACACTTACCCAGTATAATACTAAGTGGGATAATTCTCACAACATTAGAGCAAGAGTCATTCACCAAAAAAAAAAAATGGAAATAATAAAAAAAAAAAAAAACATAAACAAGATATTAGATTACACGCCAGGGCACAAAATGTTCTCAGCTTACCTTTTCAACAGGTAACAGTGAGCTTGCACTAACTGCGTCTCTCGCACTAGGCCTCTCTTGCCTTATTGACCCATACTTTTACAAAAGATCGCAAACTTTGCCACATTGGCCCCTCCCACGTATGACTTCTCATAGACACTCCTCAAAATCCAGACTTGTAGCCGGATATTTTTTCTAGAACTTTCTGTGCTGATTCTGTTTCTACTCCACGGGATCTGTTTCCATAGGCCTTCGAGCAGATTAAGATCGCTGGGCTTTCGCAAGGATTGCTAGATTGCGCCCCGAGCGCCGAGTTCGAAAGTTTTTAATTATTCGCTCTTTTGCCCAAAACGACCTCTACACCGTGTGGCACGTAGTCTTGTTCGTATATATATATATATATATATATATATATATATATATATATATATATATATATATATATATATATATATATATATATATATATATATATATATATATATATATGATTATTGACCGAATGGAGCCAAATCCGTACTGGCAATTATTTAGACCAGTGTTGCCACATTTCCCCACCACTGACTTCCACGCTTGCCTAACTTTTAGAGTTGTTCAACCATCGGTAAAATCTAAGGTATATAAAACGATATATGCTTTCCTTCACAGTCTAAAGATCATTTCCCGTAAACTTCCCTCATCAAGTCAATCACAATCACTTTTTACAATTATTAAAACAATTTTAAATAGATTTAAGTTATCTCAATTAGATGGAAAAAACTAAAGCTGCTGTCCCTCTGCTGTCGTCTGCATTCGGCGTTTCAATCAAGACATTGCACGAGTGACTTCCGCTGCTTCATGATTCGGCACAAACAACCATTCTTCGATATCCCAAATCTCTCCTCAATTGGACGGGGCTCCTTCTACGAATAAATAACAACCGGAAGTTGTGAAATGGAGGTGCCCGTATCTCGCCCAGATCAAAATGAAATAAGAAAGGGGAGACTGAGCCCAAATTATTATCATTATTATTATGATCATTCCAATTGGCTAAGTAGAAGGACTGTGAGCAGTGAGAAATCTTACACTGAAGCCAGTGGCTATACTATATAGATACCCCTAATCATCCATATGATCTGGTCATTACTGGACAATCAGACGACAAAAAATTGCAACAGACCTTAGAGTCTGGTATGAGAGGCAACGGCTCAACAATGCGAACTTTGATTACTCGAAAACGCAATTGGGTTCATGAAAATTTATATGAAACAATCGGGGATAAGTTCGGTTAAACAGTGACCAAAATAACATGCAAAGAATACCTTTGAAAAACACTTAACTTTAGCAAATCCCTATGTACACACAGCATCTGGAGATTCAATTTGCTAATGCATCCTATCAGGAGAGGTGAGGATTTTTAACAGACAACAGGAAAACGTTGACATCCCCAGATTAAAGATGGAGGGTGGCCACTGGACTTAGTAAATAGGATTGTAACGTGTCTGCACTGTACATGACCAAGCGTTAATGGAACTAGCAGTCTGGGGTGAGAGGTAATTAGGACTCACAGTAACTATGGAAACCAGATCAGCAAGACCTAATGCTTAAGTGGTTAAGGTCTAGCTGACGATTACAAGAAATCTATGACAAATAGAATTGAAATTCTTGAAGCTTCCTCTCGGTCAGCATGAACATGGGATGAGAAGGTAAGAAATCAGTCAAGGCTTAGGTTTGGCGACCCACAAAGAACGACAGATAATAAAGCGTTATCTTGGAGAGCATAAGGTACTCATAAGGTGCGAAAAATGAGTGTTTAGAGGAATGCAAGAGCCTTTAGAGGTGTGGTGAGTGGCAACGGATGACACTGCAGCTCGAGAACCCAAAACAGTGAGAGATTGACACGGCAGAGACGAGTGAATGGACAGTCAAATATCGTGCCATGCTGTGGACTCATTATCAATATGATGCTTACCTTAGCCCAGAGAGAGAGAGATAGAGAGGGAGAGATACATGTTCAGCATCAAAACTCAGCCATCACAATTTCCAAATTAGAAGGGGAGGAACCCCGAAAAGTGTCTGACCAGAATTTGTAAAAAGTCACAGGATTAGATATTACAAGGATTTAAAAATACCCTTTCCATACGAAAGCCAATGGACGAGCGACCAGGTGTCCTTACCAAGACCATGAACATAAGAAAGCAAATGGGCACAAGGTTAAACCTTCGTTTCTGAGGTAAGAAAGAGTAGGCAGTTGAAGCGATTAGGGGTTCTGTTTAGAGTTGGTGAGGCCCACAGCAGTAACTGCGGAAATCTTGTTGTGGACCTTGTCAGAAATCCTTGCGCAGGTTGATAAACAACATATTCCCCGTATGACTTCTTTGTATTCTTACCAAATTGCCAGGCTGTTAAACCTGAGACAGACAAGAACTATTCTTTGGTGATATATCATAGCTGTTGATAGGTTTGACAAACTCATTAAAATCGTCTGAAATTAGTCAAGTTGATAATGCAATAAAAATGATGATAATCAGGCACCTTCCTAAGAGAGAGAGAGAGAGAGAGAGAGAGAGAGAGAGAGAGAGAGAGAGAGAGAGAGAGAGAGAGAGAGAGAGAATGAACGTTTCGACCGCTGTGGGATGAGGATTGCCACTTGGAGATCCTACAGTTTCCAAGTATGGCAGGAAAGTAAGCATTTCAACCGAGAGTTGTTCAACCACGTCAATCAATCTCTCTCTCTCTCTCTCTCTCTCTCTCTCTCTCTCTCTCTCTCTCTCTCTCTCTCCAACAAGTACATAATCCACTTCGTAGGTATGCAAGAATGAGAAAACATAGCCACGCATCCATCAAGAAGCTGAAAGGCAAATACATCAATATTGGGTAATGTAACAAAAGAAGGAACAACGAATCTTTCTCCAAACAGCCAGCAACCAAATTTCCAGGAAAGATATTGAAAGGAAAGTAATGCAAGTATGCCCAAAAAATGGAGTGATTTCTGCAAAAACAAAGGCTACAATACGTAGCCTCCATGAGTAAATAGACCATTTGGTTGACTAACAGATGGGGGCACAACCAAAATGGAAAATTGAAGCAACTCACTTTGTCGAAATACAGACTACTATATAGACGACTGGCCTGAAAACCTAGCAGAAAACTTTCCTAATCACCTTAATGTGCTTCCAATGCCAGACTAGACATGGCCAAGTGACAAATACCCCATATAGAGAATGTGCATTCTCTAGAAAGATTGTGAAAATTGCAGAATTGATGAGAAGGATCTGGATTTTTACAAAGTAAAGCTAAAGAGCCCGAATGTGTGGCTGGGAGCAGTTTTTTTCATGGCGTTTCTATAAAGTTATTATAAAAACCGACTACCACCGATCTCCAATCCTCTTAAAAAGTGAAATCATGAAAAAGTTGAAAAAACAACAGGAATCAATTGTCATTGTAACTTACAATTCGTATCTTTCAAAATAACAAATGAACGCCCGAACCAAGACCCAAAAATACCACTATTTTTTCTCTATTGGTTCTATCCTAATTTTTTTTAAAATCAGGCTAACAAGAGGCCAGGAACCACTCTGCTCACTTGAGCCAAATTGTTGCACTTGCAA
This sequence comes from Macrobrachium rosenbergii, assembly GCF_040412425.1. Lineage (NCBI taxonomy): Eukaryota > Metazoa > Arthropoda > Malacostraca > Decapoda > Palaemonidae > Macrobrachium > Macrobrachium rosenbergii. The sequence goes on from NC_089764.1 coordinate 12,326,457, forward strand.
GTGTCTGACCTAAACTTTATAATCCAGTGTCAAATTCTGCACTACGTATGGAAATTGTCTTCCAAGTTTGGTCATTTCTGGCCTGGTAGTTCTTGAGAAGGGTAAATAACCCCACCCACTCTCACTATTTTTAATAATGTCCTCCTGGAAAGGGAGCTTGGCCCCGAATGTACAAGCTTAAATCACCTCTACCCAAGAATGTTTTGACTAGTTATGTTTGAGGAAATCGAAAATGTGGAAAGTTTACGTTTTACACACAAACATTAGTTAAGGTCACCTCAGCTCATAAGCCTTTTAGAAAATTATACACTAAAACAGATTAAAGTAAAACTCGCTCAGACACATGTAGCAGACCAAATCAGGGCTGATATTAAAGCCTCGAGAAATGAAGGCTTTAGTAAAGCAAGTAACTTCGAAGCGCCTGGAAAGGGTTTTACTTAGCTGAAGACCTTGATCGGAAGGGAGGAGGAATCCAGGCTTCTTCAGAGACCCCACCAGACAGCAGAGGAGAGAAGAGAACTCGTTCGACTTTCAACCTTGTTAGGGGGAACTGACATGCAAAATTATGAGTGTAGTCCAAAGTGGAGGATCGAATTTCATAATCGATTTGTGATGATAATTGTATGACGACGGATGGAAGCAATAATGAAAGTTATAAGGTAAACAGCTATCAGAATATTAACGATACAGCTGGTGGCCCTAGGGATCTCTTGGGCCAAGAGTTGACTGTTGAGCCTGGAGTGTTTCCTCAGATGAGGCAACTGCCATCCGCCACCCGCCCCCAAAAAAAAAAAAAAAAAAAAAAAAACAGCTACCTCTCTGGGTGAGCACTTTTGGCCAACAGCTGGTGGCCCAAGGCCTCTTTTGGGCCAAGAATCGGCTGTTGAGCCTGGAGTGTTTCCCCAGGTGAGGAAACTGTCCCCGCCAGACAGCTACCTATCTAGGCAAGCAATCTGATGCTTTCACTCTCTCTCTCCCTCTCTCTCTCTCTCAGTATATGACTAAGACTCAGTCAGTGCAGACAAGGAGTTAAATACAAAAACGTTTTGGGACAAAACTTTTGACTAGATCTCAACATGATCGATGCAACAAGCAGAACGGTACAGGTTCAGGAAATTAGATGACGTCATTTCCACGTGCTTTTGTGCAATACTTCCCTTTTCCCAACAAGAAAAAAATTACTTGCATGATGCGTCTGTCTACGTACTGGACAAAGCGTTTGGGAGTACATGACCAAACGCCCTTCTCTTATCTCGTCTGTTGACGTGACTTATCGTTCGAATCAAAACAAAAGCGATCCCATCACCAAATTATCTTCTTCTTCTTTTAACGTGCTTTTTCCCATTTGTATGGGGTAAGCACGATGCCTTCTTTTAGAAGGACTCTGGTTTGGCTTTGGGGTAGACTTTGTAGTCTCGATCGGCTGCCCTGCCTGCCATGACCAAATTATCAAAGAAGCTAAATCACGCTATCAGATTATTAATTCTTTTGAGATCTGACATTACAGACGATATTTCAGTAATTATTATCATAACAACATAGAATATTTCTTGTATATCAAAATTACATACATCACTCTTGTAAATATAGAAAAAATCACACGACAATTATAAATACAATCATAACATTCTAGAAAGATACTCTCTCAATATATTAATAACTTTCTACCTTTTGGGCGTTTTTATGGGCTCCTTCTATTAGATGGGTTTCTGTTTTAACAGAAAATATTTCATATTCGTGTATGTGTGTGAATATATATATATATATATATATATATATATATATATATATATATATATATATATATATATATATATATATATATATATATAAATATATAAATATATATATATGTGTGTATGTATGTATGTATATCGAAAAATCTCTTTAATTACCATTATTATGCTTAACATGAAGGAATGTCGCTTGGAAAGTTTTTGTCTTCAGTTAAAAAAAACAAATACGCGAAAGAGGAAAAAGCGATGGAGAGGGATAGATACCGCTGGGTCAGGAGAGATAGTGGAAGAATAATAAAGCTGATGAAAAACAGAAAAAGATTGAAGATGCAGGATAGTTTTTAAACAAGGTTAAATATTCATTATGACGAAATAATATAAAACAAGAATTAGCCTATGATGAGTCTATTCATGATTATGCATCATATATGCAATTCATTTTTAAAATGAGAACAAAATAACATTCAACATTCTGATTAAAAAAAACAACAATATTAGACTATGCATATTTATTCCTTGCTCATATCTCATGTAATCCAGTTTTGAAATGAAATTAGATTAATCAGCACACAAATGAAACAAAGGAACTGTAGTAAACTATGGATGTTCACTCCTTCTAACACATCATAAGAAGAAAGTCATTCTTAAAATGAAAACAAATCGGTATTAAGCATTTTAATGAAACAGGGAAAAACAGTATTAGGACTATATATGTCAACTTTGTGATGAAGAACAATTACTAACTTAATTAACACAATTATCTTGCCATGGAACTCTTCCTTCATTCATAACATATTCAATAAACGTTATGAAAGTCCTTGGGGCCAAATTTAAATTCTTAACAAATTCATATGGGAGTACTGAATTAGTTTTTTTTTTCAACCACTTTCTCACTGGCCGTCTTACTTGACGGTTATGAATTTTTTTTATATGATATCAGCTAGCCAATTACAGCCAGAGCGCCGTGTGTTGACGACATGGCTGCTACGGAGGACTGAGGAAACAGACCGTATCGTTAATGATGAAAATTTGCCTGCACAGGCCGACTGTACAGGCATGACTGCGCAGCCATACCTGAGCATTAGTGGCGGCTTTTAAACTGCTCTTGCTACTGTTGGCCAGGCGCGATATTCCGCTTACGACGACACCTATACATATGAAAATTTTGAAGTAAACTCGTATTCACTGTTTTTTACCTCGTCTATGAAATATGTCGTTCTTCATCAACCTTATTCGTGTCAAAATTTTCTTATATGTTGTCGTAGTCCAGTGTTCTCTGCTTGGGAGCTATAAAGCATGCAACACTCTAAGTGTGGTCATTAGTTACTTATGTGATGGAACCAATTATCAAGCAAAAATTATGCGTTGTTTATGACAACAATTAGGTATCCAGCATTCACAGCTTTTCCTAACCTCAAGCACTTCAAACTATTAAAAAAAATATCTTCAAGGGACTTCTGGTCGCCTTTATGCATTTTTAAATTCTTAATTCAAAATGTCCTGTCAATTATCTACAAGCATCGCCAACTATGGTCTGTTTCAAGTCCTTAGTGACATCATTCTTTTCCCGTTAGGCACTTAAGCTCAGTCACCCATGACCCTGATCTTGTGACACCAATGCTAAAGAGGTCACAGCCTTAGATTTTGTAGCTTACGTTTTTAATTGTGTTAAATCTCTTCTTCATCCAAGGAACCGTTTTGTTTGCTCCTACATATACAGTAGGCCACAAAATCAAGGTCAAAGGTGAATCACGCATACTTAGGTGCTACGACTGCTTTTGCTCATAAATTTTTCCTTGTGCCAAAGACTATTGTACCTTTCTCCTCAAAGGAGAAAACTTTCACTCACAAAGAAAAAGTTCAGTCTCCTGCTCTTGTTTCCTCCTGAAGGAAAGAAGTCTTCCTTTTGCGAATATAGTAAAAAATATTGACCATGATCGTGGATTTCGGTTCCTCATTGGATGGGTCGATATCGTACTCGGCTAGCACTCTCCTAGGCCCGCGTTCGATTCTCCGGCCGGCCAATGAAGAATTAGAGGAATTTATTTCTGGTGATAGAAATTCATTTCTCCCTATAATGTGGTTCGGATTCCACAATAAGCTGTGGGTCCCGTTGCTAGGTAACCAATTGGTTCTTAGCCACGTAAAATAAATCTAATCCTTCGGGCCAGCACTAGGAGAGCTGTTAATTTGTACGTGAATTGATATAGGCTATACGCATCTACACGGTGAACAAATAAAACATTTTTTTTGTATTTAGTTTTTTATAACAATTACATATACCAGAAGCTAGTATTCGTTATTCAGACTGAAACGTCTCTGTCACAATCGCCGTAACAATAGCAATATTGATTTATAACCAAATGAATGAAAAACTTAAAAAAAGGCATTGATTTATTTCTACGTGATTGAAAATTCCACAACGAATTCCTTTAATATGGGGAGCCCCTGTATACATTAGGGGAGCACGATGTGGAAAATCCTTTATGGAATTTTTAATATAAAATTCTTTGCAATATAAAGGGAACCTGTGGTAGTCTTCAATCCCGAAGTGGTCGTAGCAGTAGTAGAATTAGTAACAGAATATTTAATAGAAAGTACACTTTCCTTTTCGAAGTCTGTTACACAGTGTCTTCGAGAGAGAGAGAGAGAGAGAGAGAGAGAGAGAGAGAGAGAGAGAGAGAGAGAGAGAGAGAGGAGAGGCACTTGGTCATCAATCGATGGTGAAGGCTTGAGAATTCATGAAATTCTACTACACAACAGTATATCATTGCTATTCGTTATAACAATTTTATTTCATTTCTTATTCTCTCTGAATGTAGAGGTTGATGCATTCACTTCTATCAGGCATAAAGAAAATAAGAATATGTGGAATACAAAAATGTCGACGATATCTGACATTAATAGATAAAAGTTTAAAATATCAATGAAACCTGTACAGAATGAGAGTTTTTATGAATTATATCAGAAGGAAAGTTATAGAGCGCTCAGAGGTAAAAGAACCGCCAGGTAGTTTCGTTAAGTTTCCTGGGTGCACCTAAGATGGCGGCTATAAATATTACTTATCATTTCATAGGAAGCTGATTTTTAAAGTTTTTTTTTTACTTCCACGTGTATAGCTTCATAAATGGAAACGTAAATAGTTTAACACTGAATGAACACCAGCGATGAAGCACATACTGAGTCATGCGATGGTAAAAGTATGGTGAACTTCTATTCAAGATAAAAAAAATGATATTTCTGCTTAAGTGACTGTGTTCTAATCACCAATATCTTACTATATTTCATCACACGTTTTTTATCACTAATATCTTTTCATTTCACATGTTCTTGTTTCTCATATTTCAAAACAAGTTATTTCCTTTGTCCCATCTACTGGGACTTCATCTGTAAGTATTTTTTCTCTCCCTTCCACTGTATTTCATTTTCCTTCAAAGTAGCTTTAATGGCATATTTCTATTTCATGTTTTATGTACTATGTTAACTATCTGGAAAAGTGCTTCCTGATATGTAATAAAACTCTTTCCACAAATCTGCTTTGGTGCTCAAGATATTGTACTAAAGTTTACCTGTAATACAAATAGATTATATATATATATATATATATATATATATATATATATATATATATATATATATATATATATATATATATAATTTATACACCTTGTTTACAAACAATGTTAGACTGTGAATTTGATCACAGGGCTGTCTCTGTTAGTTCCCCTTGGATGCTTGTTATTCCCAGGGTATTGTGAAATGGATATTAAACGATATTTGTGGCCTAATGTATATATATATATATATATATATATATATATATATATATATATATATATATATATATATATATATATATATATATATATATATATATATATATAATGAAATTTGTATACTAATCAACTTCGTTAAAAAGCATAAGAAATAATTATGGTAGTGCTAATGCAATATATCCAGACCATTTAGCAATGAAGAACATGGCGGATCGTTTTACTTTTGATCTTATATGAAAAATTTGACTGAATAAATTTCCTGGATGACTCTGTGTTAATAGTTAGTGTCCTCCCACAAACCAACACCAACCCCCCCCCCCCTCTCTCTCTCTCTGATATATGATACATAAACTTTAAAGGAGACTCGGAATTTTAGCTTAGCAAAGAGGCTAAACTCGAAACACACTCTTACAATTCGGTCAGCAAACGAATTGACGGTATTATGAGATGACCTTGAATACTATAACAGCAAAATAAGCCCTGTTGCATCCAGCAATATTTCATTTATGGAATTACCTCCGTAACGAATATCAAACAGTCCCTTCAAACAGAGAAGCGTTAAATGTATCCGGCATCGCAGGCGAAGATAGAAAGTTCCCCATTACCGAAATGAGAAGCATTCATGAGAAATTAATGTTACTGGTTATCTCAGATTTGTGACCTGAACATGTTCGGGATATCAATAGGCAGATTAATATCAAATGAGTAAAAACTGATTTATGACCCTAAGACGGAGCTGAAGTGTCAGTGAGTTGGAAATGTGCCCCACGTTAGGTATCACTTTGAAAGAGAGAAATTCTAACAATGACATATATAACCTTTTAAAAAAATGCAGTCTTTATATTATTTGTTTATTATTAATAAAGTAGTTTTCATGATATAGAAATTATTATTATTATTATTATTATTATTAAAAAGGATGGCTGTATTATGCGAATTTATCTTATTCAGTATCTTTTCTATTTTCCTTATGATTCGCTTTTCGGGCTCAGCGATGTTAGTCAGCAACTGGCCGATATTCATATTGGAGAAAGGATAGTGTGTGGAATGCGGGAAGTCTTTCATTGAAATATATCCAATCAGAAGTCCTTCGTCGTCTGGATTCAGGTTCTATTTCAAGTACCGTCGACATGTTTCGACCAGTTCGTTGGTCATCCTCTGGACGTGGTTGAAGAAGATCTGGAGAAACAAGGTTCTCGGGTCGGTATTTGTAGGGGGCTCTTGATCGGTGCTGAATTATAATTGGCTGCCCGGGGCAGGTCATCTCGGGCGGAACCTTCTCTCCCATGTTCTCTCCCATGTTGATGTTCGGGGCTCGTCTTGCGTGCGAGCGGCATTGTAGTGCTGGGGTGAATGGGAGAATTTCGATCCTCAGATGCGAATTTTGATTCGTATTTATTACTATATTATTATTATTATTATTATTATTATTATTATTATTATTATTATTATTATTATTATGTCACATACATATTTATCTTTCTACTTTTCATTGCCTCTGGTGCTGTTGTATTTTTACCTAGGTATCACTGGCGTTATATTCTTGGTGTATCCAAAAGAAATAAGACCCACCCAAACCTGCCAGTCTGATACAAATACTGAAATTTCTCTCCAAAGCAAATTATATCTTTCCAAAGCAGAAATATCAAAAATTTATTCCTGGCTATCGGAGTCTAAATTCTTTTATTCACCTTCTTTCTGTTATTACGAGACATTGTTCTCTCTCTCTCTCTCTCTCTCTCTCTCTCTCTCTCTCCAGCATTTTAATCTTTTAGAATTCTGCCTACACTTGCAGTTCAATCGCCCCTTCCCTCCCCGCCTCCCCGCCCACTCTCAAAAATATCGCAGCGATCCTTAGGAACAATTTATAGGTATCATAGAAGAAGGAAGCTTTTGGCCAGGAGAAGAACATCTCGAAGTTCAAGGGTGGATGGAGGTTTCGGCGAACCCTTCACAAGAATCTTTCTTTTTTTATTGTAAAAAGTTTACCCCATTTGAAAAAGATTCTTGTGAATATGTATTTCATTATTATATTAGTTATTATTACGAGAAGCCCTGTGATACTTTCCAATTGTTCTTGGACGTAAGCTCATTTTTTAACTGAAATAATAGGACGACTAAATGACTATATCATTGATATGTACTATAATTATTCAGAATAATTCCTTTATGAAACAGAGCAAAGTATGTTATGGAAGATCCATCACTGAAGTTAAGGACAAAGAAGACAGAATCAATTTGCATGAAAATGGTCCTTTTCCAGTCACAGCAAAAGTTATATATATATATATATATATATATATATATATATATATATATATATATATATATATATATATATATATATATATATATATATATATATATATATATATATATATATATATATATATATATATATATATATATATATATATATATATATATATATATATATATATATATATATATATATATATATATATATATATATATATATATATATATATATATATATATATATATGTTTACAGAACAGAATCAACACTTTTTTTGAAGTGTACGTAGCGTGATCTTAAAGATCTACCGACCTCTCTCATTCTCACAAGTAATTAAATGGACTATTTAAAGAAACACAATCGTTCCTACAAAAATAGGTTTATTATACAAATAACCCAACAAGAAATGAATAAAACAAAGTAAAGATTAAAATGCATAATAAATGAATTATCGAGTCAGATAACTAAACTCTAAACTGCAAAGCACTTCTGATTAAAGAAGTCTCATTATGGCTAATAGCCTGGAAATACCCAAAATCTCACATACTCACAAGTCAATAACCAAAAGTCATGTCAAAAAAACAGTCTACCACATAAAGAGATTGACATTGCAAATGATTTGCATGTCCTTTTTCTCAAACTCCCAAGTCCACAGACATCTGTCGAAAGAATTAAACATGATAGAAAACTCCATTATATGAAATACAAAACACAATAATGGAAAGTGTAAAATGCATAGCCAAGCTATGGCAAACGTAACATAACAAAACAATATAAAAGAGGTATGAATATTCATATTAAATTTCCCACACCAGTTCATAAGTTCAAAATGATTAGAAATTCATGGTAAAAATCACAAGTTCAGTTTTCTCCCATAAAACAGAGATTTGAAACTCTACTTTATCTGCCGATTTTCAAAGCCTGGAACCACTCCAAAGCTATGACTGGACAACTGCAGTTCTGTCACGTTAATGAACGATCAAACTCACTTTTAGGGCAGATTTAGGCATAATCTAGATCAAAGTAACGCACGTACTCACGAATATACATAACGCTTCGGAGATCACCTGATCTCCAATATTGCTGAGCTTCTTGCGCAAAGAGCTGAGGAATCAAAATATGCACTGTTTCAGCAATCTTGCATCAAACCTCTCGCCCTAGTTCGCTCTTACACCGAATCTTCCACGATAACATCTTAAAGCATTGAAGCTATGAAATGCATATATGTGTCCTTTAAATATATATATATATATATATATATATATATATATATATATATATATATATATATATATATATATATATATATATATATATATATATATATATATATATGTAATAATTAACGAAAAGTAAAACTTGATGATTATACGGACAAAGTATTATTATTATTATTATTATTATTAGCCAAGCTGACCCATATATATATATATGTAATAATTCACGAAAAAGTAAAAACTTGATGATTATACGGACAAAGTATTATTATTATTATTTATTAGCCAAGCTGACCCCTCGTTAGCAAAGTGGAATGCCACAAGTCCTATAAGCTAATTAAAAGACAGTCCACAGCTTCATACTAAGATCTTGAAAGCAACTACATACGCAAATCGATTTACACAAGTAAAGAATAAACTATATGAAAGAAATAAGCAAACAGATAAGATGAAACAAATAATCCGTGAAATGAGATTTATGTGAGCCTGTTCAGCAGAAAAAGGCCAATCGTACCTTGTCTGAACTTCTGCGTGATACTGGGCCTCATAAAAGAAAAGACTTTTAGAATTAAATGCATGTCTAGAGCTACATAGTGCGCTGTATATACAGTCTGGGAAGATATGAATTCATGGGTGATCAGAATTATAAAAACTGGAAAAGGATGCAGAGTAAGCTGGTTGAACGAATAGGCCAGAGGTCAGTACCAAAGAATTTACAGAACTCTATTTTTGTCAGTGAGGATGGAGAGGTCTCTGAAAATCACGAGAAGTTTTTTCCAGTATGTCTTTTTCTGTATTTGAAGAAGAGTGATCGGATATGTTCCTCGAGAGCGAATTTGCAATTAAGAATAACATTTGATATTCTGAGTTACCTTTAGCTAAAGGAACACTGTCAAGGAGAAGATCTGGTTTAGTACCATCCATAGTTTGAATGATGTTAGTGTTAATTTTCCTGCAATATAATTTGCAGCTAGTACTAGGTTTAGCTAAGCCTCTGCTCAGAGGCTCAGGCAAGTTTACGCTTTAGTTCAACTGGACAGGAAAATTGGGATTTTCCGACTGTGTCAATTATTAATATTATTTTGTTTCTAATGTTTAATATCCTTTGAACTTAAACCTTTAATGGCTGTAGCAATCTCCTCGTCAGAGGCCTGAAAAGGAACATTTTTAACCAACATATACTTCATGCTAGCTCAACAGAACCTACCACCCCACTCGCCCTACCAAGAGAAAACAATAAAAAAACAAAAATAGAAGCAGAAATGCGCAGCATTCCAGCACAAACCACCGAACATGTTGCTTTTTTGGTTTCAGATTTATCAATATAACTCGAGTTGAGTTTTGTGCCACTGTGAAGGGAGATTGCCATCTGTCCTGTGATTGAAGTATTATTTATATTGAAATACTAACCGATAAATAGAATTCAGCCAAACCGATTTGAATCTTTTGAACAAAATCGCGAAACATTGCACCAAAATTTGTGAACAATAATTTTACTTTACTTCTGTTATTATTCATTTGGAAGATGATATACGAAAATCTGAGTAATTATCGCTGTTGCGGTTTTTTAATCTCTATTTTCATTTTCATTTTTAACACGCGAAGGATAACACTTATAGGAGTCTAAACATGTCCGAATATTCTGCCATTATCACCTTTTACCATTTCAAGTACTCGGTAATGTTATGCCGATATGCAATCGCTTCTATCACCTTAATCTCTATAAACTGAAACAGTTATTCATCTCGCTCATTCCTTTGGGTCTTTTCCATATTCTGATGATCCTTGCAAACACTGGTCAGCCACATTGAAAGTTTTGGACCCTTGTACGTATGAAGGATTAGCAAAAAAGCATCATTATTAAAAGGGTAATGATTTTTATGTAGTAAATATTTGATCTGCATATAAACCTTCGCCATTTACCTGTGATGAATTTCACAAAGTTGTTGCTTATTGCACTTCACTCAACTATCAAAGCTCAGCTTTAAACGTTAGCTGAGAGATTATTCTATATCTCATTTACAACGACTAGCCATGTGAGTCATTAATAATGTCCTTCTTTTGTGTAAAACTTCTTTATAAAAGCCAGATCAGTAATGATAAGTTTCGGTCAGTCATTTCCACTCAGGAATTAAATATTTCCGAATGTTATTTTTCGTTAAGTATATTAAATGAATTCAACGATTAAACACGAATAAGAATTACTACTAAAATATTACTTCGCTTCTTCAGGTAACTTTATCATAGCTAAAAAATTTGAAGGGCACAGACTATAAATGTATTCATCAAAGAGTATCAAAATAAAGACAATTAGATATCAGGGACTTTTCTATTTCTCAAAGAAAAGTAAACAGTAAAGTCTTCCTCTCAAATCTTAAGACTGAGATTTAAAGTCCAATGAAAAATGAGAACCGGCTTTATTGCAGGAGACAATACAAGTCACAATTCACACAAATACATTTTCTCCAGAAACAATCACCCAGTTTTGCATTCGGGAGCTCCTTTCAACCTAGTAAATCAAAACTAATAATAAAAAGGACAATAAATAAGAGTGATAGTAAATATAGAATGTAACTGAACTAAAATATACATGTATTTCATATCGATTCAGGAACCTGGGAAAGTCCATGTATTTCATGTCGGTTCAGGAACCTGGGAAAGTACATGTATTTATATCAATTCAGGAACCTGATTACATTTTAGCTACTGGCGTAAAACAAAGATTTTTTTCATAATGCTCTAGGATGTATAACGTTCTTATCCGCCTTTTTGAAACTGGAATTTTGTAGAGACTGATAATTGAAGTATTTGAGAATTTTCTCGTTCCTAGTCGTCATGATATTGCTGAAATTGCCACTCTTCAAAGGTATACTGAACTTCATTTGTAACTTGGCTCTTCACTGGAGTGCTTAGTCAATGGCAGACCTTCTGAATTTTTCCTTTGTCTGGAAGAGAAGGTGGATTAGAATCTGCATTTAGAAGTGTTCTACTAGGTTGTTCGTGCTCGTTTAAGTCTTAGAATAAATTCTGATTTAGAATGATTTCCAGATGATTATACACATGCATAAGTCTTCGGATAAATTCTGATGAATGATTTGTTAAAATAGTTTGTCACTTCAAATAACTATGTTTGTTATTATGTAAATCAGTCCTAATAACATAGTTAACTATAACCGTATTGTATGAAGGAGAGCGTCGTAAGCACTTGGAAAGAAAGTACGTTGATGGGTGATTTTGAATAACTATAACTTGAAATAGAGAGAGAGAGAGAGAGAAGCAGTTAATGATTCTGCTTCTCAGCAGCAAGTTTTATAGCAGGAGTAGAACAAAACCTTCTGCATCACTCAATCTGTCGATTCAGTGAGCTTTCACATATTAGAGACCCTGTCTTCGTTAGTACCATTAAAGGAAGAGAGGTCTTGTCCCTACATAACATCTAACTGTCATCTTACTTTGTGTCTTTTTTTTTTTTGTTGTCCAAACCCTTCAGTCACTTCCAAGATTCGCTGGATGGCTGAATATTATCTGATTTTCTGCTGAAAAAAGGAAAGTTCATTTCTCAAATTCTTGCTGGAAGTAATCTTACATCTCTTAGAGGCTTCCCAATTGTGGAAACCCTAATTTTCGAGAGGAACTTGTAATTGTTATTTATGCAAGCGTTCTTGCAGATACTATTGTTCTCTTTTAGTAGGAATACGATTAAACTGGATTTCCATAGTTATCTTTTCGAAGAGGCTAAGTTGTATAATAATCAGAAAAATTATACATCAGTAGCAAAGGAACTACTGTATATTCTGCACCACATTTATCATTAGAGTTGTAAATTTCAAAAATAGATACTTCAGTTATGGGAGCTTAATGGAGAAACCAGAACCAGCCAGAACCATGTAGGCTACTCAGATCATTATTGTTGATTTCCTGTCAAGGGAAAACTGATGCGCAGATCTTCCCCGAGATTCCTTATGGATCCTCAACACTTTCAGAAGAGTTTAATATTGATTACCATTACATTTGGGTGTTTGCATTTATTTAAGAAAGAGCTAGCGATGTACTGGCTGAGAATAATTCATAATAAATCTTTTGGGAGTATATGGAATTTTCTTTTTACATGTAACAAACTGAAAATCTTCTTTTTGTTATATGTAAAAAGAAAATCTTCTTTTGTATTAACCAGCAGATTATTTCTGTATATAACATAACTTTTCCCAGTATCTGAATTTCTGATTTATTTCACGGGTTGGAATCCTTGAGAAAGACGCACTTACTTTTTTTTTTTTAACTAAAGAAAGTGGAATACTGCTGAGTTGTAAAAAGACCAGCAGCAAATTCTCCCATTTAATTTCCGCCGAAGTGTTCTTTTCGTTTATATTCAGCGAATTCGAAAACTTTTACCATGCGCACTTGCAAATTAAATTTGCATTTTAATACATGTTAAAATAGAAAACAATGTAGATTGTCCTTGCTAAAGTAATGAAAGCCACAAAAAAAGCAAGACCAATGGGACTGTAACTGCGACCTTGTACAACTCAATTCACCTCACATGAAAACAAGAAGAGAGTGATTTGACTGAATCACCATGGATGTACTGAAATAGTACCTGATTTTCGAGTCTTTAAATTAGATTTTATGTAATAAAATAATTCACCAGACTTCCATTATGATTTAGAATATATAAAGTATTGGAGTTCATTATTTTGTTGTTTCTCTTAACCAGAAACGGACACAAAACTCTTGGCAAATGAGAAACTGACAAAAATGTAATTTAGGATGTGGATTGCCTATCAGTGTTAATTCTCTTTGTCACCTGTCTTATATCACACCACATTCGCTGCGATTTTTATTAAAATAGACAACCATCATCGAAATTTATTAGTTGAATTTTTCAGGTCTTCTTTCACATTAGTAGAGTTCATTTATTAAATTGTACTGATAGCTATTGGAAGGAGTAAATAAAAAAAAATCTAATCTAAGTTGAACGACAAAAAGCGGTAGGCTTCCATCAGTGTTCCATCATTACTTCTGGCAATGACGGAAAGGTTAATGGATTTCGACTTGATTATTTGACGTCCCATTAATACCACTTTTCTTTTCAAAAGGACTGACAAATCACCGTCAGGATTTTTGAAGCTTGTGTATGATATTGCCTTTGACAAAATTTGAAACACATCTGCAATGTTCGAGAAAATATCTCCATATTTCTGTATTTCTCGACAAGTTGGATAAGGCATGCTTAATCGAGCAACACCTCTCTCTCTCTCTCTCTCTCTCTCTCTCTCTCTCTCTCTCTCTCTCTCTCTCTCTCTCTCTCTCCACTGTTGATTTGTAAACCAGTAGGGTTTCCAATTGCTGAAACGTACTACATAAAATTTTTATCAAATTTTAAGATCTAATATGTGAACGTCTAGCGAATTCTTAGGTAATTGAAAACCCTTGGAGGTAGCAAATAAGAATGAATGAATGAATAACGAGGCAATTTCAGTCTATTACTTAACTCAACCAATGGCTCTAGAATGTTATTAACAAAATATTATTAGACTGTATTTTCTCCTGCCGCTACAACAGACAACGAACCTGAACTAGGTTTGTTCGGCGGTCAGCATTCTCTGAAAGGCGATATTGTCAAAGAAATAGAAGTCTCTAACATGCGCAAGTTTCCCCTGTCACTGACATGTGCAGTTGGAGGCAAAATTCCTTTTTCAATGCAGGTTTTAGCCTACTCAACACGTGGCACCACAGTAGAGAGTTATGTGATCCGCAATTGGAAACCTAGCGGTCCAGTAGTAGCGATGACGAAATATAATACACAACATAATATCTCACTTAGTATATATTCATAAAGAATGACTTGACTTCAGCAAGTAAACAGGGCTGTTGTAGTGTTCTTGTTTTCCATGGTACCTTAATTGCAATAGCTCTGTATTCTGGCCTCCTATAGACTGAAGTATGCGTAAAGTGGCATAGGGATTAACCGTGCTGTTTTATTTTGATATGATATTGAGCTTTTTTCTGTTAAATGAACGGATCATACAGGCTTAAGTCAGCCTAAGGAGTAGAGCGGCTTCTTTTTTTGAAGTCAACTTGAATATCAAATGACTAAAGATGGAAGGAACACTGATGTAAAGATTTAGAGCACCAAAAAATCATTGAATGAAAGATACAACGTGCTGTGCCGCAAAATCGAGTTCCCGGAATTCATTAGATCGAGTAGGAAGTTGATTCAAAAATTTGATCATGGGAATTATCCTGTCGGAATAGAGGTAATGAAGGAGTCGTTTTATATAACTTGAGATCCACGTAATAAGAGGGAGGTTTAACTAGCTGATTAAAAGGATGAACCAATGAAAACTTGTGTTAAGTTTGCTGCTTCACGTCTTGCGTAGAAAAGTCATTTTCAGGCTATCCAACTCTCTTACAACCTGTGCGCACTCTCTCACCTACGGAAAAAAAGGCACTCCTGTTCCAGCGCGTACTCTATTTCTTTTTTTGCCTTCTTTCCAGTCCAACATTTCCGATATACAAACTCTTTTCACCAACCTAATATCATCTGTTTTTTCGTGATGTACGGCCATCTGGAAACACACTTAACTAAAGTCTCAGTGAAACCAACAGTGATGTCACCTCTGCGTATCTCCATATTTCTCACACTTTCAAATACTTCATCTCATTTCTTTCATTTTTTTCATTTTTATCAGATCTTTTGCAATTGCAGTGTTCCATAAATGGAACTTTGCTCAACAATCCTTCTTCCAAACCTTTGTACCTTCAAACTTCACATATTCTTTCATTCTCCTATTTTCCCATCCTACCATCATCTATTCTATTTATTCCTATCTACCTTTTTTAAATCAACTACTTCTATGAATGAGGGAATTTCATCTGTACTGCCTTATTTAATTTTCGTACAACTTTTCCTTAAACTATCAAATTTCTCACCCAGTTGTAACTATGAAAGTAATTGAAAAAATGCTTACTTTCAAAAATGCAAATCATGTTTATTGACTTGTCATTAGCAAGAGATATATATCATAAAATTAATCGTTATTATTAGTATGAAGCATAATGGTACATTTGTGATTAGTTAAGAGGCAAAGTGAGTAAATATGTAATCATTACTAATTACTAAAATCTTAATTTTTGTATAACTTATATATCGCTTGCACATCAGTTGCGTTTGTGGAAATCTAACACTGATCTTTACTGTAAAATAAATGACAAGATAAACAACTACACATGAAAAAGTATCTTATACTAAGCAACCTACCTGTTTTGCATAAAGGTATTTAAAACAGAGGAACAATTACGACTGGAGTGGGCAAAAATGGTAGTTCTCGTTCTCCATTCCTTCCTCGTGTCCCAAGAGAGCAGAAAGCCCCATTAGAACACAATTACGGAATAAGCAGCTACAACGACAGTAAAAGAAACAGGATGAAAGAGTTGCTGCAGGCAGACTAAGTGGACGTGGTTGGTGCGGTGGGGGAAGGTTTCTTTTGAGATAGTGGGGAGAGCAGATGAAACTCCTGGACAAGAGGAACGAGGAACGAGATGGTTATCATTCCTCAACAGGCGCGTTTTATTGTCATTGTAGGACATTCCTAGAGCGGTGGTTCCCAACGTGGGGCTGGGCAATCTGATTTTTAAGGGGGCAATTCGAGAATGAGTTATTAACAGTGAATTTTCTCTAGCAAGTCTGTGTGAGTATGAGTGTGTGTGTGTGCGAGTTTAATACATACGGTGTATATACAGTATGATTACTTAAAAATACTTGTGTGTATGTACATGTGTAATTACATATGTACTATAATTATAATATATCATCACCATCACTATTACAACCATCAAATGGCTTGCATAGTTTCAATGCAGTACCAAGAAGAACTCTCGGAAATACAAAATGACAATGATACGTCAATTAAAACTTTATTCAATACAAAAGGAGTGATGGCATGGCTTTGTGATGAGACAGAAACCAAATGCTCAAATTCAGGAAGCTTTCCAAGAAAACTGTTGCTATCATTCCCATCTTCATATTTAGCTGAATGTGGCCTTAGTGCTGTAAATGATTTGCTACTGAAGAAAAGAAAATCGACTGGATATCGCTAAACGAGGTGATATGAGACTGAAGCTGACTAAAGCAGTGCCTAACAAAATGTCTCTGCAGCAAGGATGAAGCACAATTTTCTCACTGCAAGACTAACTTTAGTAATCTTATCTTGAGGTGAGCTCAAACTGTATTTTGCATTTGATAGGAACCTTTATTTTATTGTACAGTAATTCAGATGATCGAAGTATTATAGAAAAGAGCTTAAATTCAAATAATCTTATATTTGTATACATTTCAGTTCTAACCTGTAAGTTTTGAAACTTTATTTGCTGTTTTCGTACGAGACAATCCACTGATATTTTAATGTTCTATGTTCTCACTCTCTCCCAGCTTCATTACCGGTGAATATTCTTTTATTATTATTATGGTCATCATTATTATTAATTTAATATCCCTTAATATTCTTTTTTTACAATTTCTTAGCAATGTTTTCCTTTGGTTCTTTTATTTTTCTCTTCCATGGAGGCCATGTTCTTTGGAAGCTTGTTTAAACCAAGTTAATGGCTTTTTTAGATTCCTTGACGTGAATAGGAGTTCACTTTTTGAATGATAAGAATTATATATCAGCACAGGGCCATCAGGAATTTAGAGGTGATTAGGTTGGGGCATGGCCAAAAAAAGTTTGGGAACCACTGCCCTAGAGCGTTTCAAGTACCACGCATCGACTGCCTCATTAAACCTGAAACTGCGAATGATTTAGGATCCATTGTCCCAAATGAAGCGTAATGCCTCATCAGCTTTCCTCAAAAAGATCTTGGATTGAGATCTTGCAGGTATTGGGAATACATTCTCTCCTTCTTCTACTTTTATTCTATTTTAGGTTTTGTTTTCTTCTTCAAAATTTAAGCATTCTTCATTTCATACCTTTAAGCGGATTAAGGAAGGGAATAAGTTTGTCGTAACAGCGTGGTTCAGTCCATCTGTAGCCAAAGTAAAAATAAAGGAGGAAAGGAGGGCTTTTAATAACAGCTCTGTTGAATGATAGCTGATATGGTTCTTTGTTTGCTGAGTGGCTACGAATTTAATAAAATAGGAAATAACTAGACGTAAAACACATTATCTGACTCTTCATTCAGATGGTTTTCAATTTCGTAGTATTTTGGGTAAAGTTTTGGTCTCTGGTGCTCAGGATACAGATCGTTTTACAGTACAATCTACAATAATATTGTATGTATTTGTGATATATGCCCATGGGGAGGAAAGTAATGCATTCGTGGAAGCCAATCCTCTGAAGTGTTAAATGTCGGATTGTTAAGTAATTTTAAATTGTACAGAATCCCGGTAACTGGTATATTATTTTGATATTGCTTGTATGTCAAGCACTTTTCCTATCTAGCTAAAGCTAAATTATATTCCCTCATACATTCCACAGAAAAAATATTCAACTGTAATTGTGTCGTTATCGGTGGCAAATATCTATTTAAATATGACATCTGAAGGGCATAAAAAGTAATTTCTTATTTTTCCCTTTGTTTCAGATTGTTTTGTAATCGTAATTGCTGCTCAAATAAGAAATTTGCTTGAGTAGAGTAGGTCGTGAAAGCATAACCCAAATATGGAAATGAGACTTCTTTGCAGTTTTCATACCTAAGGTTTGTCAAGTGACTCTTTTTGCTTAAAACTGGTCGAAATTCTATTTTACTGAGTAATATGCAAGGTCAGAATAATTGTTCAGTTTATTGGTGCTCAAATTCCAATGTTGGTTGAGTAATGCTTTTATGAATTTTCCCGGTTCAAGAAAGAAAGTATAAGTTTATTTTTACCTCTTGTGAATAAATGCTTAGTGATGGTTTTCAGATAGTCAAACCCTGATTAGTTTGGGTAAATGAATATTCTTCCTGCAAATCCTGGAATTTGAACAAACTCTAGGCAAAGTGCTTATGGCCATGCCTCGTAGGTATAGGTGAATAGTGTTTTCACATGCATTGTAAATGTAGCAGTGTTTTTAGCCATACAGTGTTGGTTTATGACAAGTGCTTTGAGGTGTTAGTCTGAGGAGGAAGTGGGGATATGAGATATTTTAGGTTAGGCTAACGCATATTTGTTTTGTCAACAGCTTGTTTTCTTCAGTCAAATAAACTTATAACATATTTAAAGGGCGCTAATAGCGTAATCAATTTGTTACTTTATTCCAACTTTTAATCTCTTCTGTCCTGGTCAGTTAACAATGTTAAAGTTTAATTCTATTTTTGGCTGACTGTTGAATCTAGCTGATATGGCAATGTCTTGAACGTGGTGAGACAGTGACAACATGGGTTATAACTAGCCGCCCACCATGAATTATACTCTTAGCAGTAAGTGTATGTCTCGCTTATTGTATTTTGAGTGTCAAATGACTTGAAATGTTTTGCTCAGGAATATGTAACCTCATTTACCACATATATACATGGATCATTGATGTTTAGTATATTTACGTCGAATCAAACTCGATTTTAAAATGTGAAAAGACGCAAGCACATGCAGTAATAAATGTCTATTAAGGTTAAATTTAATTGGTCCAGTTTGGGTCAGGGTATCTTAAAAAGTAGTTTAATAAAGTGGATTGTACAGTGAAGAACAGACTATAAGAGAGTTAAATTCTTTGTAATAAAAGGGAAAAAAGAACTGAACGTTCGGTTGAAAAGAAGAAACTAACCATATCTATTTGAATATACGTTTGAAAGGCTAGAACTGTTGGTGCTAAGATATTATTTTCTTTGTTTATGTGGTGGTGTGTCCACATGGCTGATATTGTCAGTTACTGTTTTCATAACATTTAGCCAAATATAGAATGTTAGTGTTTGCCGGGTTTATGCAGTCCCATCTGTTTTAAATGAGCTTTCTTAAAATTGTACACTTACTTTTATACTTCTTCAGTCAGCTAATAACTGAAGGACGAAGGAGTTCCAAACTGGTTCGAGCAATGCAGTGTTTTCCCAGTTCCCTCGTGGATTTTATCTTTACTTATATCTTCATCAATAATATTTTAGTGATTCAGTATACATATTCGTCCATGAATAACCATCGGAATTATCGCCAGATCTTGCAGCAAATCACATGATCCATCAACCAGTGACGGAGACGATTATAAGCTCTGGGTTACATGTTACCAACAACGGTATTCAAACGTTATTCAGTCATATTCCTGCAGTTATAAAAGTTTTAGTAAAGTTCGTTGCTTTGATCAGAAACCTTACACGTTGTTAATTTTAGAAATTGTTTTTAAGACTAAAATTAATTTGAATAAGAATATGATTTTTATCTTTAATTTTACCTTCCACAAGTAATTTATATTAGGGTGGCAAGAATCTTAATCTCTTTTTAATAAACTCCATATTCATTGGGATACATAAATCACTTTTCATACGTTCAAATTTCAGTTTTTTTTAACCATGATTTTAATCTGATATGCCAACAGTTGACTGTATTCTTTTCATTTCAGTATTGTTACTACGGCCATTACTGTTGCTTTAGTGGACAGGTACAGTAGAGTTCAGACTGAATACAATGCAAGACTCTATCTCTCTCAATCTGGATCTCTCTCTCTCTCTCTCTCTCTTCTCTCACAATATTCACTTCACCCCTCACTCTGATGGTATATATGCGTCTTTTCCCGGGCACGCATCCCTTTATGTCGATACCGTTTCATCTCCCAGACACTGAAGATCCTTGGATATAGCCTTCCTTTCAAGATCATAGTCAGATTTTGGGAAAGAATTTCTTTCGGGGATAAAGAGGGAAGAGCCTGCTCTTCGATACTAAGTTTATTTCATTTTTCAGCTTGTAGAAGTGTCATTTTCCATTTTTGGCCTGTGAATGAGTTCAGTCAGGACTTCAGTTATGTTGGTCGACATTACGAGAACAAATCGATATAAATATTACTGAATTATGTACTAGCGATTTTTACCAGATACGATGTAATTATAATACCTCCAATTCGCATTAGTTTCTTTGATTTTTAACACTTTTTGGATAAATGTCTGTGCAAAAACCAAAGATCTAAACTATCCCTCAGCGTTATAGTAATTTGATCTTAATTAATCAATTGTTGCTTGAATTTTAAAATATTAATATAATTCTATATTATATATATATATATATATATATTTATATATGATATATATTATATATATATATATATATATATATCATTTCTTGTATATATATATATATATTGGCTTTTTTATATGTTTCCTATATAACCAGTATGGATGTTATGACTCACAATTATTACATTTACTCAAAAACGGCCTTATAAGATACCCAGGACATTAAAACACAAACAAAAAAAGAAGTTTTCACGGAGTAATGAGGCCTCTTCACTAGGGGAAAAATCTTAACACGTGGATATAAAAATATTATTTTTGATAGCACACAAAGGTCAAAGGGAAAATTAACTGAAAATTAAATTACTGCCGTGAAGTCCTCCCAGAAGGGGGAGCTTTAAATGCTCTGGAACACGGACCAAGTAGGATAATTCTATCATATTCTGCGTTTTCTGAAACGATATTTGGACCCTCTTACACATCTAATGCTGGAATTTTATTGACTATTACTCGGGGTGCATAAGAAGGACTTTTCGTTACTTTTGACTCAGAGGAAAGAAGCTGTGAAATGGGCTGGCTTGAACCAATGAATTCGGGAACACAAAGTTTTCATAGTTCCCAGAATTAATAAATTTAAATGGGCTTTTTAATCGTGACTAGTTAACTCGTTTTGGGTTTCATTACCACATTTGTTACTGTTGCGTTTGGCTGGATTGGTACGTAAGTTCTGCCGAGAATACGTGGAGAGCTTGGACAAATCTCTCTCTCTCTCTCTCTCTCTCTTTTCTTCAAGTCGTAGATCTGGGGCGGAAATTCATTTCTAATCACTGGGATGAAGTGAAAATATGCCGTCTTTTAATGTCAGACTCGCGTTTGGGCACTTGTCGATCCCCCTTCATCTCCCAGACACTAAAGCCACGTGGAATGGAACACTTTCAAGATCAGGGCGGCAGATGGGATCCACGATTTCGGCGAGCGGAAGAGGAGGGCAAACGTTGGCCTTCAATATTAACTTGTTCTCGGCTTTTCAGCGACCGCGAGTGTCATTTTCCAGGACCTTTTTGGCTTCTGGAAGGGTGAGGGGGCACCTGACGAAACTCTTACAACTATATCTATAGAAAACGATTTTCTTTCCACTGTACCAAGTAAACATTTTCCAGATTACTGTTTTTAAACTTTTGAATATTCTGTCTGTATAGTTTGGCCTGACCTTCAATTTCAAATTAACCACAAAGCATTAGGAGAACAAATTCCTATATATTGGATCCTATATATTGAAATATATATATATATATATATATATATATATATATATATATATATATATATATATATATATATATATATATATATATATATATTTCTGTGGTTGTTTGTGTATAAATATATATATTGTGTATACATATATATATATATATATATATATATATATATATATATATATATATATATATATATATATATATATATATATATATATATATATATGTGTGTGTGTGTGTGTGTGTGTGTGTGTGTGTGTCTGTGTGTGTATAAATAAATAAATAAATAAACATATATATATATATATATATATATATATATATATATATATATATATATATATATATATATATATATATATATATATATTCTACTGGTCACTTTTTACCAGACACGTATGCAGTTGTAATAACCACAGTGCCCTCTTAATTTCTCGATTTCTTCACACTTTATGGATATGTTTGTTACTACAAAGCCTGAGATTCAAAGGAAAGAATACGAAGAAATTTTGACTTCCGTAGTAGGTTCGAACCGGCATCCAGAGAATTAGAACGAGGTCGCGTTATCCACCTGACTAGGAGAAGGATAAAAGTCTGTTACCGCTTATACCTGTCGAATTCAGATACATTTACCAGAACCGGAATAGACTCATCCTCATTATCACAGCTAAGAGTGTAATCGTTTTTATTGCTTTTTAAGCTGAAATATATGTAAAGAATCTATTAGTTACTTTTTACCAGATACGTATGCAAATGTAATAACCACAATACCCTATGTAAACTTGTCGATCTCTTCACAATTTTTGGATACTCAGTTTCTTTCTTCCCCTGCGGCAAATTTGACAGAAACTCCCGAAGATTTTCTTGAACTGGCCAAAATAACAGAAAAATAACCACTACATAATCTGAAGAATATATTAGTGGCGAAATTATTGGTAATTTTTTTCTAAAAATATTCCACGTTGATATTCCTACGGATAAGAGAAAAGGAATACTTGTGCCATATAAAACTTTTCTACATAAAACGCTCAGTTAACCTTTTAAGGCTAAAGATCTTTCAGCTGCCAAAAAAAGGCTGATAAAAATACAGACATCCCAAATAGAACTTATTAACAAATTATATCATGTAAGACATTATCAGTTAGCCAGATAGTAATAAAGCACAGGTTATTTACTATTATTGCGCTTCGATATTCGGGAAAAGTGACAAAAAACTAAGCAAATTTATGAAAAATCAATGTTCTGTGTTTCCACAACAAAAATATAATTTTACCCAAATGACTTGCAAACTTCAGCAGCAGAGAAAATCGGTAGATGTCGCTGCGGTGAGTCAGGGCCGCAAATTAGACCGCGCAAGGAGCTTTGATCCCTACGAAGCTTATTAAATGAGGAAAGAGATGGCAGCAGGGCTGAGAAAGTCCTTTTTAAATATGCGCGTACATAATATATTTGAAGGAAATATTCGTTCACACAATTTGAAAACACACGCGTTTTCTCACAGCTCTCAAAGAAGGAACCATTCCATTCCTCCGCAAAAAATTATCTATATTGTTTCCCAAAGTTTCATATGTATAGATATGTGATACAAACGATGACATATTGTTATGCCATTACTGGAACATTATTGCCTTATTTAGAGGACAGTAACCTCCGATCGTCTTCTCTTAGACGCATTTTTTTTCTCAGTAGCGGTTTGATTTTTCTACCCAGGGTAATCTATGGATAAATAACAGTGTAACGACCACCATCTTAACATCTATATCACGCGTCTATGGACGTCAAAATCCCTCTATGGACTTATTTGATCTTCTTTTGAAGACAGTTAACAAGAATCTGTGGTAAGATAAGTCTCTCTTTTTATAGGCCTGTGTACGTACATATGCAATTAGTAAAACTTAGCCAGTATGCAAAATAATGCTTTTTGATACGTGTCACAAATACATGCGTTTTCCAGTTAGATTATTGCAGTACATCTGCCAACATTGCTGATTATAAATACAACTATGCACACTCAATTGCTGGTGTTTGAGAGTCCCTTAACAAATTTTATCATCCCGTAAAGGGCTCATAAATATTGCGAACAGGAAGTGTATTCCTTTTTTGTCTTACAGTGATAAACCACCACATACGAGGAGCGTCAAACAACATAATTATGCTCCTAAAATACTTTTTAATATATGCTCAACATGGACAACATTTGTGTCAGAATAGGGTATAGAAATAACGGGATATAAAAGGTGTTGCAAATTGGGGAAATATGTTCTTGTTATTGCTGGAGCTTGCTCTTTTATAACCTTTCAGATAAAAGACCAAGAAAAGTTAAGTATATCTTAGTTTAACAGAGACCACTGAGATGGTTGACAGCTCATTAGGGCTGGCTGATGGAGGAGTTAGTTTATTTTTTGTCTGTACTAAGAAATTGGTTACCAGGATTGAAAGGACCTTCAATGAAATTGTTGAATCCGAACCACATTATGACGTGAAAAGTGAATTTCTGGATCAAATGCAGAAAAAGGCCTTTTATTCTTCATTGGGCGGTCGGAATGGGTGAACGCAAGGTCTGCAATATTCGTTCCAGGTAGCTCTACCCACCCTCCAATGAAGAACAGAAGACTAAGAAAGACTTGGAGAGGTTGTGTGAGGGAAGACTTTAGGGAGAAGGGATTTGACGAAGCAGAAGCAAACCTCAGAGTTGGATAGAAAAGGCTCATACGAAACGGCAGCCCCCTATAGAAACGGGACTAGCTGAGAAGACGATAACCTCTCAAATATTGATGGTTCTCTGTACATTTAAGAACTTAGCAAAAGATAATTAACATTGTTCTTTAACATTGACTCATGAAAGGATATTTAGACAAAAGGCTCCAGTAAAAGTCCTACAATCCTCATCAATAACAGAACCAAGAACTCAAATGAAATTTAATCAAGATATTTTGATACTAACCTACTGTACATAAGAAAAAATAAATTAACCTAAACTAGAAAATAAATATGTTAAAATGTAAAAAAATAAAAAGCAAGGAACTATATATAAAAATAATTCACCGATGCAGAAGGTAAAAAAAAAAAGTAAAATAATAAGTACGACTAACAAGAAAAGATTATCCTTTTGAATAATGCAGCTACACAAATCCAAAATGCAAACAAAACCAACTGAACACTGATCCATGGACTTAGACGTAAAGTCTGTTTTGACAAGAGAGCATTCCTGTGAAATCGTGGTCAGTGGAAGGATGATCCTGAATTAAACAATGTTCTTTTATCGTTGAAAATAACGACTTGGGAAAAGGAAATTTCGTTTCAACAGACAAGCCCTTTGTTCCAAAATGCTGTCTGAGAAAAACAAGAAACACACTACAGAGCGGTAGTAGATAAATAACGCCAGGATTTAGGTCAACAGAAACAGGTACAAAAGAATATAATCTCATTCAGAAACATCATTTCAATGTCGACAACGCATTTACTTTGGATTAGTTCAAATTCAATATTTCACAGATATTCATGACAGACTTATGTTTACTTCTGTAGCCCAGTTTTTAATAAAAATATTGCCAAATCCGTGTGATGCGCAGTCCCATTCAACCAATTGGGAAACTGCCTCATCCATTTAAATATAAACGGATTTCAGACCATTATCGCAAGACAGTAATTTAAATAAAGAGAGATAGGAAGGCATAACATGCCCTTTTTATTCAGGAGTAACATGGAGTTATTCTGAGAATGAGTAAGTTTTGGGTTTTGAAAGTTAAACCAAATACAGAAAGGAAACTTGTTGAGACTAGAGCAGTAGTTATAGATTACAAATTGCAAAGTAAAATCAAATCATTGGTAATTATTAGTATCGTGATAATTATACTTCTATGAAAAAACTCATCAAAGAAATAAAAAGAGGAATTTGATATAGAATTGAAAATTTTATGAATAAAATACATAGAGATTTGAGTTAATAATGCAAAATTAATGTTGTTGGAATCTTGTCAACAAGTGACAGCAATAAATATTTTGAACTTATTTCAAAGTCAGAATGTATACTGTGTTAGTCCCCTCAGTTGTTTGCCTTTACTCGTGGACTTTTAATATAAAACGTGGTTGGAGATAGAACGGGTCTAGCTATAAACAACGATGGAGGTTAGATTGACTTGAATACGTTCTGATGCAGTTTTAGTATAAAAACTCCAAAACATTTACAAAGATTGTTCAACAGGATGTATCATATACCCAGAGAAATGGGACTCAAGATAAAACTTAGAATAGCAAAACCAATACGAACTGAGTGTGCACAAAGGGATGAATAACACCAGGCAGAGAAATGATTATTGACTGAGTCTTTCTAATATTTATGAACATTTAAAAAAAGGGTAAATAAAAAATTTGGAAATCAAATGGAAAGAAACTTCATTTAAAGGCAAAAGTACGCATTAGTCTCGTATGTTCTGGAAGTAAATTGGTGCCCAAAAAGATTTTGAAAATTTTAAGAATAAAGTTTTATGACGAATATTAGTAGTTGGATGGTAAGATAGAGTAGGAAATAACCCCATGAAGGAAAACACATAAGTCCCATGTGTAGATGAAAATACGATGAAAGGGAAATAGACAGAGAGGACTCGTCCTTTGCAACACCCCGTGAAGAAGAGTAAAACAATAGCTCGGAATGGTTTTTCCGACCTACTTTGATGGGAACGATGAGAACGGAGGCTGGAGATGATTGAAAACTTTGTGGGAAGTGAGGCAGCACCTGAAAGACATGGGTGACGACATTTCAAGGAGGGTTTTTTGTAAAAGGACGGTTTTGGACATGATATGAAAATGGTATAAAATATATATGAATATATGGAAACTATATAATAATATATATATATATCATAATAATTATGCATGGAAATATATTAAAACACATACATATAATAGTGAAGTCCCATACCTTTGGCATGTATATATATGTATCTATTAGGAAGTGGAAAATGTTGAGAATCCATTTCTCCCGGTCCGTCATATGTATATATTTCCCTTATATAATATTCTCTGCCATAATATATATAAATATACTCTGAGGCGTATATATATATATATATATTCATATATATCACGGAGGATATATGATATATTATATATATATAGGCCCTATATACCTTGGCCTTGTCCTATGTATATATGATTCCCTTGTTATAAATAACTCGAAGGCATACAGCCACTCACCAACAAAACACATTTTCCTCCGAGGGATCATAATTCTTCTTATCCCTGACCTTTCGCACATGTACTATGCCATCTCCTTCAATCTGCAAATCGTAAACAAATTTCGTGGGCGTTTACAAAAACTATTTTAAAAGATAAAGTTAAAAGGAAAAAATTATTTCCTCCTCTATTTAAATTAATAAAACTTGAAAGGCCTATACAGTAAAAAGAAACCAGTGCTGAACAAACCATTCAAAGGAGGAGGAGAAGAACAATGACCAAGCTGCCAGGGCTCCTGGAGTTCTCAGGGCCCCTTTCCTTCCTCTTATGCTAGGTAAAGAGGGCATCTTGGCTGCGTTAGACGACAAAGACGCTGAACAAGCAACGGATGCTGGCCGGAGAAGCACTGACCTGGAAGGTTAGCCTAATCACCCAGGTCAAAGCGTTGTTCCACCAATAATGCGAGAAATGTTTTTATTTATTTCGATTTTACATATGGAGCCATGGTTCCCTATATTAGAAAATTCCCCAGGTTTACGTGGCAGTTTCTGACAACCGTTCTAAAACTGGCCCACATGTGGGGTCAATATCTCACCTGCAGTAACCTGGCCAACCACGCAAGATCCAAGCAGGTCGATTCCGGGACCCCCGCACGGCCAGGTGGTAAATAACGTTAGATCTCATGAAGGTCTGCAGTTTGTCACTTGTAACCAAACATTTACGTTGATCTTGCGTTGTGTTTGTATTGGACTCAATTGTTCTTAAGGCCAAATTCCTGTTCAATTATTTGTTTAAGTTTGGCTGAAAAAGTCTCTCTTTTTATAGGCCTGTAAACGTACATGTGCGCTCAGTACTTTTTCTATGCAACTTATTTACGAACAAATGTATGCATTTTCAAGTTAGAAACATTCAGTACATCTGTCAACATTGCTAGTCTGTTAAAATGACTTTAAAAACACTCAATTTTCTGGTGTTTGAGTTCCCTGTAACAAATTTTATCAAAAATAAAATCTCAAAATATTGAAAATAGAAAGTTCATTCCTTTTTGTCTAAGTGATAAGCCACCATAAACTAAAGTGTCAAACAACTAAATTATATTCTAAAATACTTCTTAAAACATCCTATCGTTGTTATTTGTGTCAGAATAGGGAAGTTTTTTCCTATACTAAAGATGTGCAAATTATATATCAGAAAACTGTTATTCCATGATTACATGCTAAAAAAGGTAAATTTTATTATGTCCTTCGTTTTCCATTGGTAAATTTTATTTTCTTTTGAATAACCTCTCAAGAAAATTAAGTATATTTAGTTTAACAGACCACTGAGCTGGTTAACAGCTTCCTTGAACAACTGGCAAAAGTGTCATTAATTTATCTTCTATAATAAGAACCAGGTTTACCAGCATCCGGACAGCTTAGTTAAAACCACATTTCTTCTAAAAAATTTCTATAAAAAATAAATTAGCTAACTCCCATTGGCCGCTCGGATAGTCCATCACCTGGGAAAACAGCTGACCATTAAAAACAAACACCCCTCTTGAAGACAGAAGACTCAAGAAAAGTCTTAAAAGAGATTGTGTGAGGGGAAACCATGAAAAACTTGACGATCGTCATAAAAAATCTTGTGGATAAAATAATGTTGATGGTTTCCCTTCAGAAACACATTTGTGAAAAAAGACGATAACCTCTCAAATATTGATGGTTCTTGTCATTTAAGAACAGCAAAAGATAAATAACTGATTGTTCTTTAACATTAACTCATGAAAGGATTTTTAGTACAAAAGGCTGTAGTAAAAGTCCTACACTCATCATCAATAACAGAAACAAGAACTCATTTTGAATATAATATAAGATAATTTGATGCTAACCTAAATAAGAAAAAATAAATTAACCTAAATTAGGAAACAAATCCTTATGTTAAAACGTAAAAAAAGGGAAAAGCAACGAAATGCTAAAAATAAGAACCTGTCAAAAAAATAGTTTCTAATAAGTAACTAACTAAAATTATCATTTTTTAATTTTCTCAAAACAAAATGTGTTAAAACCAATCTTCTCTTTTTAAATGACTCCAAGAAGTTTGTTTTCCATGTAATTGAAATTCCTGTGAAATCGTTGTCAGAAGAATGATGACCCTTATTAAACATATTCTTGTTTATTAAAAAACAACTTTGGAAAAGGATCTCGTTTCAAATGACCAAACCCCGTTTGTTCCTAAATGCTTTCTAAGAAAAATAAGAAACACACTACAGAGCCTGTAGAACGGGGTCCATTGGGACCTGTGTTTAGAAATTTTTATGGTACAAAAGAATATAATCTTTTTAAAAACAACATTTCAATCCGGACAACGCATTGCTGTCCATTAGTTCAAACAGATTTCAAGATATATCATGATTGACTTATGTTTACAGAGGAAGCCCGTTTTCCATAAAAATCCTTCTTGAAATATTAAGTCCCATTCAACACAAACTGCCTCATTCATTTTAATATAAACGGATTTCCAACCCTTACCACAAGACAGTAATAAAAACCAGAGAGACAATGGAAGCCAATAACATGCACTGTTTATTCAGGAAAAATAGATTTCTGAGAATGAGTAACAACTTTTATTCGGTGTTAAACAAATTAAGAACTTTTGAGTCTAGAGGATTCCTATAGACTACAAATTGCATAGGTCAAATCAAATCATTGGTAATTATTAATATCGTGAGTTTTATTTTATGAAAAAAAACTCATCAAAGAAATAAAGAATCTTACGTAGAATTGAAAATTTTATTTAAAATACAGAAAGAGGTTTGAGTTACTAACACAAAATTAGTGTTGATGGAATCTTGTCACCTTGTGACTGCAAAAAAAATGAGGATGCAAGGGGTAATACCGTTTATTTTTGGCTTTAACTGGAATTTTATTACAAAACGTTTGGAGACAGAATCTATTGAACATGGAGGTTAGATTGACTTGAATACGCTCTGATGCAGTTTTATCCAAAACTCAAATATTTACATTCTTTGTTCAACAGGATGTATCAATACCCAGACCTGGGACTCAAGATAAAACCTTAGAATATAAAACTAATACGAACTGAGTGATGTCCCGGTTATTGTTGAGTCTTTCTAATATTTATGAACATTTAAAAAAATGGTAACTCAAAAATCTAGAAATCAAATGGAATGAAATTGCATTTAGAAGGTAAAACTGTATTAAACCAGAATTAAATTGGTAAAAACCATTTAAATATTTAAAATAAAGTTTTATAAAAAATATTAGTAGTTGGATTAGATACAGTGGAATAACCCATGAAGGATTACAGAAGTCCCATTGAGTCCTTATGAAAATACGATGAAAGGGTTCCGATTTGAACTCTAACGTTTCAACTTCCCTGAAGATCTAGCATAACTGAAGTCATTGGAATGGGGACACTCTGATGGGAACATGAGAACTTCTCCTGGAAATGAATGGTTTGTTCAGCACTGGTTTCTATTTTACTGGAGGGTTTTCAAGTTTTGATTAATTTATATATTTATAAATAATTTTATATATATTATAACTTTATCTTTATAAAATAGTTTTTGTAAATTTTATATAAATTTATTATATTTATATATTGAAGATGCACATACATACATGTGTGTGTATACATCTATAAATAATATGTATGTATTTTTGATGTGTTTTAGGACCCCGCTGTATGCCTATATATATATATATATATATATATATATTTATATATATATATAGAAAGGCTAATGCCACGAAGGAAAATTGAAACAATGGAGTGGTTGCTAGGCCTTTCAACACAAACGTCCTTTACTGCAGACTGGAAAAATATAATGGACGTTTGTGTCGAAAGGCCTAGCAACCACTCTGTTGTTTCAATTTTCCTTCATGGCATTAGCTTTTATTTATACACTCATCACGTTTCATATCTTCGTGATTCAGTAATACATTATATATATATATATATATATATATATATATATATATATATATATATATATATATATATATATATATATATATATATATATATATTATATATAAGTGAATGTTTGTGAATATATTAGTTTGAACTCTATAGAAATTGGAACCACTGATGGACCCAGACAAAATTTTGCACACAGCCTCTTTGTCACCCCAGGAAGGTTTATAACTCAAAATCAAACCCTATCCTGTGACAGACATACAAACACAGACAAAACAAATGAAATTTTCGTTTTACGTCACCTTTTCCTTCAGTTTTCTGGGTTGATTTTCATTTTTCACCTGACGCTCCACCTTTTTCCCAGGTACTGTCAGGCGTATGATTTCATTAAACTCCTGCTTTCAAACCCTATAATCAAACCCTGTAAAAATTAATTATGCGTTTGACTACATCTGAATTACTTTCATTCAGTCATAAGCAATATAAATGAAAATATAACCTCCACCACCACGCCATTCTGACCTTACAATTTTCGCCACGGAAAAAAGTAGCAACAGACCAAATGTTTCTGTGACAGGCTTACCCCCCTTATTAAAAAACTACTCACGTCGAAATTACCACATTTATTTCTGTGTTCATCTAAAGCCAGACGTATCTTAGTCATACCCTGCCAATAAAATAGAAATTCTTAAGTGCCTTGTGGTATTATTATCATCAGCATATCTAAACACTTAATCCACGAAAAAGAAAAATGTTAGTTACGGGCATAACTCTGGAGATCAAAAACTAATTCATCACCATCTGCGCATGCGTATTAGTACCCCAAATGATTCTGTGACAGATCTACCACCTCATTAAAAACTTACTCGACATGAAATTACACATCTTTTTTCAGTGTTCATCTTAAGGCAAACGTATCTTAATTATACCTTGCAAATAAAATACAAACTCGTCAGTACCTTGAGGTATCACCATCATCATATCTTGAATGAATCTCCTTCGATTTGTTGTATAATACTTTATGTCATATCAGCCTATATTCCTTCATAATCTTTGAATACCACTTCATTTAGAAAATATGTCAATTATTTATAATCTTTTATCAATTTATCCCATCTGGCAAGTCAATGCAATCTCATTTCTGAAGGGACATTGGTTCAGCATCACAAAGAGAGAACAATATTCCTCAGATAGATCCTTTATGTCTCTGCCTCCGCCATCCGGCAAGTTTTTGTGATCCCTGTATTTTTTTTTTTATCTATCTATTTCTAAGATTGTAGTTTTATATATATATTTTTATATCTATATATATATATATATATATATATATATATATATATATATATATATATATATATATATATATATATATATATATATATATATATATATGTGTGTGTGTGTATGTGTGTGTGTGTGTGTGTGTGTCCTATCTACCTATCTTTCTAACTATATCTTATTCTTTTTTGTCTTCAACTTTGTCCATTTCTCCATGGGGTCGTTTTCCTGTTGGCCTTCTCCACCTTCCTCTGTTCAATGCTTCCTGACCTCTTAAACTTTTTCCCGTATGTCATTTGCTATTTTATCCTTCCATTTGAACTTTGGCCTTCCTTTTCTTCTCCTTCCCTCCACCTCCATGCTCATAAGCCTTTTTAACACATGATCCTCTTCTCTCTGCAAGACAAAACCAAACCACTATAGTCTTCTTTCCTGGGCCTTCTTCGATGCTTCCCCTACCTTAACTGTTCCTCTGATATATTAATTTCTGATCCTATCTATCTATCTATCTATCTATATACTGCATGTATGTATATATATATATATATATATATATATATATATATATATATATATATATATATATATATATATATATATATATATATATATATATATATATATATATATATGTATAT
>NC_089764.1:12364840-12386827 GCF_040412425.1 Macrobrachium rosenbergii
GTACTTTTCCTATAAACAGAGGATCTAAAAATGACAACTTATTATCCTGTTCTGTCTTACAAGTAAAAGAAATGTTAGGGTGACGAGAATTAAAATGTTCAAAAAAACAAATCAACATGTGATAATTCCTTAAACACAAGGAAAGTATCATCTGCATACCTATGATAATACAAGGGTTAGAAAGCACTAGGGCATTCAGACATCCAAATCCGCATATACAGGTCCAAGGGAATTTCACATAGCTACTCCATCTATTTGATTATATAATTTACAGGTCCAAGGAATTGCTAAATGTAATAATTTTTGCAAGTCTATTTTATTAAGTCTATTTGATTATAATGTCAATTTTTCTTTTACATCAAGAGAGGTTACAAAAACTAGCCATTAAAACGTCTTGGTTAAAATTGAAAGAGCATAATTCTTTAACAAATTTGGAAGAATTTGAGATGTTAAATTCACTTACAGTTAGAGGGTTTAAAACTGGAACTAAAAACTTAGACAGGTTATAACTAAAAGTACCAATTGAGGAAATAATAGGTCTTAAAGGGTTTCCTATTTTATGTACCTTACGCAGACCGTATAAATAACCAGGCTTAGACCCTGAAGGAAATAAAGAACTATATGTAACTTCCCCAATCTTATCTCTCAGACCTCTTAGTAACCTATTTAGTTTGTCTTCTAATTTCAAAATGTGACTCGCAATATCTATATTTAAAATCCTAAATTTTGTATTGTCGGAGAGTCTTGGCAATATTATTCATCATCAAGCTAAGATTTCCAAGTAGGCGCCCAATTACAAGACTATATATATATATATATATATATATATATATATATATATATATATATATATATATATATATATATATATATATATATATATATATATATATATATATAAATATATATATAAGCATATCCATAAAAAACATCAAGAAAGTATATATATTCATGATTTCGCATATATATATATAAATATAACATAAAAACCGTATATTATATAAAATAAAGTTCAGAGATAAAAAATTTATATAAAAAAATTTCATACAACTTAAAAATATGTACAGTAAAAAAAAAAAAAAAAATCAAAGTCAATAAAAGAACATCAAAAAGTCATAATTTATTTCGCATGAGACGTTTCGCACATGTGCTGTGTGCATCTTCAATCTGCAAATATAACATAAAAACCGTAAAAATTTACAAAAAATATTTTAAAAAGTTCAGAGAGAAAAAAATTATATATAAAAATTTCATATAACTTAAAATATGTACAGTAAAAAAAAAAAAAACAGTGCTCAACAAACCATCCAAAGGAGGAGAAGAATGAATGACCAAGACCTGACCCCATCCTACGACTTCAGTTATGCCACTGAGCATAAAGAGTTAGAGTTCAAAGACGGAAAAGTTAGATAAGGACTCAAGGGTAGTAAAGTTAAGTATACCTTAGTTTAACCAGACCACTGAGCTGATTACAGCTCTCCTAGGGCTGGCCCGAAGGATTACAGTTAGAGTTCAAAGACGGAACAAGCCGGTTGACGTATAAGGACTCAAGGGTAGTAAAGTTAAGTATACCTTAGTTTAACCAGACCACTGAGCTGATTACAGCTCTCCTAGGGCTGGCCCGAAGGATTAGACTTATTTTACGTGGCTGAGAACCAATTGGTTACCTAGCAACGGGACCTACAGCTTATTGTGGAATCCGAACCACATTATGACGAGAAACGAATTTCTATCACCAGAAATAAATTCCTCTAATTCTTCATTGGCCGGCCGGAGACTCGAACTCAGGCCTAGCAGAGTGCTATCCGAGAACTCTACCGACTCGTCCCACGAGGAACTTAAGGGTAGTAAGGTATCACCATGGCTTGTACCACCAATAATAGAGAAATGCTTTTTATTCACTTCGATTTTCCAGTGGAGGCATGGTTCTTTATATTAGAAAGTTCTGGCTTACTCAGCTTCTTACCTGTTCTGAAACTGTATCCCATATGGCTGCAATATCTCATTTGCAATATGTTGATGACACATTTGTATTATTCCAGCATCCATGGTATAGTGAGATGTTTCTGGACCATATTAATAATCAACATCAAAATATAAAGTCTACCATGGAAAAAGAAAACAACAACTCTCACTTTTTTAGATATCAATGCAAGCAGAGACAATGGTGAATTTACTACATCTGTGTATCGGAAAGAAACACACACTGGACTTGCTAACAACTTCTAAAGTTCATGCTTCAAGAACTTTAAACTGAACTCCATATACACTTTGGTTTATAGGGCTCTTCGTTATTCTTCGAGTTGATCTCTTTTTCATAATGAGATTTGCATGAGGTTACTACCTTAATAGTTCCTCGTTGGACGAGTCGGTATAGTTCTCCACTAGCACTCTGCTAGGCCCAAGTTCGAGTCTCCGGCCGGCCAATGAAGAATTAGAGGAATTTATTTCTGGTGATAGAAATTCATTTCTCGGTATAATGTGGTTCGGATTCCACAATAAGCTGTAGGCCCCGTTGCTAGGTAACCAATTGGTTCTTAGCACGTAAAATAAGTCTAATCCTTCGGGCCAGCCCTAGGAGAGCTGTTAATCAGCTCAGTAGTCTGGTTAAACTAAGGTATACTTAACTTAACTACCTTAATACCCTTTTCAACCATGGGATATATCCTACCATGACAAATCATCAAGTTAAATCCTTTAATTCTTGGACTAACAGGGCCACGATGAATCTTTCAGCTAACACCTCCAAATATTTTGTCCCCTGCGAGATTAAATTCACTCTCGTTCCCATTCTTTGTAGTTTCTCTTCATTGTTCACAGCCAGTACTGTATGCCCCTAAAATTCTTACAGGCTCCTCTATCACCTTTACCCTTTTACGGAGAAATGATTTCTCCACCCTACTTCTTTGGAACTTTTCCCTCATCCAGATATACCTTACATACTTGGGTCAGCCATTCTCACGTATAATTCTATCAAAATTCGGCATATTTTAATTTTTCATTCTTTAATTAAACCCTTTGAAATTCCAGTGTCTTCGAATGATGCCACTAGTCCAAAATAAAAAGATAGATAGACTGACGTGTCACTGGAAGAACTGAATATGGAAATACAGGTCAAATTAGTTTTTGAGTGTAGTATTAACGTTCTTTGTTCTATTAATTGGAAACACCCTCCCAGCATGCATAAAAGGTTGTATTGACAATATATCCATGTTAAAACCATGGAAGACTTTCAAACAAAATTAAAATATAATCCACACTTTTAGGTATTAATTCCAGAAATGTATTTCAGTTAGGCTAAAAATTATTTTTGCTAAACATCCTGTCGGGAAATATTTGATATCTTTAGTACATATTCGCTATTGAAGACGAGTTTTATTTATCTCACCACATAAAAAAGCTTTTAAGATCGGTAAAGTAAATTTTCCGCGAGTTTTGTCGTTGAGGAAATAAATGAGAAAATTAAAGTTAAACATAACGTAAACAGGGTAATCATAAATAATTAGAGGAAGAGGCAATTGCAGAATAATGAATATATAACGATATATATATATATATATATATATATATATATATATATGTGTGTGTGTATATATATATATATATATATATATATATATATATATATATATATATATATATATATATATATATATATATATATATATATATATATATATATATATATATATATTTGTATATGTCTATATTGTGTCTATATATATATATATATTTGTGTCTCTCTTGTGTCTATGTGCTTGCGCATATAAGCAAAATACAAAATGTGAGAAAATTTCTTCTTAAAACAATAACTTATTAGAAAAGCGAATCTCCCGTAAAAGCTGTATAAAATCTGCTCTATGCTTTTAGACTCATAGTCATGATTTTCCGTCATTTCCCCCCGTCTGGCCCACTTTTATATTTGCGTCTGTGTGCTCTGCTTTTTATTTTTTTATTATTATTATTATCCCAGTACAATCACCTTTCTTGTAATGCCTATTTTTCCTTGTTAGCATATCCTGATTACACATAAAAAAAGTCACGTGACTCAAAAAGCTCCTCAAAGCTTCTCAGAACCATTTCAGAACCATTTTTTGTTAAACAGAAAATAATTCTGGAAACATGAAATCCCCATCTCATTCTCGTTCCAGTTAAGGATCTGAATCTGCCTCGGCTACGCCTGCGAGTAGCCTTTTAATTGTACTGATCCCCACGGTAATCTTTCCCTGCATTCATGCAACATTTCAGCTTTCACTCTTTCCCGTTCCATTATGTAGATTAATATCACAATCACCCCTTCAGATTCTGCAATATGTATGACTAAATTGTGCCCGTGCTCTGAAATTCTTTCCCCTGGTACCTGCAATTGCTGCCCGGTCAAGACAATTTTTTTTATTTTTTTAGTCAGTCGATATTACTGATGATCATCTGTTTTGACCTACTTAGTTAGGATTCTTTGATCATAATTTTCTTAACGATCTTCATATGATATATATGGTGTAAAATACTGTATATGATGGCACTCCCTAATGTTAGTCCACAAATATATATAAACAATATATTTAGATGTTGTTACCAATGAGTAACTTGTATTACCTCGTCGTTTGAAGGTTTGGTTACTTTCGTGCTAATCAGGTTCTAAAGCTTCACCAGGAGTAGATTGCAAACCAAACTACATTTTTTTTTTATCACAATCGTGAAGATTTCCCTGATTTCCTTTATCACAAAACCGCAAATGCTCCTTTCTTTTTATTTCTATCTTACTCTGGTACCTGTTTTATCACTATTGATACTAAGATACAAGTAATCTTGATATATCAGAAATACTCTTTGTTGTTCTTTTCGTATGTAAAGAAATATACAGACACACAAACACACATACACACACACAAACACACACACACACACACACATACATATATATATATATATATATATATATATATATATATATATATATATATATATATATATATATATATATATATATATATATATAATCACAAAAGCAATACGTGTTTTTAGTGTAAATGAACGTCACAGGAAAATATCATGCACAAGTTTAGTACGAGGAGCTTTCACGTTTATTTCAACATCACGCGAGTACAGCAAAGACACTGTTTAGAATGTCGGTGTATGAAGGCATGATAATCCAGTCACAAACTGAAACGCCTTATTTAATAAGAACTACTACGTAAAAACTAACCACAAAAACACTTAATTCATAAAATATATCTAAGCTATATATAAATTTCTTTGCTTATATTCACCACATAACTTTTAGTAAAGACATCAAGTTTAGACAATCCATGGCTTAAGTTTAAATTGCTACCAATATTAGATTGATAAAAGAGAATTCAGTGACATTTCAAGTGTCCTTGCATGAAACTACATTTTGCTTCACCCTTTTCATAGAAAGATCAAAATCTCTCAAATTTACAAATAATGCATTTGATAATTGGCCATTCCTTACAGAATATTGATGCTGTTTGATTCCTAATGCTGGTGATTTTCTAGTTGCCCATAATTTTTTTCATCGCAGTTTTTCGTGGAATTGCATATATGCAGACAGAAGCAATATTTAGACAGATAGATTCCAATAACCAAGCCCTTAATATTTGAAGATTTATAAACTAAAGACGAACCCGGTCAGGAGTTATACCCTATTTCATTTTTCGTGTTCCTTTGATTTCAGTCATATATAAAGTCCTATTTCTTGAGAACAGGTAAGGGGTCTTTAGGAAGGGATACTCAACTTCAGAATAAACTTTTGTATGAACAGGTATTCCCTAGTACTCCTGCAATTGCCGGGAGGAATCTTACGGATTTCTCATACCTTCTCTCAAAATCCAGCAAAAGACTTCTTTGTTAGGATCGAAGTTATTTGTATTATATTCTCTTTCTTTCTAATAAAAGAATTACCATCAACTATAGTTTACCGCTCCCTTCAAGATCGAATGAAGAGTATTGGAAAATTAATGGCGGAATAGTAAGAAAACCGAAAAAACGCTTTATGCACACTGAATGTAGCTGCTGTAGCAATTACGTTCAATTCTACTTATTCAAAAGAGGGTCTCCTTTCTTCATGATATATTTGCAATATTTTCACTTTCTTGAAAATATAGCGAATATTCGTAAAGCAAAATTTACCTTATCTCCCTTCCTATTACCTAAAGACATTGCCACAGGTTGGATTCTTCGTGCCCGAAAGTGTGCGTGTTCAGAGGAATATTCCATAATGATATTTGCAGTAACGACTGTTTGTGTTCAATTGCCAGCAGCGCTATAATATCTCCTTGTGTTTGTCCAAACACGGCGCAGTTAGGATACACTGGAGCAATTTCGCTAATATCCTGCACTATAATTATCGCCGCAATTCCCACTGCGCGTACAACGTCGTCTCTTCTGCCTGAGAAATAGTTGGAACCCAGAATGGAGGCGCCGAAATATTAGTCCCGTTTAACCAAGTCGACCGGATGGCTTATCTGCATTTCTGTTTGTCAGTAATTAGCTTCTTTGGAATTATAAGATCGAAAGTTGATTTTAGAGTTAGCTGCAAAATTCTCATACCTTCTAAAGCGATAGACAATTCATTTGTTTTCTTCGAGAGCGAAATACCTCGGTTATCTATTGGATGACTTTATGCTTTTCTCTTCTTCAGTACTCAAGTCTACTGTTTTCCAGTCTGCATAGTACTAAACAAAAGGATATGGATGGAGGTGTGTGTCCCACGAATACCGTTTGAATATAAAGATTTGATTGTCTCCATTTCTGTGTGAAAACTTCTCGTCGTCCTTTCCACACTAACCAGATTGAGTGTTTGCCCAGCCTTCCAGCGGGTGCAATGTGGCTGAGGTCTCTCGGTCTGGAGGAGAAGAAGAGGGAGAAATAGAAGATGAAAATGGAGTTGTTTTCCTTGAGATTCTCTCTCTCTCTCTCTCTCTCTCTCTCTCTCTCTCTCTCTCTCTCTCTCTCTCTCTGAAATATTTTGTATTGGCGATTGTGCCGTGTAATTCATAATTCCAGAAACTTTCAAGGCTGTAAACTTCTACAAGAAGTTGATTGGGTTATAATTCTTTTCAGTGTTCGGAGGAAAGCTTGTCGAGTATTTCTTTGCTTAAACGTGGTTGTTTGGAGAGAAAGTTATTTTGGTTTAAATGCGGGTTTATCCTTAACTCATTCTTCCGTTTGTTATTAGTTATGGTATATTTAATTTATAATTTCATTCAAATATCATTAAATTCAAAGGGTTATCAGAATATTAATTTAGAATTTATCATAAAATCATTCTCTTGTTGCCGAACACTTCAAATAAAATAAAAATGACCTTTTAATCACAGACTGTCCTAAATGAATACAATGAGAAAAACCGAGTTACATTTTCTTTTCTGATGCGGATATTCATGTGAATTGCAGTTTTATGAATGAGCAACTCCCGATGCTTGCAGCTTAATCTGCCGTCCTTTATTTAATTAGAATATAAATCACTACACGGGAACCGCATTCCCTGTCATGCTTTCACTTGGGGGATGATGGAGATTCAATTGACAATATAATTGTGTCTTAGAAATATTAGGCAAATTATGTTGATGTATCAATGGCATATAAAAGAAAGACTGCATTTAGACATATTACTCTTTAGCCGCGTGCATTAAATTTTTCATCTATGCTAAGATTGAATTCATCATTTCCCC
Organism: Macrobrachium rosenbergii; assembly: GCF_040412425.1. NCBI lineage: Eukaryota > Metazoa > Arthropoda > Malacostraca > Decapoda > Palaemonidae > Macrobrachium > Macrobrachium rosenbergii. Next base: position 12,372,535 of record NC_089764.1, read on the forward strand.
TATTATTCCAAACTTCTTTGACTGCTAGCCGATGCTCACTATCGCTCGCATTTACTTTATAGTTCTTATATCCGCACCATACCCATACCCAAACCCATATCCGTTCCATACCCATATCCATACCATACCTGTTCCTATACCCATACCCGTACCATACCCATACCCATATTTGTACCATACCCATATCTGTACTATACCCACACCTATATCCATACCCATGCCCATACCAATACCCAATACCATATCCTTATCCATATCATACCATACCCATACCTGTGTGTCCATTCCATACCCTTATCACTAAAGATTCCATGAAGGAAACCCATATCCATATAAAAAATATTCCTTACCCATGTTTATGGAGTTGACAAATTCCCAGATCCGTTCAAACCATACCCTATTGATGCCAAACCCAGACCTGTCCCTATACTGGCCAAACCCATTATATCCATCCCAGACCCACACCCATTCATCATTAAACCATAACCCATACATGATAAATACATTGCCCATGACATATCATTTAACCCATACCCTAGGGATGTATATAACTGTAAATGGACATGAAATCCATAAAATAATTGTAATGCATATATATATAAACCCATACCCATCATACCCAACATGTCTTTCATATACCCATACACCTACCATATCCATACCCATACCATACCATAGTATACTCTCATATGCATACTCTTTTTCCCATGAGCCTTTCCAGAACCATACCCACATTGGGGGAATATCAACTAAGGACTGCTTTTCCTGGTCCAACACATACAAGGGGCCACAGAAGAAAGAGGGGATGGGTCAACACTATACCCAGGTGGCATACCCATACCTATACCCAAGGAAATCCATATCCATTTCCCACCATACCATACCATACCAAGACCAATCTCACAGTCCCATATGCAAACTCATGACTACCCATACCTTGTCCCAGCCATGAGATGTCGGGTCTTGATCCGAATGTGCTGTCCAATAGTCAACCTGGGTACCCGGGCATGCTGATCGTACCATCTTAATTTGTACCATACCCCGGCTGTACGGCGTCACAGTCCATCAGTCTTGACCTGCCACCCATAAAAGGACTCGGTATCCATACCCATGACCTAAGAGGTACCCATACAAGATCTGGGCAGGGGCCCATATCCTGTGAAATTTGGATTTCCCATACCTAAGCATACCATACCCATCAAACTCCATACCCAATCAATGTTGTCATAACCATACCGTTGTCAGGATAAGATGCTTGATTGATTTACCTATACCTGCTTCAGCATGACCATTTGATACCTGTGGAACTATACCCATACCCATACCAATACCCATACCCAACTCCTTGCTGGTGAACCATACCCATGCCATCAGTCCTGACCCATATAGGGACACCAACTTCCCAAGTAGCCATACCCATCCCATTGTATTCCATACCCATACCTATCACCTTTGCATGGGGACGGCAACAGGCCAAACCTGAGACCGGTCGACTATGACCCATAGGCTTTTTGCGACAATAAAGAAATCTGCTGAAACAGACTAAACATACTCTTGAGGTTGTCATCACAAAAAGTATTTCCTGCTTAGGATGGCTGAACAGGCTCCTTTTCATTTTCATCAAGCTCCAAAGTGATTAACAATGTCAAGAGTTAATCACCAACAGGCCAAAAAACAGTCAAAGAGGCTAACGGTGCTTAATAGATTCCAAAACTTAATTATTTATGTACAAAAAAATATTGATAATTACTTAAATGAAACCCCACAAAAGAGCTGAATAAGGGTGTAACAAAAACTCTTGCTCCATAAAGGACTCTTTCACCATCAGATCGAGAGTTCATCCCGTATCTTCCAGGAAGGGAGTAACCAGTTATGCAAGCTCAAAACTTTAGTTTGAGGGAATGAAAGGTGACACAGTCGAGCATCCTAATTTTTACAAATAAACTGTTCTTGCTGCATCTCATAAGCCAGATCCTGAAAAATCCTGTCAGCATCTTGAGCTAACAGACTCCCTGAAGAGGTGACAGTTATATAAGACCAGAACTGTTCGGAGATGGGTGGCCAGAAGGGCACCTGAAATCACGTCCTCTGGTGTGGAGGATGGCTGACTGGGGCTCAGACAAAGCATCATAATGTTCAGAGACTTAGCACGCCACACAGCTGTGAATAAGTTTTAGGGCGTTTTCTCCTTCAGATGCTGGCGAGGATTCTCGATGGCATCCAGGACGAGTAATGATTCAGGATGGTATGAAAGGCACAGTGATCCGGGATCAGAGTAAATTCTGTAGGCCTGCGAGATACAGCCCCAGAACGACATCGACCAGACCAAGGAGATCTCAAGCTCAAAGTGGCATAGCATGTCTCGGCAGGTAAAAAAAAACCAGCAACGTCCTCTGAACTAAATCCTAACTGTCCAAAATTCCATGGTCCTGCAGAAAGAGCATATCCAAAACCATTAAGATGAGGCATCTGTCTGGAGGATGACAGGCATCCTCTGGGTCCCCACCAAACGTGAGGCGAGAACGGGTGGAATCGGAGGAGTGCTGACTTGATGCATGAAAAGAGAAAGGCCTCATCATGATCAGGGGTCCAATTAAATGTTCTCTTGGGGCTCATCAGAGGGCGTAACCAGGCTGGGCTGGCAGCGGCAATGTCAAATGAACTAACTGCCAACTGGTTGACCAGGCCCATGAATGATCTGAAATTAAGCAGGTTAGCTGGAGTAAAAGGGAAAAAAAATGGCATTATTTTTTTTTTGGTCAGCCAAGAAAACCTCTAAAAAAAAAAAAAAAAAAAGAAAAAAACGGTAGGTGCAGCAAAAAATTTGTCCTTGTTGAGGGTAATCCCTAAAAAAACAAACCTGGTGAGCATCTAACATACATAAAGGTGTGACTGGTAATCCTCATCGTGGAGAAGGATGTCATCGACAACCTTCAAAAAGTTCTTGACTAATGAAGGGCCATAAACTACCACGCAAACAGAATGCATCTCCAGTAGCTGCGAAACCCATTGGTCCTCTGCAGTGTTTGAACCGACCATATGGCACAATAAAGGTAGTCAAATGTTGATCCTCTTCGGCCAGTTCCATTTGCCAGTACCCACAGAGGGCATCAGCTGTCGTGAAGAACCTGATTCTTGTTCCACACTTTATTTATAAAAATGAAGTGGATTATGATGGGCTGGGCGTTAATACATTTATTGTTCAGCTTGGAGAGGTCGACAGTGATGAACAAGAGCTCCTGTGAACATTCTTGGCAACGATGACAAGGGGTAACAACTGACACCATTCAGAAGGGTCATCACAAGTCGGCTTGATTATTCCCTGAAGAAGACCATGGAGTCAACCTCTTCCTGGACCTGGTCCCTGAAGGCAAGGGGAAAAATCTTGGGGTGTGGATGGCGAAGGGCACAGCACTATCCTTGAGATGAATCCTCATGGGAGGACCGACCATGGGCTTGAGGGGACTGACTTCAAGTCTTCTTTGGAAATCAACACATCTGCAACTCTCGGAAAATATTTAACAAACCTGAAGGCCTATGTGGTGGCTGAGAAAACTCTTGCATCTATTGACCTTGATTTTGCAATGGGCTTAGGAAAATCTGAGATATTATGGCCAACTCTTTGACAGTGTGCATAAGACAGAAGTGGAGTCTGGACATTCTCGTGGACATAAACTCCTTGGCAGAAAAGACTGCTTACCTAAGGTGAACTAGCCCTGAACATGCCCAGGGCAGGAGCCATTTTTTAGGACCCATCCGCTTTAATCATTGTAGTTGGCGGAAGAGGTTGCAGGCTGCTCCTGGGGATTCCTAAACTTTCTAGGTGTCTGGCCAATCACGGTGACATCAAACCTGTGTCTTTAACATCTGTGGCGGGCATTAATATCACCAAATGACAGGAGAACACAGATGGGTTGTGTCTTGGGGGCTGTGGAAGAAGGGTATCCTAAACGACGACAGCTGTTCTGCCAGCATCTTGGGTCTTGCAACAAATGGAATTTGCAATACTATTTAGCAGATCCATCCTGGTCGATTCTTGTTCTTCTCTCTGCAACACTGATCAAAATGTCTGTCTTCGCAAAGTCAGCACTGGGCTTTGCTGATAATCAAAGCATTGTCCTGGACCAGTGACCAAGGCAGGCACAGCTTTGCAAGTACTATTGACAGCAGGGAATCACTGGGGCCATGCTGTCGAGCACAGGACTGGCATAAATGTCCCTGGTGTTAAAATCGGTTTTGAAGGTAAGGTTGCTTCACTTGCCCTTTTCTTCTTACACTTTTATTAAGTTCAGAAACGGTGCGCAACTGGTTAGGTGGGGCATAATGGCAGAAGTTGCATTTTTGGCTGCTTCATATGACTATCAGATCGTGACAACATCTTGTAACAGGAGGCGGTTATCAAGAATATTATTTTCTGAACAAGCTCTGCATCTTGAATGCCCATCATATTTACCATTTTCAACTGGGATCTACTTCTGCAGCTCTTCCAGGCACAAGGTCGACTTCCTCTGCAATGCGACAAAAGCCTTTACATAGAAATCTGAAAAGACTTCGACCTTCCATCTGTTTGCAACTCATTCAGTTTCCTACGACGGAACCTCATTATCGAAACCCTTTATGTGAGACTGCAGGGCATCCAACACTACATCTACAGACTTATCTGTGGAGGGTGAAATCTCTCATTTGTGCTCCAACATCGAATTGAGTTTTCATAGGGCCAAGCACATCTGTTAACTGGATCATCTGTTTCTCCCAAGGAAGCTTGAAAAGATCGACCATAATGGCATAATCATCCCACCTCCGTCTCCATTCCCTGAACATTTGGAATGTTGCATCAGCCAAAAATAAGTCTGGGGCGGCGTTTGTGCCGTTGACTTTTTGAAACAGGGGGAAGAGAAGGTTGACTGGAGGAAGAAGTTTCCAAAATCTCTGTACCTGGATTTAAGGGTTTTCTGCATGGAAGGGTTGGACAGGCGAGACGCCTGGATAATAAGGCTGTAAATCTTACATTTTCCTCATCTCATTCATTTTTCGTTTAAAGTCTTCTGCGTAATTCCTCTTGTGCTCTTCTATCCTCTTCTTCATAATTCTTTGTTCTCTTCTTTCTTCATCTTCACGTCATCTTTTTCTTCTTCATGCCAGCGAGATTCCTCTAAAAACTTAATAAGTTGAAGGAAATCTGTTCCAGTCGCGTTGGGTGGAGGAGGGGCAACATCAATAATCAGGGCCCTAAAAGGTGGTGGAATAGGGGAAGGAGGGCTGTGACGTCCTTTCGAACTCCTCTCCCACTGTGTTGACAAACTTTACAAGATAAGCTCCCGCACTTCTGGCTTCAACATCCCCTGGTCTGAAAAATCTTCTGGCTGACCTAAAAGTTTTCTAGCCCATCCATGAAAGTGTTATATATGAGAATAAAAATATTTAAAATAATAAAAGATTCTTCTGTTTAAAGCTACAGTTTAAATAATAAGAGTTACTGGATCAGCGGTGCATGTACATTACTGATCTACTGACTCTATGCACCAAACTCATCTTCTTTAAGAAAAAAACAATTAAATGAACCGTATGATATGGCATCAAAATCGCTCTCATTCATTTGGGGCATCTTTTAAATGTCACATCCCTTATATCAATAAAAAAATACACTAGAACGACACGACACTTTGCACAACACTTCACTCATCTGAACCACTTATCACTGTATATCTAAATCGATATAAATCCACAATGATCAATCTGGGTGGAGGAGAACGAGTAATAACATCACAAATTCAACACAGAACCATTGAACAACACTAATCTTCCCCTATCTCCGTAAGAGTCAAATTGCAGAAAAATTTGCTTGAATAAAAAATTCAAACTGATACTGTCAACACTGCGCCATAGGTAAACTGTCGATGCATTATCCGCCAGTTATCACTAAAGATTGGGGATGAATAATAACCTGTTTATAAAACATAGTTCCTTAATGTCTAGTGGCAACCGTTCACAAATTCACAAAACTGCAAAATTATTATTTGACAAATTCAAACCCAGAGCCGTCCAGACTTTCTCAAAATTAAAGATTACTGCTGCAGACAGTGACAAGAATCTTAACATTACATAACTGTTTGTTACCATGATAAATACATTGGAATGACATACATTTAATACACTATTTTCAGGTATATACTGTAAATGGACATGAAACATAAAACAACACTAACGGGCTCTATATATTCTCCAAATAATTTTCATACATCATACTGAACATGTCTTTCATATACATACAATACCTATACCCATACACATACCCATATCCATTCCATACCCATACCCATACCCAAACCATAATATTCCCATACCCATATGCATACCATACCCATACCCATATCCGTTCCATAACCATACCCATATTGAAAATCATACCCATTTCTGATAAGGTTTTCCTGCCAACCCCATATCCATATCCATTCCATACCCATACCCATATCCATACCCAAACCATAATATTCCCATACCCATATGCATACCATGCCCATACCCATACCCATATCCATTCCATAACCATACCCATATTGATGCCATACCCATAACTATTCTTCTGTCAAAATTAACTCCCAAATTTGTCATCCAAAGAACCAATACCTCTTTGTTTACCATCCCATATCTGCACTTTCTTTACCTATACCCATACCCATACCCATACCAATACCCATACCCATATCCTTACCATAATTTTTGCCTATACCCATACCCATCATACCATATCCATATTGTTGCCCATAACATACCATTCCCATGACCCATATTAAGATATCATACCCATACCCATATTTCCCTTTCCATAACCAGACACTGGACCAAAGTGGTGCCATGTCCATACCAATATACCTATTCCCATACCATACAAATAGAAATAAATAATTCGGGACCATCTTCCCATTAAATATACCCAAGTTTACCCATACCCATAAATTAAATTTGTCATTATCACAACGATTACTACCCATACCATACCCATGACCCATGCCAACAATTGAATTTCATATCCTCTCCTTCGCCCATACCCATCAGCCTGCATACCCAGAGCTTCCATACCCAACTACCTTAATCTTTGATGCCAAAATACCAATTTCAGTTCAACCTGACCATCATTTACCATACCCATACCCATTTCCCATATTTGTACCATACCTAACACTGTACTCTTTCTCCTCCAATCTCTGGCATACCCATGTCTCATTCAACCCATACCCATACCATTCCATTTTCCAAAAGTGACGATATCCAGGGTTTCATTCCCATACCCATATTTAATGATTCAAATAAAAGCCCGACCTTTCCATAACTTCTGAAACCAAATCAAATACAAACAACTAAAATAAATAACATCCTTTTTAGATCACAGGAGCAGCTGCCAATGGGTTTTGAACCAATGCTGATGCCATGAATGCCTGCTCTTGTTCTAAATTAATGCATGAGTCCATTTTGAGATGAAAATAATAGAGCTCATCCAAAAATCCTTTATTATAACACTGCTTTGGTGCAACGTAATGTTGAAAATGATCCTGGATTGTTAAAATAACGTCTTCTTAAATCTTAAAATATCCAATTGTATAACAGAACAGGTCTTTTTCATTTTTACGATCAGTCATAATGCAGGTGGTTAATTAAAGTCAACACAAGATTAATTAAACACTAAAAAAAACTCAAATAGTTATATTTTGATTTGAAAAAAATGTAAATTAAAACTTTTTTATAAAAAAAATATCATAATTACGTTAAAAATATATAAACATCTGAATAATAGTACTCAATCTCAGCAAATTTTATTTCATCATAAAAACATGTAAAAGGGGAAGAAGGAAGGAAGAAGGGAGGGGAGGAAGGGATGAAAATGAGAAGAGGGAGAGAATGAAGGGGAAGGGAAGGGAGGGATAAAGGGGTGGCAAATACAGGGGAAATAAGACCTAAAAGGGGAGGGGATGGGGATTCTTAATTAACAAGGCCCTGAGGAAGGGAAGGGGAATTTATAGGGGAGGGGAGGGGAGTGGAAGGGAGGGGGGGGGATCCTGAAATCACGAGGAGTCTGGATGGGGATGGATACAGACAGGAAGGGAAGAGGAATGAGGATAAGGGGAGAGGGGAGGAAGAGGAAAAAAGGTTTTAGGCGGTTTTGACTGAGGTTGGAAGGGGGAAGGGAAAGAGAAGGAAGGGGATGAGAAGGCTGTGGGAGGGGAGGGGATGGGGAGGGAAAGGGGAAAAGAGAGGAATACTGAATGGAGGGAAGGGGAGGGAGGGACACAAACTCACACAAGACACAGAAAGGCAACCAAGGAAAATAACATAATCGATGCGGTTTTTAACCACACCTTTATTATATATCTAATATTTAAGAAAACATCTGTTCTGAGAGTCCCTCTTCAAATCTCTATTTTGATGATTATTCTGTCATGGTCTTCTTTGTCAAATTATATATTTCTCTAACCCATATTATTTTATGTTGCTTAATTTTGTAAACGTGATTTTTTTATATCGTCAAAATCTTTTCCTTTCGTTGTAGGGATCACCTTTATAAAGTACCTCTTTTTTCAGTAAACATATAAGATTTTTAAGAGTTTTTTTTTTTACTGACATGTGCATTATAGTCTATTAATTAAACAATAACGTATCTTGAAAAACCGTTTCACTGTTATATCTTCAAGTGATAAAAATAAAATTTAAATTAATCGATATTAAAGTCTGCTTTTTCAGAATCATTTTGGTATGGCTATCTTGCTAATCCATTTTGACTTATAATCTCGTAGATTAATTGTGAAGACGCGTCGGTAAAGTTCTGTATATAATTTCATTCTTTCCAATTTTTATTTTTCTAACTGTTTTTTTCAAGAAATATATCTTTTTCTGTATCTAGACAAATTTGATTGAGCTTCAGATTGCTGATGCACGGTTTTGAACCAATGGTGATTCAGGTTGATTCCTCTGGTTTATTTATTGAAAAAATACTCTTCGTCCATTTGTCCCTTTGTCCATTCCGGAATTAAGCCAAAATTGTTCATTATAATATTCCTGTTGAGATTAATGTTGAAAAATTTGGATTCTTTTTATTGAATGGAGAGTTTCTTAAATCTTCAATAAACTCGTATCTTTTCCAAAGGCTTATATTCTGTTAACTGATAATGCAAGGTTCATTTAATAGAATGGAAATTATAGCTGGGAAAAAATTATATTTTGGAACCTACAACTTTTAGGTAGTAAAGTTCTTAGACTTGCATATTCTTTAATAGTAAAATTTCTAGTTGAAAATAATTTGGACGTCCAAATAAAAAATATATTTTCGACACTAAATTCCAGGCATTATGTGCGTCATAAAAGAGCCACTTATGAAGATATCGATCTTTTATAAAAGATCGGAGAAATATTTTAAACTGATATCAAGAATAGAACTTTTGAACGAAAAATTAGTGGTTTTCTCAGGGGATTATTCCTAAATGCATTGAAAATGGGAGGTCAGTGGATGGGGATCACAGAGGAAGGGATTTCTCTAGGAAGAAAAAATGGGGAGGTTCTCCAGATAAGAAGAACTTAAGGGTCAAAAGGGAAGGGCTGCAGTAAAAAACCAGACCAAACTGAGGACTGAAGAAGGAAATGGTGAAAGTCCTTTGGAAAATGGTGACCTGAAGGGAGTGCTGACAATGGCTCCACAAGACATCAGAAAGCTGTCAACACTGACACTCTGCTGCATGACCCACCTGACCTTTCTCGGACCTTAACATTATATCTTCCATGCTACAAAAAAAAGTTAAGATTAGTGTTCTGACAGGAGTTAGGATTATCGTTGCTTAAGAAATTCAGCCTGATCAATAAAGTTCATAATATATTTCTCTAATAGCTGTTATTATTTTATGTTGCTTAATTTTGATGAAAATATTTTTTTATTGCATTCATTAACAACAGAATCTTTTCCTTTATAGTTAGATTAGAGTTAAATTTGAACTGCTTATTAGTAAAAACGAATTTTAATAAGGGATGGATTTACTTATTTCATTATAACTTCCCTTAACATGATTTATGATTACTTTCTTATAAAAAAAAGTATAATTTTTGCTTTAATAATTTAAAGTCTGATACATTCATTTTTGAAATTGACGTCATTACTAATCATTTAATGAAGTTAAAAGGAAGAAAATCTATCAAATGTGGTATGAGAACTTTTATTAATTTATTTATTTATATTTATGTAATTTTTATACTATGAATAAGGAAATTTTCTGTTTCTCACTATCTGAGTGTGGAAAATACCAGATTGCTCTCTGGGTACGTCTTTCAAATCAAAGGCATGAAGATTTTATGTGTATCCTTTTCCAATGGTACTTTGTTGATTCTCGATTTACATTTATTGAAAAGATCCTCTATATATATATATATATTTTGTCCATTCCGGGATATAAATATATATTATTATTATAATATTCCTATATATATATAAAAATAAATTATCTTCTTTTTTATATGAATGAAAATCAAATGGTTCGCTCAATATCGTAAATTTTTCCAAAGGCTCAGTATTATCTCCGTTGGAGAACTTTGCCGAATATCGGCATTTATATAATGATAAATGAAGGGAATTGGGGACACGAACCCGACGAAGTCCATTCAGCGACTCCAGTTGACGTAAAATAAAGCCATCAATTACGTTGCCTGAACTGACTGAATTCTCACCCGTCGTCGACATTTACTAGCCTCGACAATGACCCACCTGCACCATGACAGTTCATTGGTAACGTTTGGAACCAGCAAGCTCTTGTTATAAAATGGAATCATGGCGTGGTTTATATATTAATAATGGAACTACAAATGTCGTTAAAGTTCTTAGACTTGCATATTGTTTAAGTAAAATCTCCGTTGGAAAATAATTTGGACGTCCAAATAGAAAAATATATTTTTAAATAAATTCCAGGCATTATGTGGACCATAAAAGAACCCACTTACTGAAGATATCCTTTTATAAAAAGATCGTTAGCGACTCTATTTTAAAACTTGATATCAAGGATATAACTCTTTGAACCGAGAATTAGTCGGTTTCTGCTTCATTATTCGTCGTGAAATGCATTGAAAATGTAGGGCCAGTATACGACAATGACCCACCTCCTAGCCATGAAAAAATTCTTCGTTTCCAGATAAGCTCTTGTTAAAAGTAAATTTTTGTCAAAGAAACCAGATTTATATGAGGAATCATGAAGCTACAAATGGTGATTGTCCTATCGAAAAATGGTGACCTGAGGTATCAGTCTCCGATAATTGTCGCCCAAGTTATCAGAGATGTCTGTCACTGGAATCTGCTGCATGCCTGAACCTTTCGATCCAATAGCCTATTCATGCGACTCCAAATGAAGCGTAAACCTGAGCCATCAAGGAGTTAGGATTCTCTTGCCGAAGAAATTCAACTGATCAATTTACCCGTCGTGGTGTACTTGGAATATCAGTTCCATATAATAACCTCGACAATGACCCACCCTAATTAAGCAGAGTTGATTTTGAACTGCTTGTTAGTAAAAATGAATTTTAATACGGGATGGATTTCGATATTAAGCGACATTTGTAACTTCCTTAACGTATAATTATAATTCTTCTATAAAAATATAATTCGAAATATTTAGCAAGGTACATTCTAAGAGAAATTAACGTTATTACTTCACCTAATGAAGTTAAAAGGGAGAAAATCTATCAGATTTGGCATGAGAACGTTTATTCATTTATTTATTTATATTTATTTAATTATTTATACTATGAGATAAGGAAATCATAGGTTTCCACCTAAGTGTGGAAAAAACCACCATTCTGTACGCCACAAAAATCTATGTCAGTAACATTTCATCTCTACCATGAAGATTTTATGCCCACCTGCTGGTTTATCACTTTATAAATTCCCACAATTTATGTATATATATATGTATAATATATATATATATATATATATATATATATATATATATATATATATATATATATATATATATATATATATATATATATATATATATATATATATATATATATATTACGTAAGCAATTTCATTAAAAATGAGGTTCTCATTCATTATGACACCGACCATAAGCGAGCACGAAAAAGAGAACAACTAAAAGTGAGAATGTTTTTGTATGATGTGAGAGATATAAAAACGAAATAACTTTAATGAAACCACAAGTAAAACTCCATACGAGATAACGACTTGGCAACTAACGGTAACACAACAATTAACATGGAGTATGAAAGCTGAATAGTGAAAAAAAGAATGGATGTTGAAAAAAGGAAATCATTAAAAATGAAGTGAGCAATAACACAGTTTAAATTATGACTTCACAAAGAATAAGAAGATACAGTGGAAAAACAAGTTAGTGATATTAAATAACATTTAAACTTCAAACACGTCAACTTCATCATTCAAGCCTCTTAGGTCACCAACAGCCTAATCTCTTTACTAATAACCCTGTTTTCCTTTCCTTTCCTATCCTTTTTAATTCCATCCTTCTCAAGCTGACCTAAATCTCTCTCCCACACCACAAAGCCCCACCGCAAACATTCAGAATAGAACCCCCTCCCCCCCAAAAAAAAAAAACTTACATGCCCGATATTTTTGCATGTGTTTTTTTCAACGTCTCTCTTTAAATTTTGATAATCATTCTTTTATGGAACTGTGACATGTATATACTGCGTTTTTTCGTACAGACAGTCATCTACTATTTGTGGATGATTAGGCTTTTGCAACAGGATTTTGGCCGAGAAATTAGTTGGTTTCCATTGACAGTTTAACTTTCGAAATGCAAAACCATTTCAGCTCTTTGAGGACGATGTATTTACAAGAAATCCAGTTGAGTTATGTAAAAGTAAATATACCACATTTATATTACAGTTACAACAATTTCTGCTTATATACCTTTATATATTAAACTTTTCAGGCTGGACAACATATATATATATATATATACAAATATAATATATATATATATATATAAACATATATATATATATATATATATATATATATATATATATATATATATATATATATATATATATATATATATATATATATATATATATATATATATGTGTGTGTGTGTGTGTGTGTTATGTATATATATATATATATATATATATATATATATATATATATATATATATATATATATATATATATATATATATATATTATTATCAAGTCCAGTCCAAACACATTTCCATACAAGTCTCTTTTACTCCAGCAGTGTCATATCTTCTCACAGTGCCACCTCCTTCTCTTTTACCTACCATTCTATTTAGATCACTAGCTGGACCACTGTTCCATTTCCTTGAACCTTGCAAGGCTCAAAATCATACTCATCTAAAACAATATATCCTACTTTCATATCTGTTATCCTGACACACACCCATTCCTGCTATGCTCAGTGTTGTCTATATAATCCTCGTACTATCGTTTAATGAACTCTTTCAACTATCCAGAGAGACTCCTTGATACCACGAGCACTACACATACTCTTGACCCAAGACACAATCACCCATTGTTCCTTTTAATTCATAACCACATTGCACTTTCCTGTCTGTTCCTCTTAGTGCCAGATATCCAGCTCCCTCTCCTGAAATTCATTTGCTGTTGTATATTTACACACACCTACAAAGGTACATTACATATAAATATATGTATATATATATATATAATATATATATATATATATATATATATATATATATATATATATATATATATATATATATATATATATATATTAAGTATATATTATTGTTATAGATCTCGTTATACACTAGATAATTCTTTTTCATTATTTTTGACTAGGCTAATATATCTTAGAAAACTTTGAGTAAAATGGAGTTATTTCATTTTTGTTTGTAATAATCTCTATTCTTTTAATAAATCTGCAACTCATTTTATTGGAACCTTTCACTGATTTCTTGTTTGAAAATATGTTCCTGCGCGGATCAACATCTTTATGCAAATTTCCCTCATATTTGGAAAGCAAGTTCAAATGAATACCATTTCATGTGAACAAGATTTGTGATTACCGTTTCATAAAGAGATGTCACAATTTCCAGAAGAATATGTGCTGAATTGTGGAAAATGAGAAAAAAGTGCCTCGCAGATACATTGCACCCCACAGCATTTGTAAAGAACTAAAAACCCGATAAACCAATAGAGGGATTAAAAAACATGATATGATGAAAAGTCCACTTTTTGCATGTTTCGAATATTTATACAAATACCGCCGAGGAGAAAAAAAACTGTAACTGAGT
>NC_089764.1:12387327-12420391 GCF_040412425.1 Macrobrachium rosenbergii
TTGTTTTACCTTATGCATCACTGAATTATTTTTGTATATAGTTCCTTGCTTTTTATTTTTTTACGTTTTAACATATTTATTTTCTAATTTAGGTTAATTTATTTTTTTCTTATGTAGGTTAGTATCAAAATATCTTAATTAAATTTAATTTGAGTTCTTGGTTCTGTTATTGATGAGGATTGTAGGACTTTTACTGGAGCCTTTTGTCTAAATATCCTTTCATGAGTTAATGTTAAAGAACAATCAGTTATTTATCTTTTGCTAAGTTCTTAAATGTACAGAGAACCATCAATATTTGAGAGGTTATCGTCTTCTTCTCAGCTTAGTCCCGTTTCTATAGGGGGTTGCCATTTCCTATGAGCCTTTTCTATCCACCTCTGCTGTTTGCCTCTGCTTCATCAAATCCCTTCTCCCTCAAGTCTTCCCTCACACAGTCTCTCCAAGTCTATCTTGGTCTTCCTATCTGAGAGGTTATAAAAGAGAAAAAGAATTTCCAAGAACGTTTCCCCATTTCATGCAGGACATAAAAAAATTTCCTCCTTGTAGCATGTTATCATGGAATAACAGTTTTCTGATACATAATTTGCACACCTCTTATACTCCGTTATTTCCTTCCCTATTCTGGCACAAATAAGCGACGAGAGGATATATTAAAAAGTATTTTAGAACATAATTATGTTGTTTGACTCTCCTCGTATGTGGTGGTTTACCACTGTAAGACAAAAAAGGAATACACTTCCTATTCGCAATATTTATGAGGCCTTTACGGGATGATATAGATTTAAGGGACTCTCAAACACCAGCAATTAAGTGTGCATAGAGTATTTTCACAGACAGCAATGTTGACAGATGTACTGAATGTTTCTAACTGGAAAACGCATGCAATTGTTCATAAAATCATACTGTTGCTTACTTCAAAGTATTAAGTGCACATGCACACTCGGAAACCACAATCTCCGAGCCACCTAGGTCGTGCTCAGCGTTTATGAGCGGGGCCTTTCTGGACAGATTTTACCCTTCCCCCATACCATTTCCTAACTACAACCCGGCAGTTTCGGCATTTTTTTCTTCGTTTCGATATTATGCAGGTTGTAGGATTCAACACAGTGTTGTCTATATAATCATACCATGACTGCTTTGCATTATATGCAGCAAAATCATAAAAAAAAACCTAAAGCAAAATCCGGAAGAGTTCAAAAGGTGTTCGAGTGTGTTTCAATCCGTGATAGTTGGCGTAGATCTAGGTGGGTTGGAGATTGTGGTTTCCGAGTGTACGTACACAGGCCTATACAAAGAGAGACTTATCATCTGACCACAGATTCTCCTTAGATGTCTTCAAAAGAAGATCAGATAAGTCCATAGAGGGATTTTGACGTCCATAGATGCGTGATATAGATGTTAAGATGGTGGTCGTCACACCGTTATTTATCCATAGATTACCCTGGGTAGAAAAATCAAACCGCTACTGAGAAAAAGTGCGTCTAGGAGAAGAGGATCGGGAGGTTACTGTCCTCTAAATAAGGCAATAAGGTTCCAGTTGTTTGTATCACATATCTATACATATGAAACTTTGGGAACAATATATGATTTTTAGCGGAGGAATGGAATGGTTCCTTCTTTGAGATGTGTGAGAAAACGTGTGTTTTCAAATTGTGAGAACGAATATGTCCTTAAAATATATTATGTACATGCATATTTAAAAGGACTTTCTCAGCCCTGCTGCCATCTCTTTCCCCATTTAATAAGCCTCGTAGGGATCAAAGTTCTTTGTGCGGTCTCATCTGCGGCCCTGACTCACCGCACCTATATCTACCGATTTTCTCTGCTGTTGAAGTTTGCAAGTCACTCGGGTAAAATTATATTTTTGCTGTGGAAAACACAGAACATTGATTTTTCATAAATTTGGTTAGTTTTTCGTCACTTTTCTCGAATATCGAAGCCCAATAATAGTAAATAACCTGTGCTTTATTGCTCTCTGGCTCATTGATAATGTCTTACATGATATAATTTGTTAATAAGTTCTATTTGGCGTTTTATGTAGAAAAGTTTTGTATGACTACAAGTATTCCTTTCCTCTTATCCTTAGGAATATCAACGTGGAATATTTTTAGAAAAAAAATTACCAATAATTTCGCCACTAATGATATGGTTCCGATTATGTAGAGATTATTTTGGTTTTATATTGGCCAGTTCAAGAAAATCTTCGAGAGTTTCTGTCAAATTTGCCGCAGGGGAAGAAAGAAACTGCGTATCCAAAAATTGTGAAGAGATCAACAAGTTTACATAAGGTATTGTGGTTATTACCATTACATACGTATCTGATGGAAAGTAACTAATAGATTCTTTACATATATTTCAGCTTAAAAGCAATAAAAACGATTACACATGGCTATGATAATGGAGGATGAGTCTATTCCAGTTCTAGTAAATGCATCTGAATTCGACAGGTATAAGCGGTAACAGACTTCTATCCTTCTCCTTGTCAGGTGGATAACTTGACCTCGTTCTAATTCTCCGGATGCGGGTTCGAACCTAGTACGGAAGTCAAAATTTCATCGTATTCTTTCCTTTGGATCTCAGGCTTTGTAGTGACAAGAATATCCATAAAAGTGTGAAGAAATCGAGAAGTTAAGAGGGCGCTGTGGTTATTACACCTGCATAAGTGTCTAGTAAAAAGTGACCAGTAGGATATATATATATATATATATATATATATATATATATATATATATATATATATATATATATATATATATATATATATATATATACAGACTTAGAAATCAAGCAACAAGTGATTAATTAAGATCAAATTACTATAACGCAGAGGCAGTTTAGATCTAAGGTTTTATGGTGACATGCGTATCCAAAAAGTGTTAGAAAATCGAGAAACTAATGGGAATTGGAGACATTATAATTACATATGAATCTGGTAAAAAGTGGCTAGTAGATTCAATATATTTATATCGATTTGTTCTCGTAATGCCGACTTCCCATGACTGAATTCCTTCACTCATTGACAGACCAAAAACCTCCTGGAAAATGACACTTGTTACGCGCTGAAAAATGAAATAAAGTTGAGTATCGAAGAGCAGGCTCTTCCCCTCTGAATCCCGGAAAGAAATTCTTTCCCCAAAATCTGACTATGATCTTGAAAGGAAGGCTATATCCAAGGATCTTCAGTGTCTGGGAGATGAAACGGTATCGACATGCCCCAAGGGGACGTCTGCCTCGTGCCCGGGAAAAGACGCAAATATACCATCAGAGTGAGGGTGAAGTGAATATTGCATGAGAGAGAGAGAGAGAGAGAGAGAGAGAGAAAGTCTTCCTGTATTCAGTCTGAACTCTACTGTACCACTCCACCAAACGCAACAGTAGTGGCCGTAGTAACAATACTGAAATGAAAAGCATATAATCAACATTTAACATATCAGATTAAAACCATTGTTAAAAAAACTGAAATTTTAACGTGTGAAAAGTGATTTATGTATCCCAATGAATAAGGAGTGTATGAAAAAGAGGTTAAGATTCTCGCCACCCTGTATAAATTACTTGTGAAGTAAAATTAGAGAGTAAAAAATCATATTCTTATTCAAATTAATTTTAGTCTTAATAAAAACAATTTTTAAAATTAAAAAGTGTAAGGTTTCTGATCAAAGCAACGAACTCTTTACTCTCACTTTTATAAATACAGGAATATGGCTGAATAACGCTCTAATACCGTTGTTGGTAACATGTAACCAGAACTTATAATCGTCTCCGTTACTGGTTGAGGGATCATGTGATTTGCCGCAAGATCTGGCGATAATTCAAGATGGTTATTCATGGACGCATATGTATAACTGAATCACGAAAATATGGAACGTGATGAATATAAAAATAAAGATAAAATCCACGAAGGAAAGGGAAACATTGGAGTGCTGCGAGGCCTTTCGACTCTTTCGTCCTTTACTTAGCAGACTGAAGAAATATAACAGTAAGTTTACAAAGAAAGCTCATATAAATGACAGATGGGACGCATATATACCGGCAAACACTAACATTCTATATTGTGGAGAGGTTAGAAAACAGTAACTGACAATATCAGCCACGTCACACACCACCACATAATTATGTCTGACAAGAAAATTAATATCTAGCACCAATAGTTTCTAGCTTGTGCGAATTTTCAAATTTCTTGGGTTAGTTTCTTCTTTTCAAGCGACACGTTCTAGTTCTTCCTACCCTTTTATTACCAAGAATTTTACTCTTTTATAGTCTGTTCTTCACCATACAATCCAATTTATTGAACTACTTTAAGATACACTGACCCATATCTTGGACCTGTACTGACCTTTCATGGACATTTATTAGTGCATGTGCTTGCATCTTTTCACATTTTAAAATTGAGTTTGATTAGACGTAAATATACTAAACTTTGTTGATCCAGTGACTATATATATAGGTAATGAGTTACGTTCTTAGGCAAAACATTTCACATGGTATTTGACTACTCATTCATTACAATAAGCGAGACATACACTTTACTGCTAACGTGGCTCATTCATGGTGGGCGCTAAGTAAACTATGTATAACCCATGTTGTCACTGTCTCACCATGTTCAAGTTAAGTATACCTTAGTTTAACCAGACCACTGAGCTGATTAACAGCTCTCCCAGGGCTGACCCGAAGGATTAGACTTATTTTACATGGCTAAGAACCAATTGGTTATCTAGCAACAGCTTATTGTGGAATCCGAACCACATTATACCGAGAAATGAATTTCTATCACCAGAAATAAATTCCTCTAATTCTTCATTAGCTGGCCATGGCCATGAAAAAAGTCGCAGAAGTCAGCCAAAAATCAGCATTAAATCTTTAACAGCGTTAACTGACCAGGACAGAAAAGATTAAAATGTTGGAAGGAAAGTAACAAATTAACTTACGCTCTTAGCGCCCTTTGCATTGTTATAAGTTTGATTTGACTAAAGTCCCCAGCTGTTGTCACAAATATCCGTGGTAGCTAACCTAAAATATCTCATATCCCCACTTCCTCCCCATGCATTAACAACAGAAATGATAATAACACACTAAAAGTCAACCTGTTACAATATATATATATATATATATATATATATATATATATATATATATATATATATATATATATATATATATATATATATATATATATATATATATATATATATATATATATATATATATATATATATATATATATATATATATATATATATACACACTCACACACACACACACACACACACACACATATATATATATATATATATATATATATATATATATTCATACTAAAACATTTTGAACTATTGCAATGGCCTGTTAGACTACCTCAAAAAGCACTTGTCGTAAACCAACATTGCATGGCCAGGCTTTGAATCACACTGTGTGCATTAAGGTATGGCTGAAAACACAATCTACACCTA
The DNA here is from genome assembly GCF_040412425.1 of Macrobrachium rosenbergii. Taxonomy (NCBI): domain Eukaryota; kingdom Metazoa; phylum Arthropoda; class Malacostraca; order Decapoda; family Palaemonidae; genus Macrobrachium; species Macrobrachium rosenbergii. The sequence goes on from NC_089764.1 coordinate 12,392,775, forward strand.
CAATGTGCGCTAACACTTCACCTGTACCCCTAAGAGGCATGACCATAAACCCTTTGCCTAGAGTTTGGTCAAATTCCAGGATTTACGGGAAGAATATTTATTTACCATCACTAAGCATTCATTCAGAAGAGGTAAAAATAAACTTTCACTTTCTTTCTTGAACCGGGAAAATTCATAAAAGCTTTACGCAATCAGTACTGGAATTTGTGCACCCATAAACTGAACAATTATTCTGACCGTGCATATTACTCAGTAAAATAGAATTTAGACCAATTTTAAGCAACAAGAGTCACTTGACAAACCTTAGGTATGAAAAACTACAAAGAAGTCTCATTTCCATACTTGGGTTATGCTTTCACGACCTACTCTACTCATGCAAATTTCTTATTTGAGCAGCAATTACGATGTTCCAACACTCTGAAACAAAGGGAAAAATAAGAAATTACTTTTGTGCCCTTCAGATGTCATGTTAAAATAGATATTTGCCACCCATTGATAACACAATTACAGTTGAATATTTTCATTTTTGTGGAATGTACTGGGAAAATTTCATTTCAACCAGTATTGACCAAATTAAGCAAAAGAGTCACTTGAGGGAATATAATTTAACTTTAGCTAGATAGGCAAAAAAGCATTTTTGCCACACAAGCAATATCAAAATATACCAGTTACATACATTGTGTACAATTAAAATTTACTGCCCTTCAAATCAAAATAATATACCAGTTACAGGAATTGTGTACAATTTAAATTTACTTAACAATCCGACAATTAACACTTCAGATTAGGATTAGTTTCCATAAATACATTACTTTCCTCCCCATGGTCATATATCACAAATACATACAATATTATTGTAGATTGTACTGTAAAACGATCTGTATCCTGAGCACCAGAGACCAAAACTTTACCCAAAATACTACGAAATTGAAAATCATCTGAATAAAGAGTCAGATAATGCGTTTTACGTCTAGTTATTTCCTATTTTATTAAATTCGTAGCCACTCAGCAAACAAAGAACCATATCAGCTATCATTCAACAGAGCTGTTTTTAAAAGCCTTCCTTTCCTCCTTTATTTTTACTTTGGCTACAGATGCACTGAACCACGTGTTATGGCAAACTTATTCCCTTCCTTAATCCGCTTAAAGGCGCACGAAAAGGAATGAAATGAAGAATGCTTGAATTTTGAAGAAGAAAAACAAAACCTAAAATAGAATAAAAGTAGAAGAAGGAGAGAATATATTCACAATTCCTGCAAGATCTCAATCCAAGATCTTTTTGAGGAAAGCTGATGAGGCATCACACTTCATTTGGGACAATGGATCCTAAATCATTCACAGTTTCAGGTTTAATGAGGCACTTGATGCGTGGTACTTGAAACGCTTTAGGGCAGTGGTTCCCAAACTTTTTTTGGCCACGCCCCACCTAATCACCTCTAAAATCCTGATGCCCCTGTGCTGATATATAATTCTTATCATTCAAAAATTGAACTCCTATTCAAGTCAAGGAAGCCTAAAAAACCATTGACTTGGTGTAAACAAGCTTCCAAAGAACATGGCCTCCGTGGAAGAGAAAAATAAAAGAACCAAGGGAAGAAATTACTAAGAAATTGTAAAAAAAGAAAATTAAGTGATATTGAATTAATAATAATGATGACGATAATAATAATAAAAGAATATTCACTGGAAAAGAAGAGAGGGAAAGAGTGAGAACATAGAATATTAAAATATCTGTGGATTGTCTCATACGAAAACAGCAAATAAAGTTTCAAAACTTACAGGTTAGAATTGAAATGTATACAATAGAAAATAATTTGAATTTAAGCTCTTTTCTGTAATACTTCGATCATCTGAATTACTGTACAACAAAATAAAGGTTCCTATCAAATGCAAAATACAGTTTGAGCTCACCTCAAGATAAGATTACTAATGTTAGTCTTAGTGAGATCGTTGTGCTTCATGCTTGCTGAAGAGAGATTTTGTTAGGCACTACTTTAGTCAGCTTCAGTCTCATATCACCTCGTTTAGCGATATCCAGTCGATTTCTTTTCTTCAGTAGCAAATCATTTACAGCACTAAAGCCACATTCAGTTAATATGAAGATGGGAAGGGTAGCAACAGTTTCCTTGTAAAGCTGGTTGAATTTGAGCACTTGGTTTCTGCCTCATCACAAAGCCATGCCATCACTCCTTTTATATTGCATAAAGTTTTAATTGACGTATCATTATCATTTTGTATTTCCGAGAGTTCTTCTTGGTACTGCATTGAAACTGTGCAAGCCATTTGATGGTTGTAATAATGATGGTGATGATATATTATAATTATAGTACATATGTAATTACACATGTACATACAAGTATTTTTAAGTAATCATACTGTATATACACCGTACGTATTAAACTCGCACACACACACTCTACTCACACACTTGCTCGAGAAAATTCACTGTTAATAACTCATTCTCGAATTGCCACCTTAAAAATCAGATTGCCCAGCCCCACGTTGGGAACCACCGCTCTAGGATGTTCTGCAATGACAATAGAACGCGCCTGTTGAGGAATGATAACCATCTCGTTCCTCGTTCCTCTTGTCCAGGAGTTTCATCTGCTCTCCCCACTATCTCAAAAGAAACCTTCCCCCACCGCACCAACCACGTCCACTTAGTCTGCCTGCAGCAACTCTTTCATCCTGTTTCTTTTACTGTCGTTGTAGCTGCTTATTCCGTAATTGTGTTCTAATGGGGCTTTCTGCTCCTTTGGGACACGAGGAAGGAATGGAGAACTACCATTTTTGCCCACTCCAGTCGTAATTGTTCCTCTGTTTTAAATACCTTTATGCAAAACATGTAGGTTGCCTTAGTACAAGATACTTTTTCATGTGTAGTTATTTATCTTGTCATTTATTTTACAGTAAAGATCAGTGTTAGATTTCCACAAACACAACTGATGTGCAAGCGATATATAAGTTATACAAAAATTAAGATTTTAGTAATTAGTAATGATGACATATTTACTCACATTGCCTCTTAACTAATCACAAATGCAACATTATGTTTTTCGTTTATACTAATAATAACGATTAATTTTATGATATATATCTCTTGCTAATGACAAGTCAATAAACATGATTTGCATTTATGAAAGTAATTATTTTTTCAATTACTTTCATAGTTACAACTGGGTGAGAAATTTGATAGTTTAAGGAAAAAGTTGTACGAAAATTAAATAAGGCAGTACAGATGAAATTCCCTCAGTCATAGAAGAAGTTGATTTAAAAAAAAAGTAGACAGGAATAAATAGAATAGATGATGGTAGGATGGGAAAATAGGAGTTTGAAAGAATATGTGAAGTTACGAAGGTACAAAGGTTTGGAAGAAGGATTGTTGAGCAAAGTTCCATTTATGGAACACTGCAATTGCGTGCGATCTAAATAAAAAATGAAAGAAATGAGATGAAGATTTGAGTATATTTGAATGACTGAAAGTGTGAGAAATATGGAGATACGCAGAGGTGACATCACTGTTGGTTTCACTGAGACTTTAGATAAGTGTGTTTCCAGATGGCCGACATCACGAAAAAATAGATGATGATAGGTTGGTGAAAAGAGTTTGTACATCGGAAATGTTGGAAAGAAGGCAAAAAAAAGAAATAGAGTACGCGCTGGAACAGAAGCGCCCTTTTTTCCAAAGGTGAGAAAGTGCGTGCAGGTTGTTGTGGATAAGAAAATGAGTTGGATAGCCTGAAAATGACTTTTCTGGTTCATCTTTTTAAACAGCAAACTTAGGTGCAGTTTTCATTGGTTCATGACTGTTTAATCAACTAATTAAACCTCCCTCTTATTACGTGGATCTCAAGTTTATATAAAACGACTCCTTCATTACCTTTATTCCGACAGGATAATTCCCATGATCAAATTTTTGAATCAACTTCCTACTCGATCTAATGAATTCCGGGAACTCGATTTTGCGGTACAGCACGTTGTATCTTTCATTCAATGATTTTTTTGGTGCTCTAAATCTTTACATCAGTTTTCCTTCCATCTTTAGTCATTTGATATTCAAGTTGACTTCAAAAAGAAGCCGCTCGACTCCTGAGGCTGACTTAAGCCTGTATGATCCGTTCATTTAGACAGAAAAAAAGCTCAATATCTTTTCAAAATAAAACAGTACGGTTAACCCCTATGCCACCTTACTTCAGTCTATAGGAGGCCAGAATACAGAGCTATTGCAATTAAGGTACCATGGAAAACAAGAACACTTACAACAGCCCTGTTTACTTGCTGACGTCAAGTCATTCTTTATGAATATATACAAAGTGAGATATTATGTTGTGTATTATATTTCGTCATCGCTACTACTGGACCGCTAGGTTTCCAATTGCGGCTTTACTGTGGTGCCACGCGTAAAGTAGGCTAAAACCTGCATGGAAAAAGGAATTTTGCCTCCAACTGCACATGTCAGTGACAGGGGAAACTTGCGCATGTTAGAGACTTCTATTTCTCTGACAATATCGCCTTTCAGAGAATGCTGACCTCCGAACAAACCTAGTTCAGGTTCGTTGTCTGTTGTAGCGGCAGGAGAAAATACAGTCTAATAATATTTTGTTAATAACATTCCAGAGCCATTGGTTGAGTTAAGTCATAGACTGAAATTACCTCGTTATTCATTCATTCATTCTTATTTGCTACCTTCAAGGGTTTTCAATTACCTAAGAATTCGCTAGACGTTCACATATTAGATCTTAAAATTGCTTATGTAGTACGTTTCAGCAATTCGGAAACCCTGTTCGGTTTACAAATCAACAGTGGAGAGAGAGAGAGAGAGAGAGAGAGAGAGAGAGAGAGAGAGAGAGAGAGAGAGAGAGAGAGAGAGAGAGAAGAGGTGTTGCTCGATTAAGCATGCCTTATCCAACTTGTCGAGAAATACAGAAATATGGAGATATTTTCTCGAACATTGCAGATATGTTTCAAATTTTGTCAAAGGGAATATCATACACAAGCTTCAAAAATCCTGACGGTGATTTGTCAGTCCTTTTGAAAAGAAAAGTGGTATTAATGGGGCGTCAAATAGTCAAGTCGAAATCCATTAACCTTTCCGTCATTGCCAGAAGTAATGATGGAACACTGATGGAAGCCTACCGCTTTTTGTCGTTCAACTTAGATTAGATTTTTTTTTATTTACTCCTTCCAATAGCTATCAGTACAGTTTAATAAATGAACTCTACTAATGTGAAAGAAGACCTGAAAAATTCAACTAATAAATTTCGATGATGATTGTCTATTTTAATAAAAATCCCAGCGAATGTGGTGTGATATAAGACAGGTGACAAAGAGAATTAACACTGATAGGCAATCCACATCCTGAATTACATTTTTGTCAGTTTCTCATTTGCCAAGATTTTTGTGTCCGTTTCTGGTTAAGAGAAAGAACAAAATAATGAACTCCAATACTTTATATATTCTAAATCATAATGGAAGTCTGGTGAATTATTTTATTACATAAAATCTAATTTAAAGACTCGAAAATCAGGTACTATTTCAGTACAACCATGATGATTCAGTCAAATCACTCTCTTCTTGTTTTCATGTGAGGTGAATTGAGGTGCACAAGGTCGCAGTTACAGTCCCATTGCTCTTGCTTTTTTTTGTGGCTTTCATTACTTTATCATGGACAATCTACTTTGTTTTCTATTTCAACATGTATTAACAATGCAAATTTAATTTGCAAGTGCGCATGGCAAAAGTTTTCGAATTCGCTGAATATAAACGAAAAGAACACTTCGGCCGAAATTAAATGGGAGAATTTACTGCTGGTCTTTTTACAACTCAACAGTATTCCGCTTTCTTTACTTAAAAAAAAAATAATAAAAAAAAACTAAGTGCGTCTTTCTCAAGGATTTCAAACCATGAAATAAATCAGAAATTCAGATAATGGGAAAAGTTACGTTATATACAAAAATATTCTGCTGGTTGATACAAAAGAAGATTTTCTTTTTACATATAACAAAAAGAAGATTTTCAGTTTGTTACATGTAAAAAGAAAATTCCATATACGCCCAAAAGATTTATTATAAATTATACTCAGCCAGTACATCGCTAGCTCTTTCTTAAACAAATGCCAACGCCCAAATGTAACTGGCAATCAATATTGAACTCTTCTGAAAGCGTTGAGGATCCATATGGAATCTCGGGGAGGATCTGCGCATCAGTCTTCCCTTGACAGGAAATCAGCAATAATGATCTGAGTAGCCTACCTACAAGGTTCTGGCTGGTTTTGGTTTCTCCACTAAGCGCCCATAACTGAAGTATCTATTTTGGAAATTTGCAACTCTAATGATAAATGTGGTGCAGAATATACAGTAGTTCCTTTCCTACTAATGTATAATTTTTCTGATTATTATACAACTTAGCCTCTTCGAAAAGACAACTAGGGAAATCCAGTTTAATCGTATTCTTAGTGAAAGAGAACAATAGTACCTGCAAGAACGTTTGCATAAATAACAATTACAAGTTCCTCATGGAAATTAGGGTTTCCACAATTGGGAAGTCTCTAAGAGATGTAAGATTACTTCCAGCAAGAATTTGAGAAATGAACTTTCCCTTTTTCAGCAGAAAATCAGATAATATTCAACCATCCAACGAATCGTGGAAATGACTGAAGGGTTTGGGCAATAAAAAAAAAGGGGGACACAAAGTAAGATGACGGTTTCATGTTATGTAGGGACAAGACCTCTCTTCCTTTAATGGTACTAACGAAGATAGGGTCTCTAATATGTGAAAGCGCTTTGAATGGACAGACAGAGATGGGGAAGGTTTTGTTCTTTTCCTGCTATAAACTTGTTGCAGAGAAGCAGAAACATTAACTTCTTCTACAAACTCTCTCTCTCTCTCTCTCTCTCTCTCTTTCAAGTTAAAGATATTCAAAATCACCCATCAACGTGCTTTCCCAAGTATTTACGACGCTCTTCATACAATACGGTTATAGCCAGGTATGTTATTAGGACTGATTTACACAATAGACAAGTTTACTTGAACCGACAAACAATTTTAACAAACATAATTATGCTCCTAGTGTGCATGTGTATACATCACCTAGAAATCATTCATCAGAATTTATTCGAAGACTTATACGAGCCGAACAACCTTTAGAATATTCACAAATGAGATTCTAATTCATGCCACTCAAACCGGGACGCGCTCTGGGGCTAGTGAATACTTTCAAATAGCATATTTCCCGCCACCTTCTCTTCTGGCAAACAAAGGAATCGAAATGCCACCAATTCCAGAAGGCCTGCTTCACTGACTCTTAAGCACTCCAGTGAAGGGTTCCCCCATTCAGTTACAAAATAAAGTCGACCCATGAAATATTCTAAGCCGCCTTGCCGTTCAGTATACCTTTGAAGAATGGCAATTTCAGCAATATCATGATGACTAGGAACGAGAAAATTTCAAATATTTCAATTGTCAGTCTCTACAAAATTCAGGTTTCAAAAAGGGGGATAAGATATAAGAAACGTAATACACCCTAGAACATTATGAAAAAAATCTTTGTTTTACGACAGTAGCTAAAATGTAATCAGGTTCCTGAATCGATATAAATACATGTACTTTCCCAGGTTCCTGAATCGATATGAAGTACATGGATTTTCTCAGGTTCCTGAATCGATATGAAATACATGGATTTCCCAGGTTCCTGAATCGATATGAAATACATGTACTTTCCCAGGTTCCTGAATCGATATGAAATACATGTACTTTCGCAGGTTCCTGAATCGATATGAAATACATGTACTTTCCCAGGTTCCTGAATTGATATGAAATACATGGATTTTCCCAGGTTCCTGAATCGATATGAAATACATGTACTTTCCCAGGTTCCTGAATCGATATGAAATACATGTACTTTCCCAGGTTCCTGAATCGATATGAAATACATGGACTTTCCCAGGTTCCTGAATTGATATGAAATACATGGATTTTCCCAGGTTCCTGAATCGATGTGAAATACATGGACTTTCCCAGGTTCCTGAATCGATATGAAATACATGTACTTTCCCAGGTTCCTGAATTGATATGAAATACATATACTTTCCCAGGTTCCTGAATCGATATGAAATACATGGACTTTCCCAGGTTCCTTAATCGATATGAAATACATGGACTTTCCCAGGTTCCTGAATCGATATGAAATACATGGATTTTCCCAGGTTCCTGAATCGATATGAAATACATGTACTTTCCCAGGTTCCTGAATCGATATGAAATACATGGATTTTCCCAGGTTCCTGAATCGATATGAAATACATGTACTTTCCCAGGTTCCTGAATTGATATGAAATACATGGATTTTCCCAGGTTCCTGAATCGATATGAAATACATGGACTTTCCCAGGTTCCTGAATCGATATGAAATACATGTACTTTCCCAGGTTCCTGAATTGATATAAAATACATGTACTTTCCCAGGTTCCTGAATCGATATGAAATACATGGACTTTCCCAGGTTCCTTAATTGATATGAAATACATGGACTTTCCCAGGTTCCTGAATCAATATGAAATACATGGATTTTCCCAGGTTCCTGAATCGATATGGAATACATGTACTTTCCCAGCTTCATGAATCGATATGAAATACGTGGATTTTCCTAGGTTCCTGAATCGATATGAAATACATGGACTTTCCCAGGTTCCTGAATCGATATGAAATACATGGACTTTCCCAGGTTCCTGAATCGATATGAAATACATGGACTTTCCCAGGTTCCTGAATCAAAAAGAAATACATGTACTTTCCAAGGTTCCTGAATCGATATGAAATACATGGATTTTCCCAGGTTCCTGAATCGATATGAAATACATGGACTTTCCCAGGTTCCTGAATTGATATGAAATACATGGATTTTCCCAGGTTCCTGAATCGATATGAAATACATGACTTTCCCAGGTTCCTGAATCGATATGAAATACATGGACTTTCCCAGGTTCCTGAATCGATATAAAATACATGTACTTTCCCAGGTTCTTGAATCGATATGAAATACAACTTTCCCAGGTTCCTGAATCGATATGAAATACATGGACTTTCCCAGGTTCCTGAATCGATATGAAATACATGTACTTTCCCAGGTTCCGGAATCGATATGAAATACATCTCTTTCCCAGGTTCCTGAATCGATATGAAATACATGGACTTTCCCAGGTTCCTGAATCGATATGAAATACATGTACTTTCCCAGGTTCTGAATCGATATGAAATACATGGACTTTCCCAGGTTCCTGAATCGATATGAAATACATGGACTTTCCCAGGTTCCTGAATCGATATGAAATACATGGACTTTCCCAGGTTCCTGAATCGATATGAAATACATGTACTTTCCCAGGTTCCTGAATCGATATAAAATACATGGACTTTCCCAGGTTCCTGAATCGATATGAAATACATGTACTTTCCCAGGTTCCTGAATCGATATGAAATACATGGACTTTCCCAGGTTCCTGAATCGATATGTAATACATGGATTTTCCCAGGTTCCTGAATCGACATGAAATACATGTACTTTCCCAGGTTCCTGAATTGATATGAAATACATGGACTTTCCAAGGTTCCTGAATCGATATGAAATACATGTTCTTTCCCAGGTTCCTGAATCGATATGAAATACATGTACTTTCCCAGGTTCCTGAATCAATATGAAATACATGTACTTTCCCAGGTTCCTGAATCGATATGAAATACATGGATTTTCCCAGGTTCCTGAATCGATATGAAATACATGGATTTTCCCAGGTTCCTGAATCGATATGAAATACATGTACTTTCCCAGATTCCTGAATCGATATGAAATACATGGACTTTCCCAGGTTCCTGAATCGATATGAAATACATGGATTTTCCCAGGTTCCTGAATCGATATGAAATACAGGGATATCCTAGGTTCCTGAATCGATATGAAATACATGTACTTTCCCAGGTTCCTGAATCGATATGAAAGACATGTACTTTCCCAGGTTCCTGAATCGATATGAAATACATGGACTTTCCCAGGTTCCTGAATCGATATGAAATACATGGATTTTCCCAGGTTCCTGAATCGATATGAAATACATATACTTTCCCAGGTTCCTGAATCGATATGAAATACATGTACTTTCCCAGGTTCCTGAATCGATATGAATTACATGGACTTTCCCAGGTTCCTGAATCGATATGAAATACAGGGATTTCCCAGGTTCCTGAATCGATATGAAATACATGGATTTTCCCAGGTTCCTGAATCGATATGAAATACATGTACTTTCCCAGGTTCATGAATCGATATGAAATACATGGACTTTCCCAGGTTCCTGAATCGATATGAAATACATGGACTTTCCCAGGTTCCTGAATCGATATGAAATACATGTACTTTCCCAGGTTCCTGAATCGATATGAAATACATGGACTTTCCCAGGTTCCTGAATCGATATGAAATACATGGACTTTCCCAGGTTCCGGAATCGATATGAAATACATGGACTTTCCCAGGTTCCTGAATCGATATGGAATGCATGGATTTTCCCAGGTTCCTGAATCGATATGAAATACATGTACTTTCCCAGGTTCCTGAATCGATATGACATACATGAACTTTCCCAGGTTCCTGAATCGATATGAAATACATGGATTTTCCCAGGTTCCTGAATCGATATGAAATACATGTACTTTCCCAGGTTCCTGAATCGATATGAAATACATGGATTTTCCCAGGTTCCTGAATCGATATGAAATACATGGATTTTCCCAGGTTCCTGAATCGATATGAAATACATGTACTTTCCCAGGTTCCGGAATCGATATGAAATACATGTACTTTCCCAGGTTCCTGAATCGATATGAAATACATGGACTTTCCCAGGTTCCTGAATTGATATGAAATACAGGGATTTTCCCAGATTCCTGAATCGATATGAAATACATGGATTTTCCCAGGTTCCTGAATCGATATGAAATACATGTACTTTCCCAGGTTCCGGAATCGATATGAAATACATGGACTTTCCCAGGTTCCTGAATCGATATGAAATACATGGATTTTCCCAGGTTCCTGAATCGATATGAAATACATGGACTTTCCCAGGTTCCTGAATCGATATGAAATACATGGATTTTCCCAGGTTCCTGAATCGATATGAAATACATGTACTTTCCCAGGTTCCTGAATCAATATGAAATACATGTACTTTCCCAGGTTCCTGAATCGATATGAAATACATGAACTTTCCCAGGTTCCTGAATCGATATGAAATACAGGGATTTCCCAGGTTCCTGAATCGATATGAAATACATGGATTTTCCCAGGTTCCTGAATCGATATGAAATACATGTACTTTCCCAGGTTCCTGAATCGATATGAAATACATGGACTTTCCCAGGTTCCTGAATCGATATGAAATACATGTACTTTCCCATGTTCTTGAATCGATGTGAAATACATGTATATTTTAGTTCAGTTACATTCTATATTTACAGTCACTCTTATTTATTGTCCTTTTTATTATTAGTTTTGAATTACTAGGTTGAAAGGAACTCCCGAATGCAAAACTGGGTGATTGTTTCTGGAGAAAATATATTTGTGTGAATTGTGACTTGTTTTGTCTCCTGCAATAAAGCCGAGGTTTCTCATTTTTTATTGGACTTTAAATCTCAGTCTTAAGATTTGAGATGAAGACTTATTGTTCACTTTTTTCTTGAGAAATAGAAAAGTCGCTGATATCTAATTGTCTTTATTTTGATGTTCTTTGATTAATACATTTATGGCCTCTGTCCTGAAAATTTTTGAGTTATGATAAAGTTACCTGAAGAAGCGAAGTAACATTTTAGTAGTAATTCTTTTTCGGGTTTATTCGTTGAATTCATTTAATATACCTAACGAAAAATAACATTCGGAAATATTTAATTCCTGAGTGGAAATGATTGACCGAAACTTATCATTACTAATCTGGCTTTTATAAAGAAGTTTTACACAAAAGAAGGACATTTTTAATAACTCGCACGGCTATTCGTGTAAATGAGATAGAGAATATTCTCTCGACTAACGTTTAAAGCTGAGCGTTGGATAACTGAGTGAAGTGCAATAAGCATCAACTTTGTGAAATTCATCACAGGTAAATGGGGAAGGTTTACAGGTACTGTAGATCAAATATTTACGACATAAAAATCATTACCCTTTTAATACTGATGCTTTTTTGCTAATCCTTCATACTTACAAGGGTCCAAGACTTTCAGTGTGGCTGACCAGTGTTTGCAGGGATCATCAAAATATGGAAAAGATCCAAAGGAATGAGCGAGATGAATAACTGTTTCAGTTGATAGAGATTAAGGTGATAGAAGCGACTGCATATCGACATAACATTACCGAGTACTTAAAATGGTAAAAGGTGATAATGGCAGAATATTCGGACATGTTTAGACTCCTATAAGTGTTATCCTTCGCGTGTTAAAAATTAAAACGAAAATAGAGATTAAATAAACCGCAACAGCGATAATTACTAAGATTTTCGTACAGTATCTTTCCAAAACAATAATAATAGAAGTACAGTAAAATTATTTTTCAGAAATTTTGGTGCAATGTTACGCGATTTTGTCCAAAAGATTCAAATCAGTTTGGCTGAATTCTATTTATCAGTTGGTATTTGAATATAAATGATACTTCAATCACAGGACAGATGGCAATCTCCTCTCACAGTGGCAACTCAACTCTAGTTATATTGATAAAACTGAAATCAAAAAGTAATATGTCCTGTGGCTTGTACTGAAATGCTTCTGTTTTGTTTTTTATTCTTTTCTTTTGGTAGAGGGGTGGGGAGGTAGGGTAAAGGACCTTATTAGGTTCTGTTGCGGTAACATAAAGCATATGTTGGTTCCAAATGTTCCTTCCTTTTCAGGCCTCTGACGAGGAGATTGCGAGAGCCATTAAAGGTTTAAGTTCAAAGGATATTAAATATTAGAAACAAAATAATACTAACAATTGACACAGTCGGATAATCCCGATTTTCTTGTCCAGTTGAACTAAAGCATAAACTTGAAGAGTCTCTAAGCAGAGGTTTAGCTAAACTTAGTATAAGCTGCAAATTACATTGCAGGAAAATGAACACTAACATCACTCAAATTACGGATGGTACTAAACCATCTCTTTTCCTTGACAGTGTTTCTTTTGCTAGATGTAACTCGGAATATCAAAATTCTTAATTGCAAATTAATTGAACATATCCTGTCATTCTTCTTCAAATACAGAAAAAAAGACGTACTGGAAAAACTTTTCGCGATTTTCAGAGACCTCTCCATCCTCACTGACAAAAATAGTTCTGTAAATTCTTTGGTACTGACCTCTGGCCTATTCGTTCAACCAGCTTACTGCGCATCCTTTTCCAGTTTTTATAATAATCTGATCATCCATGAGTTCATATCTCCCCAGACTGTGTATACAGTGCACTATGCAGCTCTAGATATGCAGTTAATTCTAAAGACTTTTCTTTTGTGAGGTCCAGTATCACACAGTTTAATAAAGGTTCTTTATCAAAACCTTTATTATAGGATGGCCTGACTAGACTCTGGAACCTCAAAAGTTCAGGTACGAATGGCCTTTTTTTGCAAAACAGGCTCACATAAATCTCATTTCACGGATTATTTGTTTCATCTTATCTGTTTGCTTATTTCTTTCATATAGTTTATTCTTTACTTGTGTAAATCGATTTGCGTATATAGTTGCTTTCAAGATCTTAGTATGAAGCTCTGGACTGTCTTTCAGTTAGCTTATAGGACTTGTGGCATTCCGCTTTACTAACCAGGTCAGTTTGGCTAATAATAATAATAATAATAATAATAATAATAATAATAATAATAATAATAATAATAATAATAATAATAATAATAATAATAATTGTCCGTATAATCATCAAGTTTTTAATGATTTATTACATATATACAGTATATGTATATATATATATATAATATATATATATATATATATATATATATATATATATATATAATATTATATATCATATATATGTGATCGAAAATATATACAATATATATAATATATATTGATAAATTATATATATATATATATATATATATATATATATATATATATATATACATTTATATGCGCATATATCTTCATACACATACATCCATATATATATATATATATATATATATATATATATATATATATATATATATATATATATATATATATATATATATATATATATATATATATATATATATATATATATATATATATATATATATATATATATATATATATATATATATATATATATATATATATATATATATATATATATATATATATATATATATATATATATAACTTTATGCTGTGACTGGAAAAGGACCATATTCATGGAAATTGGTTCTGTCTTCTTTGTCCTCAACTTCAGTGATGGATCTTCGATAACATACTTTGCTCTGTTTCATAAAGGAATTATTCTGAATAATTGTAGTACATATCAATGATATAGTCATTTAGTCGCCTTATTGTATCAGTTAAAAAATGAGCTTACGTCCACGAGCAATTGGAAAGTATCACAGGGCTTTTCGTAATAATAACCAATATAATAATGTGCTACAATATTCACAAGAATCTTTTTCAAAATGGGGTAAACTTTTTTTACAATATAAAAAAGAAAGATTCTTGTGAAGGGTTCGCGGAAACCTCCATCCACCCTTGAACTTGGAGATTTTCTTCTCCTGGCCAAAAGCTTCCTTCTTCTATGATACCTTTAAATTGTCCCTAAGGATCGCTGCGATATTTTTGAGAGTGGGCGCAGAGCTGGGGAGGGAGGGGGCGATTGAACTGCGAGTGTAGGCAGAATTCTAAAAGATTAAAACGGTGGAGAGAGAGAGAGAGAGAGAGAGAGAGAGAGAGAGAGAGAGAGAGAGAGAGAGAGAGAGAGAGAATTTTAACAGAAAGAAGGTGAATAAAAGAATTTAACTCCGATAGCCAGGAATATATTTTTGACATTTCTGCCTTGGAAAGATATAATTTGCTTTAGAGAGAAATTTCGAAATTTGTATCAGACTGGCAGGTTTTGTGGGGTCTTATTTCTTTTGGATACACCAAGAATATAACGCCAGTGATACCTAGGTAAAAATACAATAGCACCAGAGGCAATGAAAATTAGAAAAATGAATATGTATGTGACGTAGTAGTAGTAGTAGAGGTAATAATAATAATAACAATAATAATAATAATAATAATAATAATAATAATAATAATAATAATAATAATAATAATAATAATAATTCCTGTACCATGAAAAAACTTTATCAATAATAAACAAATCGTTTAAAGACTGCATTTTTTTTTTAAACTCATGTATGTCATTGTTAGAATTTCTCTCTTTCAAAGTGATACCTAACGTGGGACACATTGCCAACTCACTGTCACTTCAGCTCCGTCTTAAGGTCATAAATCTCTTTTTACTCATTTGATATTAATCTGCCTATTGATATCCCAAACATGTTCAGGTCACAAATCAGAAATAACCAGTAACATTAATTTCTCTTGAATGCTTTTCATTTTGATAATGGGGAACTTTCTGTCTTCTCTTGTGATGCCGGATACATTTAACGCTTGTCTGTTTGAAGGGACTGTTTGATATTCGTTACGGAGGTAATTCCATTAATGAAATATTGCTGGATGTAACAGGGTTTATTTTGCTATTATAGTATTCAAGGTCATTTCATAATAACGTCAGATTTTGAATGCTATTTGTTGCCTTTTGTAAAAATTCTTTTGCTGACCGAATTGTAAGAGTGTGTTTCGACTGTAGCCTCTTTGCTAAGCTAAAATTCCCGAATCTCTTCTAAAGTTTATGTATCATATATCAGAGAGAGAGAGAGAGAGAGAGAGAGAGAGAGAGAGAGAGAGAGAGAGAGGTATATCTTAGTTTAACCTGACCACTGAGCTGATTAACAGCTCTCCTAGGGCTGGCCCGAAGGATTAGATTTATTTTACGTGGCTGAGAACCAGCTGGTTACCTAGCAACGGGACCTACAGCTTATCGTTGGATCCGAACCACATTATGACGAGAAAATAACTTCTATCACCAGAAATAAATTCCTCTAATTCTTCATTAGCCGGGTAGGAGAGTCGAACGCTGGGCCAACAGCGTGCCAGGCGACAGCTCTATCCACCCCTCCAACGAAGAACTAGAGAGAGAGAGAGAGAGAGAGAGAGAGAGAGAGAGAGAGAGAGAGAGAGAGGGTTTGTGGGAGGACACTAACTATTAACACAGAGTCGTCAAGGAAATTTATTCAGTCAAATCTTTCCTATAAGATAAAAAGTAAAACGGTCCCCCATGCCATTCTTTGCTAATTGTTCTGGGTATATTGCATTAGCACTACCATAATTATTTCTTATGCTTTTTAACGAGGTTGATTAGTATACAGCTTTCATATTCTTGCAACGAAATGTAATGCAGAAGCGTCTCGAATATAAATATATATATATATATATATATATATATATATATATATATATATATATATATATATATATATATATATATATATATATATATATATATATATATATATATATATATATATATATATATATATATCAGGCCATAAAATAACGTTTAAGATCCAGTTCACAGTACCCTGGGAATAACAAACCTTTAAGAGGAACTAACAGAGACAGCCGTGTGATCAAATTCACAATCTAACATTGTTTGTAAACCAATTAAATTGCATGTATATATATAAATATATATATATATATATATATATATATATATATATATATATATATATATATATATATATATATATATATATATATACATATGTGTGTGTGTGTGTAAATGTATATGTAAATATATATATATATATATATATATATATATATATATATATATATATATATATATATATATATATATATATATATATATATATATATATATATATATATATATACATATATATATATATATATATATATATATATATATATATATATATATATATATATATATATATATATATATATATATATATATACTTTATTTATATTACAGGTAAACTTTAGTATTGTATTTTGATTACCAAAGTAGATTTGTGGGAAGAATTTTATTACATCTCAGAGAGCACCTTTCCAGATAGTTAATATACTACATAAAAAATGGAATAGAAATATGCCATTAAAGCTACTTTGAAGGAAAATGGAATACAGTGGAAGAGAGAGGAAAAATATTTGTAGATGAAATCATACTAAACAGGACAAAGGAAATAACGTATTTTGGAATATCAGAAACAAGAACATGTGAAATGAAAAGATATCAGTGATAAAAGCTAGTGATGAAATATAGTAAGATATTGGTGATTAGAACACAATCACTCAAGCAGAAATATAATTTTTTTTTTTTATATCTTGAAGAGAAGTTCTCCGTACTTTTACCATCGCACGTGAAAGTAAAAAAACAAAAAGTAAAAAAAATCAGCTTCCTATGAAATGATAAGTAATAATTATAGCCGCCATCTTAGGTGCACCCAGGAAACTTAACGAAACTACCTGGCAGTTCTTTTACCTCTGAGCGCTCTATAATTTTCCTTCTGATATAACTCATAAAAACTCTCATTCTGTACTAGTTTCATTGATATTTTAAACTTTTATCTATTAATGCCAAATATCGTCGACATTTTTGTATTCCACATATTCTTATTTTCTTTATGCCTGATAGAAGTGAATGCATGAACCTCTACATTCAGAGAGAATAAGAAATGAAATAAAATTGTAGTAGAATTTCATGAATTCTCAAGCCTTCACCATCAACTGATGACCGAGTGCCCCCTCTCTCTCTCTCTCTCTCTCTCTCTCTCTCTCTCTCTCTCTCTCGAGGACACTGTGTAACAGACTTCGAAAAGGAAAGTGTACTTTCTATTAAATATTCTGCTACTAATTCTACTACTGCTACGACCACTTCGGGATTGAAGACTACCACAGGTTCCCTTTATCTTGCAAAGAATTTTATATTAAAAATTCCATAAAAGATTTTCCACATCCTGCTCCCCTAATGTATACAGGGGCTCCCCATATTAAAAGAAATCGTTGTGGAATTTTCAATCACGTAGAAATAAATCAATGCCTTTTTTTAAGTTACTCATTCATTTGGTTATAAATTAATATTGCTATTATTACTGCGATTGTGACAGAGACGTTTCAGTTTGAATAACGAATACTAGCTTCTGGTATATGTAATTGTTATAAAAAACTAAATAAAAAAAAAATGTTTTATTTGCTCACCGTGTAGATGCGTATAGCCTATATCAATTCACGTACAAAATTTAGGCGAAATCCACGGTCAAAGTTAAGTATACCTTAGTTTAACCCTACCACTGAGCTGATTAACAGCTATCCTAGGGCTGGCCCGAAGGATTAGACTTATTTTACGTGGCTAAGAACCAATTGGTTACCTAGCAACGGGACCCACAGCTTATTGTGGAATCTGAACCACATTATAGGGAGAAATGAATATCTATCACCAGAAATAAATTCCTCTAATTCTTCATTGGCCGGCCAGAGAATCGAACGCGGGCCTAGGAAAGTGCTAGCCGAGTACGATATCGACCCATCCAATGAGAAACCGAAATCCACTATCATGTTCAATATTTTTTACTATATTCGCAAAAAGAAGACTTCTTTCCTTCAGGAGGAAACAAAAGGAGGATACTGAACTTTTTCTTTGTGAGTGAAAGTTTTCTCCTTTGAGGAGAAAGGTACAATAGTCTTTGGCACAAGGAAAAATTTATGAGCAAAAGCTGTTGTAGCAACTAAGTATGCGTGATTCACCTTTGACCTTGATTTCGTGGCCTACTGTATATGTAGGAGCGAACAAAACGGTTCCTTGGACGAAGAAGAGATTTAGCACAATTAAAAACGTAAGCTACAAAATCTAAGGCTGTGACCTGTTTAGCATTAGGTGTCACAAGATCAGGGTCATGGGTGCCTGAGCATAAGTGCCTAACGGGAAAGGAATTATGTCACTAAGAACTTGAAACAGACCATAGTTGGCGAAGCTTGTAGATAACTGACAGGACATTTTGAATTAAGAATTTAAAAATGCATAATGGCGATCAGAAGCTTCTTGAAGAAATTTTTTCTAATAGTTTGAAGTGATTGAGGTTAGGAAAAGCTGTGAATACTGGATACCTAATTGTTGTCATAAAAAAAGTATAATTTTTGCTTGATAATTGGTTCCATCACATAAGTAACTAATAACCGCACTTGAGTGGTGCATGCTGATAGCTCCCAAGCAGAGAACACTGGACTACGACAACATATAAGAAAATTTTGACACGAATAAGGTTGAACTTGAATGACATATTTCACAGACGAGGTAGAAAACAGCGAATACGAGTTTACTTCAAAATTTTAATATATATAGGTGTCGTCGTAAGTGGAATATCGCGCCTGGCCAACAGTAGCAAGAGCAGTTTAAAGGCCGCCACTAACGTTCAGTTATGGCTGCGCAGTCATACCTGTACAGTCGGCCTGTGCAGGCAAATTTTCATCACTAACGATACAGTCTGTTTCCTCAGTCCCCCGTAGCAGCCATGTCGTCAACACACGACACTCTGGCTGTAATTGGCTTGCTGATATAAAAAAGATTCATAGACGTCAAGTAAGATGTCCAGTGAAAGAGTGGTTGAAAAAAAAAAAAAAACTAATTCAGTACTCCCATGTGAATTTCTTAAGGATTTAAATTTGGCCTCAAGGACTTTCATAACGTTTATTGAATATTTTATGAATGAAGGAAGAGTTCCATGGCAAGATAATTGTGTTAATTAGGTTAGTAATTGTTCTTCATTACAAAGTTGACATACATAGGCCCAACACTGTTTTTCCCCTGTTTCGTTAAAATGCATAATACTGATTTCATTTTAAGAATGACTTTCTTATGACGTGTTACAAGGAGTGAACATCCATAGTTGACTACAGTTCCTTTGTTTCATTTGTGTGTTGAAAATCTAATTTCATTTCAAACTGGATTACATGGGATGTGAGCAAGAAGTAAACATGCATAGTCTAATATTGTTCTGTTTTTTTTTTTATTTATCAGAATGCTGAATGTTATTTTGTTCTCATTTTAAAAATGAATTTCATATATGATGCGTAATCATGAATAGACACATAATAGGCCTATTCTTGTTTTATATTATTTCGGCATAATGAATATTGAACCACATTTAAAAACTAACTTGCATCTTCAATCTTCAATCTTTTTTCTTTTTCATCAGCTTTATTATTCTGCCACTATCTCTCCCGACCCAGCGCTATCTATCTCTCTCCATCGCTTTTTCCTCTTTCGCGTAATTGTTTTTTAACTGAAGACGAAAACTTTCCAAGCGACATTCCTTCATGTTAAGAATAATAATGGCAATTAAAGAGATTTTTCGATATACATACATACAAACACACACACACACACACACACACACACACACACATATATATATATATATATATATATATATATATATATATATATATATATATATATATATATATTTATATATATTATGAACTTAACGTAATTATTTTTATATTTTTCAGTGCTTTTTTTGGGCCCATTAGAGTAAGTTTTTTTTTTTTCCAGTTTTGTTTATGTATGTCTCTTGAAGGCTGGACTGGGGTCTTTTCCTCCCCTCAAAGGGTAGTTGTAGTTTTAATAGACACGTCACCCATGAAAGTGTCTTTATCTTTTCATGTTTGAGGGTGCTTCGGCTGCTCGTCGCCCGTTTCTTTTCGTCTCCGCTGGTGATGCGGCAACCTTTGAGTGATCAGACCTCGGTTAACGGCTCCCTTTAGGAGGTTTTCAGCTCCCATACTCTCTGACGGCTTGTGGCAATTTGCTGAGATATTCCGAAGACGCCCTCGACGTTTGCTGCTGGTGGCCTCTTGGAGGTGTTGTTCCTTGTCACCCACTATGGACAGTATTGGTGCTGGGGTCTCTTCAGGTTGTGTAAGGGGTCGTGTGACGCCCTTCTTTGCAAATACGTACTTTTGGGGGCGAGCCTCGCCCGTCATTGCTCTTGCCCTCAGCTTGCTGAACCTCTGGAGTCGTTAAGGGGCCTCGCAAGGGCGAAGAAAATGGTAAGATCCCAGACCCTGTGTGAATTTATAACCATTCTTACCAATAGAGACTATCTGTGTTGAGTGCCTCCTGGGACAACTTTATTTCAGATGATTACCGGGACTACGATTGATCAATATCAATGCGGTGATTGATATTTTTTTATCGCAAATGTGTGTTAATTCGATTTTTTTAAGTTTGTAAATAATTAGGTTTAAGGTTTATTTCTTATTTTGTCTCTTACTATCACACCGACCCGTGTGTATGTGATTTCTATCTCCAGCTAATTTCTTTCTCTTTTACTTCAGTGTGCTAGTTAGCTAGGCGAATGTGTTTTTGAAATTGTAATTGTTTTTTTTTTCCTAAAGTGCAGTTTTCAAGGGATTTCTTTGTAATTTTAAGGTATTAGTTGTAATAAATAATCAAATTGTTCGTTTAGTGTCTCTGTAACCTCCTCTTTGAGAAAGTACTTTGAATTGTTTTTGTTCTGGTACGTGTCCTACTCATTTTCATAGTGGTAAGGGCTTTAAAGTAGATCAAAGAATCTCTGAACTCGTCATCATCTCATAGGGTTCATTACAATACATATAAAAGCCTTTGCCCACACGTCATACAAATTATTCCACAAGGTGAAAAAGGCTTTAAATTTGTATACATTTAACAAAGAAATTGGTTACGAGATAACAATGAAAAACTACCCAAATGTATTGTCCGATTATTGTTTTCTGTCTGGAAATCATATACATTTTTGATGGTGTGTTCTAGATCACTGGAATTAGTAAAATATACAGGGTGGGGCAGAACCAATTGAGCAGTTTTGAGGAGATATAACAAAGTAATGGAGGTACATAGAGAAGAAAGTGTATTATTCTCGAGGTTAGTATAACATACCATTTACAATTCTTATGTTCTGAAAATAATGTCAGGAAGATGGCGGCCGTATGGGCCTATCACTCCAAATTTTGAGATTGCACACCAACCGTAAGCTTAGGGGAATGTAGCGGTCTTTCCTGGATGATTTGGGGGTTATGTTCAGCCCAATAGCGGAAATTTTGCTTATTTACAGCCCACACAGAGGTGAAAATGTGCTTCATCACTACTGAAGAACGCTGCCTCGGGAACAATGTTTTCAAGCATGTTCTCACACAGATTTTGGCGATTGGCAAAGTCTGCTTGTTCAGTTCTTGAGCCATCATCATTTTGTAAGGATGGAAATTCAAATCCGTATCAGAATCCTCCTCAAACTGCGTGAGGAGATTTGCAAAACACGGCATGCCTTCGTGCAGAACGTCTTGGCGACTGGATGATTGCTGCTCTCACCCACTCGACATTTTCTGGTGTTCTGATGGACCTGCGTCGGCCATGTGTATATGTTCTTAGTGTGCTACCAGTTGCCTCCAACAAAGGAAATTGTGTTCGCCTGAGGAACAGCATTGTTGCGTGGAATATTGAACCGTCGCCGAAAAGCTCTCTGCGTTGCAATCACAGAGTGATTGTTCTCAAAATATGCGCGCACAGCAAAACCACGATGTACTCCCGTCCACACCATGTCGGCTACTGAAATGGGGATGTCTGAGGAGGCCAACAACACCACCCTCCCCAACCCCCTCCCTTCCCCTCGAGCATTGGCTCTTGTAAAAATATTGGTTCTAGTAGAACCCCTTGTCTTATTGGATGTTATCATTAATATACAAGGTAGAAGATCTCTCCACGTGTTTACATGAAGTCAGAAATTGAAAAAATAATGTATAAATATGAGGTTTATAAGCTGAGAGCCATATCACGTAACAAATCATGTCAAATGATCTGGCTATGGTGAATATTAAAAATGCTTATTAAACCGGCATACAGCACTGCTTTTTTTCTATGATTATAATTTAATGTATAAATAAGTTTGCTATCAAAATTTTCCCCAACTGAGCCTATGAACTTTCACTACAACAAAAAATAAAATAAAAAAATATTAAAATATAAAAGTAAACTATTTGAATAAAAAAAACAGGATAAAAGTTCTATAATTGCTAATAAGGAGAAAGTTAAGGAGTCATACGAGGATTATACGAATGCATCTTTGACGTAAACTCGAGAAGAAGACCACTCAAAGAACTTCAATCCGAACTATCGTAAATGCACTTACGCAACTTTCAATAGGAGCGGTGCTGGTGTCATGATGTCCACTTGAGCAAAGTTATATCAAAGATCCCGTTTTCTCATGCCAATGCTTCAGTGAAGTTTTTATTCCCTCTCCAGTGTGGAAGAACATTTGTGTTTTTGTGTGCTTGTTTGTTTGTTTGTTTTTTTGCGGTGTGTGAGTAGTAACAGGTAGCTTGCTATTATTTTCGCTTTTCACTCGAGAAATGAGAGCACCAACAACACGCAAGTAGCTTTTCAGAAGATTAAGGATGCCTTAGTAAATCCCCCAGTGTTGAAGTTTCCTGATTTGGAACGTCCTGCAGCTATGTAGGGGTGAAGAGATCGGGCACAAAGTAATAATTTGTAAAATATCCTATTGTCAGAGTTTCATTATCATTATCTCTTTTCTGCAATAATTGCAGAAATTCTTAATAATCTCCTCCCATTTTGGATAAGCCCTAATTTATTTCACATGACCCATATTATGAGTCGAATACCCCTTAGCTTCCACTAATTTTGGCTATTTCCTTTTTAACTCTTATCTTTTTGTTAAAGATGCTTGAAGCAGCTATGAAAGTGTTGATGGTGCCATCATATAAGCATAAGGGGCAACTTTCTTAATAATGGCGCTATTTTAATTTGTTTATCAGACTGTCTGCAACAGATAGTTATTGTTTACTAGATTAGCTGAAAGTTGACTTACTAGCCCATTTCACTGATGGTCACTCCAAATTCCGGCCGTGTTCTCATTGCTTTCAACAAATATGAATGCTTCTTTATCCTCAAAATTATCACAACATATGTATGTTTTAGACAAACGAAATTTAAGATGAATTTCTGGTTCTCATTTTCACCAGGTAACCTGGTTTTGTTTTCTTCTAATTGATGGTCTTTGAGGACTATCAATTACGTCTTAATTCCTCGCATTATTATAATGATTATCAGGAAAGGCCTTAAGTCAGAGTCCGAATAAGTGAGGAATAACTGAAGAATCGTTCATATTTCCTATATATAGGGGGAATTCTTTGCACATAAATTCTTTTCACATACTTTCCTATGCATAAGGAAATTTCTTGGAGAGTATTTTTCCCAATAACGAATTCAAATTATGCAAGAATGTTTTTGTTTCCAGATGAATAGTTTTCATCGTTTAATGTTTACCGATGTTTGTAGAGTATACCTTAATGCTTTAACGCTTAAAAACGCATAGAAATTAGTTATAAAGAGTAAAAACAATAGCATGTCATGAAAAACATTGGGCAATTATTAACTCTTCGTGTTTTTTCTATTTTATTTGATCACAGCGAATTATTTCTAGATGGTTGGTAGCGTGTAATTAAAGTGTCTCCTATTTTAATTTCTAAATTGTTGATTCAGTGGACTGTTTCAGGTCACTGACTAAATTGAATGTAATCACATAGTAATACGGCCGCTGAACAAGCAAGGTCCTTCTTTTTGTTGTCACGAGATTAAAATTAAACGCCGTTCGGTGAACCGTAAAATTACCGACAGAGTAATAAAAAAATTCGTTTTCTATTTTATTTCTGATTTTCATGAGATCTTCTGATAACATTTCAGAAATGGGAATATTGTTATTACTTAATATTCAAGTAATTATGAAATCATCAAAGATTTTTACGAATACTTTCAAATGTAAGTACTTGCCAGATTCCAGCTTTTTACCACGAAGTGCTGAATAAAATCTTTCAAATTTGTCTTTTCGTAAAATGAATATATTATAAAGCTGGTCCTATAATTATTATGTATTTCAGGGAAGTAATAAAAATATAATTATAATATATTTAATAAGAATATATAATATATTTATTTAAACATGTTTAAATAAATAACTGCTATGGTAAAGTTACATCAGAAATTGTGCTTTGTAGATGAGACGCTTTATAAGAGCAAGAAGCCACTGTGCAACAGGTAAAAAAAAATGTTCTAAAGGTGCAAATTATAACAACGAAAATAAATAAGAAAAATCCTATATATACACACATATATATATATATATAGTATATATATTATATATATATATATATATATATATATATATATATATATATATATATATATATATATATATATATATATATATATATATATATATATATATATATATATATATATATATATATATATATACATACAGGTATGTTCAATTAGTAATGAGAAAATGTCAGGTATATTCAATTAGTAATGAGACACTAAATATGATTGGATCACAATACTACTTCATGGTGGAGTACACATACATATAGTCTATAAAATGACAAACTGGCAACTTTCTATATTTGTAGGTCTGAGTGCAGCGGTGAATGTGGTGGAACCAGTCTGATCCGGTTTGCTGATCTGTGGACACTTGCAGGGAAACATGGAGCAACGTTACGCCATCAAATTTTGTGTTAAACTTAAGAAAGCCAAACAAGAAGCTTATGGAATGTTAAAAGAGGCCTATGGGGATGAACAGATGAGCCAAGCAAGTTTCTATCGGTGGTTTAACAGATTTTCTGACGGAAATGAACAGGTTGAGGATGAACCCAGATCTGGAGCACCGAAAAAGTGCACACAAGGAGGAAAACATTGAGGAAGTGCAAAGGTTAGTGATGCAAGACCGTCAAATATCTGTGAGGATGCTATCTGAAGCTGTTGGTATTAGTATTGGCACAGTAGAGACAGTTCTGACCGAAGGGGAGTGGAGGAGTGGTCAGTGGTGGTTCCACCAGGACAATGCCCCATGCCACAAGTCAACGCTGGTGACCACCTGGATGGCCGACAGGGGAATGAAAGTGGTACAACACCCACCCTACAGCCCTGACCTAGCCCCTTGCGACTTCTTCCTGTTTCCACGCATGAAAGACAGCCTCAGGGGAACCAGATTCCAGTCAACAGGAGTTGAAAGAGGCATCGGAAAGTTACCTGAAGGGACTACAGAAAAAGGACTTTAAGGAGGTCTTCCAGGATTGGGAGAGACGCATGCAGAAGTGTGTAGCTGCGAGAGGCAATTATTTTGAAGGAGACAAAGTCGTGTAAGCTTATGAAAATAAATAGTGTCTCTCCTGACATTTTCTCATTACTTATTGAACATACCTCGTACATATCTGTCATGCATGACAGTGACTTCCAACACAAAGGTGATCCGTTCCAGTACTGAATTCTCCTCGTAAGCAATAGCAATTATCCTCAATAATCGTGCCATCTTAGTTTCATTGTATATAGCATGGTGTAGAATCCATCCTCTCTCTTCCATTTCTGTAGTGTCCAATCTTAACCACGTATCTTTTAACCTGACCCGTGAGAATTAAGTTTTCTAGTAAACATTTTGCATTTATATATATATATATATATATATATATATATATATATATATATATATATATATATATATATATATATATATAATATTTATAAATAAACACACATACATATATATATATATATATATATATATATATATATATATATATATATATATATACTATATATATATATTCTATAATTAACTTGACCAAAGTGATTTTATTTGAAAGTTGCTTTTATTTTTCATCCATCTTGATTTTTAAGTTAAATTGAATTTTAGTTATTATGTTCCTTATTATTATGTGCTTTATTTTTTGGCTGCAATTTATTACTATGTTGTTCCAGTTTTAAGAATTTCGTTAATGTTTTTATTTTGTAAAAAAATATTTCTATTTAACCAGCTCATTATTTTCTGTTTCATTTTATCTTTTGTCATTTTCTTAGCTTCTTAATGCTCATGAGGGGATGTCTAATAAATTTGTGGAAACTAGGCTATACCTCCGTATCAGAAAGAAATAATGTCTGTAATTCACAATACTGTTTAATTCCTAATGTCTATGACCATATTTCTTTAATTATAATGTATCTAATTTAAGTTTCGGAGCAGCATTATCTAAGTGAATGGTCTGGAAAAATGTTTTCTCCACACTATTTTGAAGTTACTACGCCATCATGATCTCTAATTAACCAATACACTATTTTTCTACAGTTTCATCTTATATTTTCTGATTTGATTGACGTCCTCATCATTATGAAGGCAAAAGCGATTAAGTTTCGCCGTCTCAGAAAAAGAAATAATTATTTCCGCATTATCAATAATGTTAACCGCGATATGTCTATAATCCATGTTGCTACAATCAAGCTGAATTTAATTTAACTTTTGGAACCACTGCTTTATATACGAAAATTACGGGGAAAAATAATTCTCTACACCTGTTTGAAGTTATCCATGTTAATGTAATCATTTTGAATTTAATCTAACTTTTCGAAGAACTTTGAAGTTACGACGCCGTCATTTCCATCCCT